>NC_080426.1:35800051-36111593 GCF_029873635.1 Malania oleifera | reverse complement strand
AATTTTCTCTACAAAACAAAAATCCTTGGCAAGATTCAAGCAATTATATCACAATATATGGAATGTAAATCATGCACAAGACAAATAATAAAGAGTACATGAAGAAAAAGTTTAATACCGGAGTTTTAACGTGGTTTGGCACCAAGCCTACGTCCACGCCTTAGCATTAAGCCAAGGATTCCACAATCCATTATAAAACTCCTTCACCGATTGAGCAAGCCTTACAAATCAGGTACCAAACCTTACACTCGAGAACAAATCCCTACCACGCTCACCAAGAGCCACAAGGATCACCAAGATGCCTTGCAAGTTCGGTTCACAAAGAACCTTCACCAAACGGTTCACAAAGAACCTTTACAAGAAGATGGAAATACAAAGTAATGCTCCTTAAATGAGCAAATATCAATTACAATCAACTCCAAACACTACTCTCTCAAGGAATGATTCAAACAAGATTAGAGAGTAAGAGGGAATGAGCACTTGAAATGAATAAACTAAGATGCAAAGTGTTAGGTTTTGAATTCAAAGATATTTTTCACTATGAACTTGTATAAATCACCAAAACCGTACTAAACAAGTCTATGAACTTGTATTTATAGCCAAAAACCCTTACTAGCCATTATTGGACAGTTGTGAGTAATTTCCAAAAGAAACTAGCCATTGGTGTGTTGTTCACGATGCGTCTCGTCAACTAGTATTGATCCCCACTTGTTGACTAGTGGCCCCCACTCATCCACTAGTGTCCCAAATTAGAAACAGTCGTCAACATGAAAGTTATGAAATTTTTTCTTAACTTTCCATAGACACCAAGATTGTCCTTTTTGGACTTTTTCAGCAAAAGTTATGCCCCAAATACTGAAGGGTGTTTAGGAAATTTGATAGGTGTATAACTGATGTTGTAAACCCAACCAGGACCAAGTTTGTAAAAGATTATAATACTAATATAATTTAAAACTTATCCTCATGAAATTTATTTTGAATATAAGATATCTTATTTATAAAAACACATTTGAAAGCTCATTTTGATATCTTATATGCTAAGTATGTCCTTTATAAAAGTATACTTGACTTTCTTGAGGTTGTAGGACATAAAACATGCTTATGACACATTGGGACTAAGTATGAAAATGTTTATGAAACCAAAATGTTGAAAACTTGTCCCTTTCAAAAATATATTTAAGTTTAGGATTTATTTGACAAACTCTTTGATTTAATTTTGAAAACTATGAATGTTGAGTTTGTGACTTATAAGGGATAGATGCTATGAATTTTTTTCAAAAAAAAAAAAAAAAAACCATTTAAAAAAAAAATACTATTTCTAAAATATTATATCCAAATATTTTAGATATTATTAAAATTCCCATGAACCTTTGCTATTCTAATTGAATACCATGCATGGAGCCTACTTAGTTTTGTTCGTCTAATACATCACTAATTTTGTACCTCTTTGGCTTTGTCTCCAAATGACATGCATATATATATATATATATATATATATATATATATAACTATAAATTGGTTTAGGCAAATAATTAATATTCACTCTATTGAACCTTAGCATCATACTAGAAGTGGTAAAATGTACTCAGTAATTTGTGAGTAATTTGTGATTCGTGTGTTTCAAGAACAAGAGAGAGAGAGAGAGAGAGAGAGAGAGAGAGAGAGAGAGAGAGAGAGAGAGAGAGAGAGAAGATATTGTTATCAAACTTTCTAATTCATGGATTGTAGAATAATTTGGAGAGTATCAGGATATCTAATAGTGAAGAAAAATTTTCCCTTAGAGTTGAATGACCAAACTCGGATGGATTGTAGAATTGTAACAACCCGGCCCTTTATACGAACCCAGGTGTCACTCATTTGTACATAATACCTATACCTGTTCAAGATATGGAAACAACCCGCCCTTAACAGGGACATACAGGTGTAAAACATACATAATCATGATGTAAATGTCGCGGAAAAACATAAACATCCATTGGGATTTCTACTAGTCTTATACCAGAGTTCACTAATACATCCATAATTTACATAAATTCAGACTTAGAATAATCGTCATATTACAACCCTCCAAAAAAGACTTTCATCAAGTTTAATACAAGATTCATATGCTTACGTAAGCTAACCCAAAATATGATCTCCCTGGTCCCTTTAGCTACTAGGATCGATGTACTGATGGATTTGAAAACAAAGGTTATATGATAGGGTGAGACACCTCTCAGTAAGGAAGAAGGAGTTACAACAATGTGTGACTGCATATATGCATATTTTCATTCAACATCTGGAATATAAATCAAATATTTTTAATACAGTTATGCATCAGGTATATCATTATTCATATTACAAAATTCCCACATCTGTCTTTCGACCATTTAATGATTTATCAGATGACCAACAACAAAATATCCTTATAACCAGTTTTACCCCGTGGCTCGGGTTGTGCACTGGTACTCGTCCAATGCCCTGTTCGTGCAGACACTGCTGAGTACCTACATACGATCTGACTACCTCCATTGGCCCAATATCAGCCAATGGTTTCACCCTGCTAGTCAACCATCTTGGTACCCACATCGTTTAATACGTGTGGTTGCACGTGTACATCTAACTACGATATCGTGCCGTATCATATAATAGTGGTTTCATTTCACCCTGCAAAGAAAGTATTTTTCAACCCTCCCGGGATTCTCAAGCTGTGGTTCCGTGTATCATAAATTCAATTTATACAAATATGATAACCTGCACATTTCCAGTATTATTCACAAATTTACATAATAGCATTGGGTTCAAATTGGTGTCTTTCCACTCAATTTACCCTTCTTTGTTTACTGATGCGGCTCGGTGTATCACCAACCTCTGTTTATTCACATTATCAGTATAACAAGTTTGGAACTTCGTTCCCATATTCTATATCAATAGTATAGAAAATCCATTCATTCCCATATCAACATATATCACAAAAATTTAATACAAAAACCCGCTAAATGATTGAAATTCAATATACATAGTTTAACTAAATAAATAAAGGAATCGAGCCTCTCCTACTATAGTATAAACACAAATAACGATGTTTGTAAAATTTGGAGATCATACGTCGAAATCCTCGTTTTTACCAAAAATCGTAAAATCGTCAAACCGGCATTTCTACTCGGTAGAATTTTACAAATAAGCAGTTAAATCATACATAATAACATAAACTAACTTTTTAGTAGTTTAGTTTTCCAAAATAGCTGTTGTAATCAAATTCCCCTTACCTTATACTCAAAATGAAAGTTCGTATGAAAACGGTCCAAATCGACAAGATGAGATCCCGAAAACCTAAAACCACAGAACATAACCTTACTATGTTTTCTACTGCTATCCAAATATTCAATCAAAATTAGGATCAGATTCCTACCTCGATTCTTGGGAAAACCCGAAACATTCCGAAACGACGATCCAATCCACTAAAAGTGTAGAGTTTCTTCTTCTGATCCACGTAGTACCCTCCGTTTTTGGAAACGGACAACGAACGGTGAAGGATCTTAGAGAGAGAGAGAGAGAGAGAGAGAGAGAGAGAGAGAGAGAGAGAGAGAATAAGAGAATTTATAGAATGAATCCTAACTTAGCCCTTAAGTAATCTAAATAAATATTTCCTCCAAGATATTTATATATAAATATCTCAAAATATCTTCTCTAAAATATCTCTTTATTTATTTATTTATTTTAATTTTATTCATTTATTTATTTTTTTATTATTATTATTATTTTTTCTCGGGGTCGGGTTACTACAAGAATAATTTGGAGAGTATGAGGATATCTAATTGTGAAGAAAAAATTTCCTTTAGAATCAAATGACCAAGCTTGAATTTTATGTTCCTCAAGTAAATATTACTTCTTAACTCTTTCTTATTCCATGGAAAACTTTGGAGTTAATTTTTTAATTATATAGTAATCTTATTAATGCAGTACTTGTAACAAAAATGTTTCTTCCTCTCGAACGAGTATGCTGATTAGTGTTAGGGGAAAAAAGCTTTCATTGTCTGACAAGGAGCCCGAGGTACCGAGCTTCTGTTTCTAATCCCCCTTTTTTAATTTGATACTTCAAGTAGTACTCAATTTATTGTAATATGTAGTATTTTGTTTTTCTAGTGATTAAGAATTTTCTTTTCCTACATTATTTATTTGAAGCTCTCGCTATGAAGGACGACATAAGATTTTATTTCGAAAATCCCACCTACCAAGAAAACCGTAAAAAAAAATTTTAGTTCACAAATTTGATGGATATGATGAGGGATAATACTTATTTGTAGGCATGAACCAAAATTTTATTGGCAATTTAAAATTTATTTGTTCATCAGTGTTATATATTTTGGCTAGAGAAATTATTTTCATTAAATATTTCAAGAAACAAACATGCATTAATTAATATATCAATATGAAAAAATTTCATCTTGATACTAAATTTTAGTTTTTTAAATAAAAATATTTATAGATATATAAAGTACATATATTTTTTTACATGTATTGCACATGCACTAGCTAGTAAAACATAAAAGAAAAAGAGACCTAGCCCCGGGCACAAGCTCCGGTGGTAAGGACAGAAGCTAGATAACCTTGAAAGAGAGGTACGTCTGGGGTTGCCAGCGTGATTTACATCCTACGCTGGTAGAGGGCACTGTTGGCGTAGGTGGGGTTTGGTGCCTCACCGGAGGGGGTTCCAATTGGGCTCGTCGGTGGCAGGAGTCCCTCGTTACCAAAAAGAAAAAAAAGAAAAGAAAAGAGGCCTATCAAGATAAATGAATGAAAACAATTTTAAATTAAAAAAAAGTGTAAAATAAAAACTACTAGTAAATATGTCACGTAAGTTGCACATAATTGTAAATAAAAAATATTGCGTGATTCTTATTATCTTTTTTTTTTTTATAGTAGTAAAATCTTTTATAATTTTTAATAAGCTTTAAATATGTTTTCAAGCTAAATTAATAATATATTTTAATATTTTAGTTTACAAATATCAAAGCATGAATACTCAAAGTTATTCATTAAAAATTAATATTTTATTAAACTTATAGAAAATACAAACATCGACATGAAATACTAATATAACACCGTATAAATATAGGGATATGAAAAGTCTTAAAAAATATATAAGATACAATGTGATACAAATAATATAATTAAAATTATGTCAAATATTGAATTTTCATACTCATATATCGTTACAAATAATAAATCAATAAGTATATTTTTTTTTTATTTTTTATTTTATAAAATTCTCAATATATGAATTTTTTCCAATAAAATATTAATAACTTTATTACAATTTTTAAATTGTGATTTGATACCTAAAATATTAATTACTATTATTTTTATTAATTTAATTATTAATCAATAAGTTTTTTAAATTTTAAATGAATTTAAAATTTATTATTTGAAGGGTACTTCTAAGTCTATAATTTCGTTTATGAAATTTATCATTTAGGGATTATACTATCATTTGTCTAAATGATATTAGACGCTTTACAATAATTTTAAAAGTAACAACAATGCATTTTTTTTATTCTCATTTATATTATTTTTGTGAATTAAATGAATTTTTTAGATCCGAGTCTTGACCTATTCCTTAAACATAATGATAATTTAATCTAAAAAATTATTTACAATATTATTTTTTTGTACTTTTTATATATGATATGCATACACACTAGATTTTTTTGAATAAATATTTTTTTAAGATTCAATTTTAGCATATCTAAAATAAAATTTATAAATATAATTTTATCTTTTTTAGTTGAATTTATTTTATTTTATGAATATTTTGTATTACTTTCAAGATATAAGGATGCTTTAGTCACAAAATGATTCATTCCATTTATAATTTATTAATTTATTTTAGCATAGATACAATGTAAATATCTATATATACAGTTAAGTTTGTTTTATTTTTTAATTAAATGAAAGTTTTTTTTTTTACTCAAAAATAAACTTTTATATATTATGATGGTAATTTGATCTAACTTTAATTGAATTTACTTTATAAATATTATAAATTAATTACTTCTTTTAAAATTATTTGATTTTACTTTCAAAAAATAATAATATTTTTATTAATAAAATGTCTATAATGTCTATACATATATATATATATATATATATAGTCTCGAAAATAAATTTATTTCTTTTTTAAGAAAGTTGATGGTATAAAAAAATTTATTTTAAAAGTGAAAATATTTATACCTGCAAATTAATTAATAATTATAATTTAAAAATTAAAATTTTTATTAAAAAATAAGAATATTTTATTAAAATTTTTATTAAAAAATAAGAATATTTTATCTGTAAAACAATTTACATAATATTCATACATATAAAAGCATAGATTATAAAGAAACTCTAAAATAGAACTGTACTTCTCATCTCTCTCTCCCTCTCCCTCTGTCCCTCTCTCTCTCTCTCTCTCTCCCTCTCTCTCTCTGGGGTTTACATCTCTGCTGTTTTGTTTTTTAATATTTTGGGAAAGAGTCTGCATTGTAGGGGAAAGGCAGCCACTTCCAAATGCCACTCTTCCCTAAGCTCCACCTCTAGTTTGCCACTTCTGCGCTTCACTTGCTGGTGCAGTGCACGACCCACCCTCTGATCCGCAAATCCTCTCTCTCTCTCTCTCTCTCTCTCTCAAAAAACCCTCGAGCTCCAGTTTCACTGTGCTCTTTTCACAAGATCCCTTGAATTGAACGACCCAAAACCCTAGGAATTTGGTAAATTTTGATTCTGATCAGAACCTCAAATCCGGATCTGATCCGACGCCGAGTCGAATCTGTGCAAATGGGGCACCTCAATCTTCCCTCGTCCAAGCGCAACGCCCGGCAATGGCGGCTCCTGGACCTCGTGTCGGCGGCCTTCTTTGGGGCCGTGTTTGTCTTCTTCCTCCTGGTGTTCACGCCGCTAGGTGACTCGCTCGCCGCCTCGGGCCGCCAGGCGCTGCTTCTGTCCACGGCGGATCCGCGCCAGCGCCAGCGCCTTGTGGCGGTGGTGGAGGCGGGACACCAGCAGACGATCGAGGCATGCTCCGCCGAGGCGACGGATCACATGCCGTGTGAGGATCCGAGGCGCAACAGCCAGCTCAGCAGAGAGATGAATTTCTACCGGGAGCGGCATTGTCCGTTGCCGGAGGAGACGCCGCTGTGTTTGATTCCTCCGCCTGATGGGTACCAGATTCCAGTGCAGTGGCCAGAGAGCTTGCTCAAGGTGGGTCTTTATCGCATTCTTGCATTTCTGGCTCATTATTGAATACAATTTAACTTGTTTCATGGTCGATATGTTAGAAGTTGTAAGACGAGGTAGTGTTTGAGGGCAGTGGGAGTTCGTCTGTCATTTTGAGTACTCTTTGGACTTTGCATGCGCATAAATGATTCTGCATCCTAATTTATTTGAAGATGATTTGGTTTTTTATTCAGAAGCATTGTCAAGGTGGCTGAGTTTAGTTGTATGATACAAATTTGCTGCGTTATGAAAGAATTGGGAGTTGAGATATACGTAGTTGGAGATTTGGAATCAACTTTTTGAGCTTGAAGAGCTAAAATCAGTACATTTTTTGAGTTGCTTTCTAGATCATGCATGCACAAATGCCTAGGAATTAGAAAGTCATCAGCTGTATGGAACAAAGGTGTGCTACATTCACCAGATAATAGAAATTTTGAAACGTGGTGTTCCAATCTTTCATTTATAGGAATTTCCTCTGAGGTCCCATTTGGGTAGGGTATTTCAAGAAAGTATATATTTGTAAAAAAAAAGTATGAAGAATACTTTTTAGTGAAATTATTTGTTTGGAAAACCTCAAGAAAGGATTTAGAAATCTTGAGGATTTTTAAAAGGTAATTATGCTAATCTAAATTACCTCCCTAAAGAACACCAGAATTGGTGTGATTTTAGAGATCCCCTGTGGCATATCCTTCCCTATCTCCACCAAGTCCAACCGCACCCGTTGGCGTCACTGTGTTGCACATTCAAAATTGGGTTTGACCAACTTAGCTTGTCTGTTTCCACCAACTTTTTTAAAAAAAAAAAAAAATGCCTTTTATCATTATTAGGTAAACATAATGTATAAATTCCTAATAGATTTTTATAATCCTGGATTTTGTAAAAATTGATGTTTAAAATCCTTTCATTTTAGAAATTTTCAATAATTTACAAACACCCATAAAAATTTTCCTGAAGTTTATGAACCTGCGGTCCCTGGAATCTCATACGACTCAGTTTTGTACGATCCAGTTTAACATTTTCTTGATTAGGAGTATGCATTTATTGTATATCAAGCTATGTGGACCTCATATTGTGTATCACAAAACATAATCTCTCATTTTTAATGTTACTTGGTATTAACTAATATATCATTTTTCGATGATGTGGCTGGTACATGCATTTTTTTTTGTTTTTTGTTTTTTCTCTGTGATCTATGTATCTAGAAATTGGGAGGGAGGGGCCTTTCCTTAATTTCCACTCTCCTCCAAGTAAGTCGGTATGGTATTCAAATCCTTGACCAATAACCGACGTTGTTAGATCTATTTTGTTACTCTATACCATCTCTATGCAAATATGGGTTTAGCAGTTAGATCTACCATCAGCATTGATGCAGTTTGCTTACATGGTGCAGTTTTTGAGTCCATCTCTTAGCCTTAGTTTCAGTTCCATCATTGAGGGCCTATGGCGGATCTTTAAGTATTGAGATCTGAATGATTTGGCTGGTCATAACATTGCAGTTACTGCATTGTTTGTTTTCTTCAAGTGGAGAATTCTCAAATGCCCTACATTTTTATGAAATGTCTAAATAAACTCCCTTTTGGTTTTTGATGAGATAATTATTTTTTAACAAAATTTGTAGCCTTTGTCTTGTGCATATGTAGGAAGTGCTTATCAGCACTAGAATGCTCTCTCTCTCTCTCTCTCTCTCTCTCTCTCTTCTCTCATATTTTAAGACTTGTTTGTGCTACAAACTACAAAGTTGATGGTAAAAGCTTATAACTTTATTTTTCAGCGTAATTATATTTAAAATTGTTTGGTGAGATATATTTGTAAATTGTAAGGGCAGCTTGTGCTGCATCTTTGCTGAACATTTGTCATGCCTAGAACATTTTTGAAGTAATTTGTGGTAAGTGGAACCATTGAGTTGTATTTTTTTGAAACCAAGGTTTTGAAAAGCATGAAACGAAGGTTTTAAAAAGCATGAATTCCTTTTCATTTAAAGCCCCGAGTGAGAGTCATTGATAGGATTGCAATTTTATTAGATTGGCGTTGGTTGGACGTCAATGACCTAGTCCTTTGTGGGCATTTGATGATTTCTTTTTAATACCAAAATTGGGTTTTTGAAATTCAAATGACCAAAGTGGGAGACTTTTTAAGCTAATTACCAAGTACCAATGTAGGCCAATTCACATCCTGAAGATGTGGACAGTTGTGAATCCCACCATCTGGGTCTCCTCCTTGCTAGATCTCCTTGGTTTTTTGTGTTCTTTCTCCTAGCTTGCTATCTTCTCCATTTGAAACAAGGTCTCTACTGCATTCTATCCTCTCCTTTTCCTCTCCCATGGAGAGTGCACCAGCAGCACTGGCAGCACATGACAAGAAGATTGAAAAATGGAAGCGTTTACATCGATGGCCTCAAAGGCCTTGCCCCTTCATCTTCGTTGTCTTCATCTCTTCATCTCCTCGCATGTTGCCCGGGAATGAATTCAATGAGTGAATGTGCTGAGCAAATTTGACGATGAGGAAGAGGAAGAGGAAGAAGATGTCAATTAGATGTGCCGGTACCCTGGCAAGGTTGACAATCCTCGTCAGTAGGGGTGACAAAACGGGTCGAACCCGACGGGTGACCCGTGATCTACCCATTTAAATCGAGTTTGAGTTTAATATAGGCTGTAAATGGGTCAACTCGGACCCGACTTGTTTATTAAATGGGTTAGGCGGGCTTGGGTCGGGTACCCGTTGGGTGACTCGTTTATCTTCCTATATATATACATAGTGAAACATTGAAACATTTGAAACCTAACCCTAAGGTCCTAACCGACTGCAGCACGCCATCTTCCAAGTTCCATATGGCCATCGTAGCCTTCCATCTCAGTCCCTTCCTCCTCATCGTCGCCGTCCATGTCAATCACCGCCGTTGAAGATCTGACGGTGGGTTCTCGTGATGCCGGCGGCCATGAATCGATCACTGTCGAGCGCTGCGGCAACTTCTCCGCCATCTGCAAGTGGACGGTCTTCAATTTCCCTAAGGTTAAGGCTAGGGCTTTGCGGAGCAAGTACTTTGAAGTCGGAGGCTCGCCGGCTTTGCATGTTACCTCTCCATCTACCTCCAAATACTGGATTCTCGCAGCACGTCGTCATCTAGGTGGGACTGCTTTGCCAGCTATCGCCTCGCCATTGTGAACGACACCGACGAAGCGAAGTTTGTTAATCGCAATTCGTCGCACCAGTTCTCGACGAAAAAGAAATCACACAGTTGGTGCGAGTTCACCCCTTCTTCATCAATCTTTGATTCTATGGCCGGATATTTATTTAACAATGATTGCATTTTCATCACTGCTGATACACTTATTTTGAATGAATCTGTCAATTTTGTGCGCGATAACAATGAAGTGCAATCTGTGTCGTCAATTTCGTCGTTGGTTGCTGGGAGTTCGGTTTCGGATGTTTTGAGCGGGAAGTTCACTTGGAAAGTCCACAACTTCAGTTTGTTTAAGGAGATGAGTAAGACCCAGAAGATAATGAGCTTGGTGTTTCCAGCTGGAGAGTGCAGTTTGAGGAATAGTGTGTGTTAGAGTTCGGTTAGTGGGGTTGAGTATTTGTCTATGTGTTTAGAGAGTAACATAAATAAATTATATTTTTTTAAACGGGTGACCCGTTTATGACCTGTTTATTAAACGGGCGGGTTTGGGTTTACATAGTAGTTACCCGTCAATAAACAGCTCAACCCGAACCTAGACCTGTTTAATCTCGACCCGTTTATAACCCGCCCGAACCCTGCCCATTAACCCATTTTGTCACCCCTACTCGTCAGCATCAAGTTCATGGGTGCGCTGGTCTACTCCCTCTCTGTGATCCTTCCTTCCTCCATCTGATTTGCTAACAGCGCTGGTGGCCACAAGTTTCATAGACAAAGCAACCAAATTGACATATTTGGCGAGGTCTACAAGGCAAACTTAGGCAGTGTTGTGAAGGAACAAGAAATTTGATGGGCTTTTCGTGCACCCTTCTTACTTGGACTTACAATCATCAATCCCAATAAACCCTACTACTATCCTAGATGTGAACATTACCAGCTGCCCTTTTATTTGCACTACCCAAAATTTTAGAGATTTGGATCAGTCCTTTAATGAGGTGGGCTTGAAGCCATAGCCCTTCTTGTTAATGGGGCTTTGAAAATTTTAGAGGATAAGGTTGGAGTGAAGACCTCATCTCAGGCAGAGAAGATGGCAGGCCTGGAGAAGAACACCAAGCCAAGGAGAAGAACCAGCAAGGAAGAGATCTGGATGGTGGGACCCACAGCTGTCCATCTTCAATATGAGAAATGGCCTACAATTGTAGTTAGTTTAAAAAATTCCCGACTTTGGCAATTTGAATTTTCAAAAACCCACTTCAGTAAAAAAAAACTCGCATTTGGCTTGGGTGATCTTGAAAGATTTTGTAAAAACTCATGGTTATTTTATGGGCATATATATTAAATTCCTAAGGTTGCAAGATACCCCTAAAATATGGATATGCAACACCCACCTTTGCCTTCGGTAATGTTGGATTCTCATCGAAATCCAAATTAATAGGATAAAATATCTCCGTCATTCATTGCTTTAGAATGGAATTTTCCTTTCTTATTCACTATTATTATTATTATTATTATTGGTTTTTGAAAATTTGGCACTATGATTAATATTATTTTCTATTAATAACTATTATTAAAAATTTCTATTAAATTAATTATTATTTGTCTCATTGTTATTAACATTTTGTTTGGTATCACTTTCAAAAATTACGAAAAATGAAAACCAGAAACTGAGAAACTAGAAACATAAACTAAGAACCAGAAACTAGCAACCTGTTTGGTTAATATTTATAAAACTAAAACAAATTAAAAACTTAATAAAAAAGTACTCATTTTTGTCTTTAAATCAAATAATATTATTATAAAAATATGATTAAAGTAATAAATTTGCAAGATAATACACATTAAAAATACTATAATAAAAATAAAAAAATTATTATAATTATTTACTTAATTGTTATGCTTTCAAATTATACTTTTCAATAAAGAATTTATTTTATGTGACATTTGAAAAATAATAAAAATATTTTGTAATTGGATTTATTATTATTTTTAAAATTTATGTATATTTTTATTTTAATTATATTTAAAGTCATGTTATCATTTAATTTTATTTTTAATTTAAGTGTATAATATGAATGATTTAATAAAAAAAAGTATTTTAGATATTAAAATTTCTAGTTGCCCAAACAATTGAAAACTATAAAATTTGGTTTTCAATTTTTTTGCATATAGCTGAAAATTGACAACGGAAACAAAAAACTGACGACATAAACAAACACATATTTATAAGTTGTTTCTTTATTGTGTAGAAGTAGAAATAGAAAATAGAAAACAACAACAATACTAAATAAGTTCTAACATTGTTATCATGGTTATTGCCACCACTGCTACTAATGGTAGGAGTATCATCGTCATCAACTCATCATCTTCTTTAAAAATATTATTATTGATATTATTATTTTGATAAAAATTATTATTATTATTGCAAAAACAAACAACAAAAACAAGCTTTAAGTTCCATTTAGTGGGGTCGGCTATATGAATTTTTTTTTCGCTAATTCAGATGATTGAGGGTATTTTCTTCAACCAACGTAAGAGCTGTAAGATCCTTTCTCATTACTTCATTCGAAGTTATTTTAGGTTTACCTCCTTTCTCTTCTAGTGCCATCAATAATAATTAGCTTGCTCCTTTCTCACCGGTGCACCACTTGGTCAAATGCCCAAACCATTCCTTTCCTTACTCTCAACTGGTGCTACGCCTAACTTATTGCAAATATGTTTGTTCCTTAATTTATTTTTTAATATTATACTACTCATCCACCTTAGCATTGGCATTTTGGCCACATTTACTTTTGAATATGTTGTTTCTTAGTTGCTTAACTTTCTAATTCATAAAGCATGACTGGTTTTATAGCCGTGTTATAGAACTTTCTTTTTAATTTTAATGGTATCCTATGATTGCATTACACACCTGAAACACTCCTCCATTACCCAACCCGCTTTATCTCTATAAACTACATCTTCTCCAATTACCCCTTCTGCTTGCATAATAGACCCCAGATGTCAAAATCTACTAGTGTTGTTGATTTCTTCATGATCAAGTTTAATCTTATCTTCAATATTCCTCCTTGCAAGGCTGAAATTGCATTTCATATATTTTGCCCTTTCTACTTATTCTAAAACCTCTAGACTCTCCAAAGTTTTAACATAGATTCTACCTTGCTCTTACCCTCATCAATATTGTTAATACAATATCATTTACAAACAACATACGCCATGGGATATCGTTTTGGATATTCTCAGTGAATTCATTAATCACTAAAACAAATAGATAGGGGGCTCAAAGTAGAACCTTGATGTACTCCTATCGTGAGTGGAAATTCTTTAGATTCTCCTCTTGCAGTGCTAATGCTACTTGTTACTGTGTCATACATTTCCTTATTGACATCAGTATATCTGCTGCAAACTCCCTTCTTTAGTAAAGCCCACCATAGAACTTCCCCTAGGTACCCTTACATAAACTTTCTCTAAGTCAATAAAAATCATATGCAAGTCTCTTTTCTTTTGCCTGAACTTCTCCGTTAGCCTTCGTAGTAGATAAATTGTTTCAAGAATTGACTTATATTATTATCATTGCATATTGATGGATATTTTAGTAATCTAGTTGAAAAACATCGTAACATGCATGGCTAACTGTTCAATCTTATATTCCCAAAAATCTTGATGGGCAAACCAAAGAAAATATTCAATTAAGGTGGTAATCCTATTTTTGAGTATGACATGCATAGGAAAGTTATTCCTAGAGGGCATTTGGGATAACCTGCACAAAACAGCCATTTAAGATTGATGAGGCTGCCCGAACTCCATTGGCACTCAGACCATCCTCATGTTTGGTAGTACTGACCTGGTTAATCATCACTGCCAAACATATGTGTATGCATGTGTTTCCCTTGATGCTTCTTTCACACTGATCAAAGCATGAGACATTTTGCAACAACCACTGCCCCATAAACCAACCCTGCCCACCTTGGGAAAAAAGCTTAAAAAAAAAAAAAAACCAAATTCAGTTGTATGTCATTATAATGACAAAGAACATCTAAGTCAATTAAATCTTAATTAGCATTACAATTTTTCTAACAATGTTAGTAATTGCTATATAATCTCTTTGAACTTTAAGATTCTAAATATTTATGACCAAAACCTATTAAATTTTCAAGTAAGTACATATAAACTTTGCATGTTTTATTTGTAAATATTCATACACTGCATGTAGGTTAAGTTTGCATTTTGCTGGATTAAGGCTTAAACCCAACATTAGACCTTGTTTGGCCATATCCAAATTAAAACCCCAGTGATTGATAACATAAGAGCACTAGTATTTAGGTTTGGACATATATTTTGGGATAAGGTTGTTTGCCCTCTCCTGTGGGGGCACTAGCTTCTGGTTCTTGTAGGGGTATTTTCTTGAATGATGTGCAAAGATATAGAGGTGCTATTCACATGTAAATTTTATTGTCTTCTGGATAACTCATTGTTCTCTATGTTCTCTCTCAAATTTTTCAGATAGCAAATCTTTCTCTCATTTAATTGATCTTATTGTTTTATCTAAAAAAGAAAATGTGAGAGCATCAGTGTAAATAAGTCCCTTTGATGTACTGGGCTGCTCAAGCTACACAAGTATGCTGGATCTGTCTTGCTTGTAGTTCACTAAAGCTTTGCCTGGTTCAATCTTGCTTTCTGCTGAATTGCCAAACTGGAGCATTCATAAGCCTATTTGAGCTTGTCAGATTGCTCCTTGGTTTGATTTGGTATTTGTTTCAACAGTTCGCTTGGGTTTCTGCATAAGAATCCAAGCTGCATGACTGTTGAGTCGCATAGACGAGTGAGATTTTGAAGAATGAGAAATACTTGAGATTGCTGTAAACACACAAAATGCGAAAAGATGAAGACAGAACAATTAATAGCAGTAGTTTAGAAAAATCACGGCAAATGAATTTATGCATGAAATCTGGTGTTAATGTGCAGAATATCTTGAATAGAATTTCCTCCAAATACTGTTTATAGGACCAAATGAAAGACTGTTAAAGATTATTTAACAGTTTCTAAAAAGTCTTTTAAGAATTTTGAAACTGAAGATGGCATATTTTTAAATAGGGTGTGGCATAGTTGTTAGAATTATATTATTTGTGATTCAAATTGATTCAGCCTCAAAATGAGAGAAACCTTGTAGGAGAATCAAGAATTTTACTGAAACATATCCCTGAACTGCTCTGTGAATCTGTTAAATTGATATAAGTTCAATTGATTCCCATTGGCCCGCCCTAATTGTTTTAAAAACCCCATAAAATACCCTTTGGATGCTTTTTTCTCCCACATTAGGTTTCGCTTCTATATTACAGCATTCTGTCTCCAAAAGAAGTAGAGAACATGACTCTTGGCCTTTGGTTGAAGAGTTGTGAGAAAAACTAGTTCTGTGTGCTTTGCCTCCCCAAATCTTGGGTTTTCTCTTGTTCTGCCACTGAAGTTGGGACTCTCTAATGGCACTTTCTGGTCTGCTGGAGTTGGGTTTGAAGTTTGGGAGACTTCTCAATTTGAAGTGTTAGTTTTTTATTATTTTTTAATTCTTAGTTTTTTATTGCTTTTGAATTATTAGAGTAATGACTATTTAACTGTTGTTTGTGCACCACAAAGTTCATTTTTAATTAACTTTTCTTAATTTCTTAGTGCTTTTAATCATTTAATATTATATTTTTATCAATGTATCACATGCACGTATCTTATAGTCTGTATGTTTTGTTTTTTGTAATATTCGAACTTTCTTAGTGCTCTAGAATTGTATTTATATGTTTCTAAAGGCAAGAGCCATTCCAATTGGCAGCATGATCAGTTCATTAAATGTCATTTCTTTATTGTGTTTGTTCAATTGTTTTATATGCATGCATGTCCTTTAAAATTTGTACCTTAGCTTCTCATTCGTCTTGATTTTCTATTTTTGATTCTCAATTTTCAAAACTGGGATTTTCATTCGGAATTCAAATTTGAATTTGAAAACTATAGGGCATGGTAGTTGAAAGAACTATATTTTATAGAAACAAACAATGATTGTCCACAGAAGAAGAAGACAGTTTTCTTGTTTTTATATGTTCAAATTTTTTTTTTTTGTTTTCTTATGGGAGATTTTCTGTTTGATTTGATATTTTTCATTGTGAAGAACAAACTGGAGTAAGAAGAAGATGATGAAAAGAGGTAAGACAAGAAAAAGGAAAGAAGGGATGGGAAGGGGGATGAGTAAACTGTTTAGTAGATTGCTGACACATGTATGAAAAGTGAAGGTGAATAACATACAAGGTTTTAGAACCCTAGAATCAACAGGGGCGGTTTTAGAACCCTAGCATCAACAGGGGCTTCAAAAACTTGATTTTACTAGTGGAAAAATCTGGCTTCTCATAAAAAAAATTTCTGCTCTCAGGCTGAAATGGAGTTATGTGGGTAGGGGTGTACAAAATTTACCGAGAAACTGAAAACCGACCCAATACTGAACCAAAATAAGTTCCAGTTCGGTCTTTCGGTTTTTGAAAATAGAAAATTTCAAAAAACCAAAATACATTAGCACTGCCCTACAATATAATATTGAACTAAAATTGATATATATATATATATATAATATATATAAAGAAATTCTTCAACTAATAATTTTCCAGTTCAATTTTGAATAAAATAAATGTATCTTCACATTCTTAATTTTTTATTTAATTTTAATTATCAAAATAGAAATCTGAAACAAAAAAAAAAAAGAGAAATAATTTATTTTTATAAACTTGGTGAGACTCCCCTCCCTCACAAATTTTCAATGTGGGACAACAAGAGTGTGAAAGCTCTCAATGCTCTCAGCCTCCCCACCTATTCTTGTCCCACATTGGATGTGGTAGAGATTTGAAGTCTCTCCCCCACCTATAAATATAGGTTCCTCCCTTCCCTTCCTTTCCAACTCCCAACCCAGCTGCTAGCTGATAGGTTGAGGGCTTCCTTTATTGCGCCTGGCCCATATTTGGCTCCCAAGGCCCTCCATAAAGGCCCAATTGTTGTAATGGGTTTGTATTGGGCTGAGGTTCAATTCAGTTAGAAACTGAAAACCAAACTGCAGGATTTAAAAAAAAAAAAAAACCAAACCATTGGTTCACGGGATAATTGTGAAAAATAATTAAATAATTAAAAAATCGGTTAAAAACAGAAAAAACCGTAACCGAACTGCTATGGTTCTCCGCGGGATAATACAGTCGGTTCAGTTTTCGGTTTTGCTTCGGGAAGTTTAAAAACTGCTCGGTTCGGTTTGATTTTTGGTTTGGCCCATAACTGAACCAAACTGAACCGATTACACCCCCATAATGGCGGAGAGCCTACTGTATTCTTCTCTAAATATAAGTGGAAAATGTATACCTGACAAAATAGCATGTAAATTTTTATCCGTCTATTTTTCTATATGTGTGTGTGTATGTTAGACATTTCATAGACAATAATATGTTTCAAGTGGTATCCCAATTCAAATTCTGAATATGTTCCAAGGAAAGTTAATCAAGAAAAGAGTAATTGTCATGACAAAAGAACCTGTGCCATGCCAATGTCATGATCACCCCATACCGATCCTGGTGCATGCAACAGACACTATCAATTAACACCTTTAGCTCTCTCTAAATGCATACTCAATGTTAGATCACATACCAATGCTTGTTGCTAGAACATATACAATATAGTTGTGCGTCTCCCAATGCCTGTACCACATATTAATGATAATGCTTGTGCCACATAGACACCCTCGATCAATGATTCCAGCTCACACTACAAGCATATTCAATTTCTTGTGAAACCTTTATTGGTGTCATATGATGAGTGGGCTTTCTTGAGGATTTATGCTGCTTCAATGCACAATTACAGTTGTGAACTATACTGAGTTGATTTTACTGTTGTCTAAGCTTGGTCCTCAAGCAGTCAAGTTTGAAACTCAAGGCTGATCGACCTGTGGTTGTGTGTGAATGAGCCAACTACTGTGCCAAGTGCAGGTTGTTTGCTGGATATATATATATATATATATATATATATATATATATATATATATTTTTCCTGTTGTACTCATGACGTGTGCTTTGTCTTCAATCTTATCATAATTAAAAGACCATCTTGATTACATTCAGACAAGCAGACTTTGAACTCTCTTCTTGGACTTTTTGTTCTGGTTCATATTTGTAGAGGAAATTTTTTTTTTGGTGCTGCTTCACATCAATGTAATAAGTTAACTATATTTCTTTCATATTATTATTTATGTGCAGATATGGCACAGCAACATGCCATACAACAAAATTGCTGAGAGGAAGGGTCATCAGGGATGGATGAAAAAGGATGGTCCATATTTTATTTTTCCTGGTGGTGGCACTATGTTCCCAGATGGAGCAGTACAATATATTGAGAAGCTTGGGCTGTATATTCCCATAACTGGTGGGGTTTTGAGAACTGCTCTTGATATGGGATGTGGGGTATGGGCTGTGTTCTTCTCTCTTTGAAATCTTACTATTGGTTGAACTTTTTGAAATATCACAGAATTCAATGATCTTGCAGGTTGCCAGTTTTGGTGGGTACCTACTAGAAGATGGCATTTTAACGCTTTCCTTTGCTCCAAGAGATTCACACAAAGCTCAGATACAATTTGCCTTGGAAAGGGGGATACCAGCTTTTGTTGCAATGCTTGGCACTCGCAGATTGCCATTTCCTGCATTCTCATTTGACTTGGTGCACTGCTCTCGATGCTTGATCCCGTTTACAGCCTACAGTGAGTTTCTATGACATGCCCAGATTTTGTACTTCTATTGTTTTATAGCCCTCTGCTACTTATGTAATTAAGGAAATTTTCTTTGCAGATGCAACATATTTCATGGAAGTGGATAGGCTACTTCGCTCAGGGGGTTACTTGGTTATATCTGGCCCCCCAGTGCAATGGCCCAAACAGGACAAAGAATGGGCAGATCTCCAGGCTGTGGCAAGGGCATTATGTTATGAATTAATTGCTGTGGATGGAAACACTGTAATCTGGAAAAAGCCTACTGGAGATTCATGCCTCCCCAACCAAAATGATTTTGGACTTGAATTGTGTGATGAATCAGATGACCCAAATTATGCATGGTTATTATCCTTACGATGCGTTTGTTTTTTTTTTTAATTTCTCATTTGTACTATTGTGCGTTTTATGATCTAGTGTAAATATAGATTTTTAAAAGTTTTTTTAATAGAAAAAGGAAACTTTATTTGAACAGATTGGAGAAAAAAGTACAAAGAAGAGGACCATCATAGGATTTTTTTTCCTTTCTAATTATAAATATACATTCTGATTCGTTATATTTCTAGATCTTAGTGAGTTCTAATTAAAAAAACCTTATATATTTTCAAATTCAACAAAATGAATATTTTAGCATTTGGTCTAACAATATCACTTTTGACAAAATTTTATCTTCAACAAACTTGTTGGGAACGGATAATCTAAGCATAATTATTTTCCAGGTACTTCAAGTTAAAGAAATGTGTGAGTAGGACATTATCTGTGAAGGGAGACCTAGCTCTTGGAACAATTCCAAAGTGGCCAGACAGGCTAACAAAAGCTCCTTCAAGGGCAACACTACTGAAAAATGGGGTTGACGTCTTTGAAGCTGATACTCATCGGTGGACAAGGAGGGTTACATACTATAAGAAATCGTTGAATTTGAAGCTGGGCACTCCAGCTGTACGCAATATAATGGACATGAATGCATTTTTTGGGGGTTTTGCTGCAGCGCTTTCAGCTGATCCTGTGTGGGTGATGAATGTTGTTCCTGCTCGCAAGCCATCTACTCTTGGTGTGATTTATGATAGAGGCCTTATTGGGGTCTACCATGACTGGTGAGCTTTCAAACCATGCTTTATTCTTGGAAAGAAGATGCGAAGCTAGCATGATTTTTCATTTTTTCATCATAGTCATTGTTCTTTTTATCAAAGGAACATAAAAGAAATTTCAGCATCAGTAGCTAACTGTGACTAGCATATCGTACAAATGTAGAATGGCCGTTCATTACAAAAATATAGGACTGGCACTAAGTGTGACAAGCTTCAAATCAGAATTGATCGAGTACAAGGTTGATCATCCAAAGTTTGCCTAGACTTTGCCTGTCTTTTCCTTGTCTTCTAATGTGCTAATCTAGCTTCTTTTTTGGATTGGAATTAGTTTTCCCATATGGAAATCATATGGTGGACATCATTCTTGTTCTCTTGGAGCTGTTGCCTAGAATGGTGTTTTCTAGTAATTTTTTAAAATTTGGTAATAGAAACCTTAGATTGAGTACTGCCTTTCACCAGGCCTGGGGGTCTCTGTGCATAAGTGAAGGGGACTTCATATTGGGTTGTGAAGATTTTCCTGTGTGAATAGTTTTGAACCAAAAAGAATGAAATCATGAGTTGATTACACTAAATCCATTCTTTTTCCCAGTTCCCTACTTATTGGCTTACAGCCTTCATGCATGATGTTGTAGTTGATATTTAGTGGGAAGTTTTACTGTTCCATTAATATGAATGACTGCTTCTGATAGGTGCGAGCCTTTCTCAACATATCCACGGACTTACGACCTCATCCATGTTGCTAGCATTGAATCACTCATAAAACATCCAGGTTCTGGCAAGAGCAGGTATATCTAATTTATAATGACTTCCTTCCCTACTTTTTACTTAAATTATCCATAGATTTTCATAGTATCTGCGAGGATTTCTTATGGAATGTGGCTATATGGAGATACCCTCCTCCCGTTCTCACCTTCTTAGTATTATATACAGTGAAATTCATTCAATATTTAGAAGGTTTTGGTAATATAATAGTAGATATTGCTATTTTGGTGATGCATTTTGCTGCATGAAATTTTCGTTCTTATCTTCGAATAGACTGTGATGGTTGAAGTGGCAGCAAAGGGAATTTTTATTTTAATTTAACATATATTCCAATTTTTTTTCATGGAAAATGAATTTATTGAGAAAAGAGAGATGTGCGAAGAAGAGGAGGATAAGATGTCCTAAGATAAATAAAATAAACGAATGAAAAGGAGAAAAAATAAAAAGACAAGATAGGGCAATATGGTCAAGCTGACAAAGCTATCCAATCCTGCCGAGAATTGGAGAAGCAAATTCTGCTATAATAGCTGGATGAACATGCTCGTGATGAAGCCGGAAAAAACAATCCTGTCCTAAAGCATATGCAAAGGGTGACAGCAATTGTGAAAGTTATGATCTCCAGCCAAATGGCCCAGAATGCTGCATACTGTATCGTACTAATATATTGTTGTATAATACATTATATTACACCTATTGGCATATTATGTCATAATTGGTTAATGCTACTCAGTGTTTTAAAAGGCACAGGCATGGGGTGAGCATTTTACTCCTAATGAGGCAGGTCATAATCCTCGAGGTACTGAAGCATAAGCATTTTGAGAATTTAATATTTTTGTTTAAACATACAAAAATAAATTATATATACCAAAAATAATTTGAAATTTATTAACATAAATTATAAATTTGTCTGTCTTAATTTTAAACTAAAAAGTAATTTAGGAAAAAAAAATCTACACAAGTTAACAAAATTGTCTTCATTGCCCATGCACTGCAATGCTACGGCCCCATGGCCTCCTACAGTCACGTGCCCTTGGTGAAGGTTGCCTTCTCATGCAGTAAATTGCCTATCTAGTAATTTTCTCTTTTACAGTTGATTACCTCCCATAAATCAGAGAGAGGGCCTCCTACAGTCATGTGCCCTTTGTGAAGTTTGCCAGGTTTCTTCCCACCACCGTAGTTGATTGTTAAGAGAGAAAGAGAGAGAGAGAGAGCCTTTCGTGAAGGTTGCCTTCCCACCACCCTAGTTGATTACCTTCCATAAATCAGCAATTTCCTCTTTGACAGTTGATTACCCCTAGAGAGAGAGAGCCCAATTGTCTTGTGAGAGAGAGAGAGAGAGAGAGAGCCCAATTGTCTTGTGAGAGAGAGAGAGAGAGAGAGAGTCCAATTGTCTTGTGGGAGAGAGAGAGAGAGAGAGAGAGTTTTCTCATTGGAGGAGCTTGCTGAAGAAGATTTATAGTGGCTTTGTATAAAAAAGATGGAGTACTCATTGAAGGGAGGGAGTTTTTAAAAGTCGATTTTCATTGATAGAAGCATGAACAAAAGGGCATTTTTGCCCTATTTTGTAGTTTCTTTAATATATTTTTTTTATATTATTAAAGCAAGTTAATGGTTCATCCAAAAGGCATATGCCTTCTCTTAAAGGGGGTGAATGACACGCTTTTTTAGCTGGGGCATGTACTCTAATCCAAAAGGCATATGCATTTTAGGACTTCCGCATTTTGAAGTACACTTAGTGCGTTTTAGCCTCAAAATGCATATGCGCCTCAGAAATGCTTTTAAACACTAATGCTACTACTTCCAACACACTTTCAATTGTCAACTAGAAAATTAAGGGCAATAGGAGCAAATATAATCTGAAAGAGACCTATACATTAAACTTGACATGAACTTATGTAAGACCAAAAATGAAAAGACATCAAGGGATCAATGGAAATGAGGTGTGTCCATTAATTAAAGTAAGGGGTCAACACACCAATATTTATTCCCTAGTAACGTATTCATAGTCAAAATGTAACCCCTACGATCCACTAGTAGGGAAATCAATAAGGAGGCATCCGAATGCCAATAAAAAGGATCCCCTAAAGAAGGTAAGACTTCTCATCTCATCCTTATTCACACCTTTACTGTTGCAATCACACGATTCTTCCAAATTCCCTGACTTAGGCATCTGAGTGGTCCCTCGGAACACACCTTGGCTTCTTTAAGTTGTTTTTCTTTCATTCTTGACAAATTTTGGTAGCAATGTTTGGCGTCGTATGTGAGAGACTTGGAAGGATTTCTTTCTAAAACTCAATCACGGTTGCATCATGCAATTTTGAGCTTGTTGTTGGGGATCAATTGCTCTGGTCCGTTCACTCCCCACCACTAGACAATTTGCGTGCAAATTGTGCCTTTAGACCAATTTCTAGCCTTCAAGGTGGAAGACATGCTGCATGATCTTACAATATAAAAAGGATCCTGTGGAACATGACTCAGGGGCTATCCAAGTAGAAACAACACCTAAGGATAAGGCGATGGTACCACATGAAGCAGCCTTGAAAATTTCAAATCAGACAAAGAAAGTAGAAGGAGCCAATAGTTTCGGCATTAATGAGAAACAACCTTAGGAATTTGAAGAAAAACTCAAGAAAATTGATCGACTAGAAAAGCTGGTGAAAGAAGTTCGCAACTAACCCTTAATAGTGGAAACCTCAGTTAGATCTTTTGATCCCCCTTTTACCAAGGGAATAATGGAGATCCCTCTGCCCAGTAAATTCAAAATGTCCATTTGATGAGCACCGATCATGAGGCAACAGTAGACGGGAACTGTTGGGCAAAAAAATTGACCTATTTGATGAGTACCGTTCATGAGGCAACAAGAGACAAACACTACTCGACAAAAAATTAATCAATTTGATGGGCACCGCTTATTAGGTCCAAAAATGTCCATCTGATAATCTCCGCTCATGAGGCAACAAGAGACGGACATTGCTCGTGAAAAACAAAATTGATTTTGATGAGCACCACTCATAAGATCCAAAAATGTTATTTGATAAGAGCATCACTCATGAGGCAGCAAGAGACAAACACTCCTTAGCAAAGTATAAGTCCCCATCTAGCGAGCATCGCTTATGATGAAACAAGAAACATGCATTGCTTAGCAAAAAATTGACCTACCTAATGATCACCGCTCATGAGACCTAAAAATGTCCATCTAATGAACACTGCTCATGAGGCAGCAATGGACGGGCATTGCTTGGCAAAATATAGACCCATATGATGAACACTGTTTATGGGGTAACAATAAACAGGTAGTGTTCAACAGAGTATTGGCCCATCTGATAAGCACCGCCGCTCATGAGACTCAAAAATGCTCATCTAATGAGCACCACTCATGAGGTAACAAGAGATGACATTGTTTAGAAAAAAAAAATGGCTTATTTGATGAACATTGCTCATGAGGCTAAAAGATGTCCATATGATGAGCAATGCTTATGAGGTAGCAAAAGACAGGTATTGTTGGGCAAAGTATAGGTCCATTTGATGAGTATCGAGTAACAAGAAACGGACACTGCTCGGTAGAGTATTGGCCTATCTGATGAACATTGCTCATAAGGCTCAAAAATACCCATATGATGTTTTGATTCAAATATTGTGATAATAAAAGGAATTGTTGTAAATGCAATATACTCTTGAGCCAAAAGGTAACTTTTTAAGACTCAAGAGTAGGGAGACAACTGATATAACCTAAAAGAGATACCGACATTAAATTTGGCATTTAACTTATGGTAGGTCAAAAATGAAAAGACATCAAGGAATCAATGGAAAGAAGGTAACATTCATTAATTAAAGGGGTTAGCACACCAATTTTTACTCCCTAATAATATATTCATAGCCAAAATGTAACCCCTGCGATCCATTAGTAGGGAAATCAATAAGAAGGTGTTCCAAATGTCTATAGAAAGTACCCCTTAAGGAAGGTAAGACATCTCATCTCATCCTCACTCACTCCTTTATTGTTGTAATTGCATAATCGTTCCAAATTTCTTGACTTAGGCATTAGAGTGGTCCCCAGGAGTACATTACCGATCCCCCAAGCCGTTTTTATTTCATTCTTGGCAGGTCATCGAAGTCATGATTGATGCAAATTCTTCCAGACAAATTTTGGCAGCAACAAGAGCTATAGTTATTTTTTTCTTCTTTTGGAAGCATTCTTCAGGTTAGATGCTTCTTTCTGTGTTTGCTATTCCTTTATTTGGGGTTTGATGATGACATGTTGATGTCTAGATCTGTAAATCCTTGCTGTCAACTGTGTACCTGTCAAGTGTTATTTGAGGATTGATTCTAGATGCAAGTATTTTTGGTGGCTTAGTAAATGATTACTCTTGTGCAGGATGGGAGATCATGAGTTCACGAATAGGTTGTGGTATGAGTGTTTTAGCTCATCACTTTTGATTTCTTACCTCTTGGTTGATACAACCGTATATCGATTGAGCTGGGGTCGGGCTATGACTTGCATTGGGAAGATCCTTGTTGGAGAATAATTAAGAAGAGTAGGGTTAAGGAATTTTTGAGTTAAGTTAGTAGTTTATTATGTATGGGGCTTGTTTGTAGTATTTGTGTATTCTAGGGGTATGTTTATAATATAATTTAGTTTTAGGGGTTTTTGTGTAATTTTCGTATGAAGAGGCTTTCGTATAAATGGTATGTGAAAGTTATGTTATGGCACTTGATGAATTTGAATTGAATTGAATGTGATTTTCCCCTTGTTATCTCCTCTTTCCTCCCTTTCCCTCCCTCTCCTAATTTCTCCATGGCTGCAGAACCTTGATGCTGCCCCTACATCGCTTAGCTAGCCCTCTTAAGACTCCTGTGAGCCTGCCTTGGGCTCCTAAGGTAGGCCCATATTCTGCAGGCTTGTCTGTACAATCTCTTCTATTCTTTGGTTCTTGGGGTGGTTGGGGTTTTGACGATCATATATATGAAATTGGGCTCCTAAGGTAGGCCCATATTCTGCAGGCTTGTCTGTACAATCTCTTCTATGCATTGGTTCTTGGGGTGGTTGGGGTTTTGACGATCATATATATGAAAAGTTGCCTCCAACCCTTTTGCCTAGAAAAAAAAGAAAAAAAGAAAAGGGATTGTGATATTAGATGCCTGGGAAAGAAATATTAGGTGCTAGATGTTCTGAGTATTGGTGATGGTAGAAATTGGATTTTTCACTAGACAAATAAATTCTTTGCCATGTAAATAGTAGAACCGATTTTTTCCTTCTATTTAGAAAAGGATAAAATACCCCATAATTAGTTATGTTAATTTTATACACTGATAAGATGTGACCTGAACAATGAAAGATGGTATCGTTGTAGCCATTCTCATGTAGCCTGGGGCCATGGCTTTTTGATCTTTCCTTTCGCATTTATACTTCATAGGAGTGGTCTTTGTTTAACACGTTCGTCATGAGATTCCCCAGTCTGTATGTGGCATAGATTTCAATGGAAAAATTTTTAGTGGTTATGCTCTTCTAATAGTATTTATGTCTATCTGTAATTCTTTTCTTGGTTTTGGATAAAAAGGGGAAATAGCACCCAGTTTTGTAGTCTCTCTGCACTCTGCACCTGTCATACTTGGTGGCTTGAACTACCAACTTCAAAATTTGAGGATTGATGAGAAGCAGTTCAGATGCACTTGGCTTCAAGGCCATTGGCAACCATACTTCTACTAATCCAGTATAATGTGTTGCCTTTATCCTAAAAAATTGTTCTGGAATGTTTAATCAAATATTTGTTCAGCCAAAAATTTGGTTAAAATGCCTAAATTAGTCTGAGAAGTTGCGTGAGTAGTATTAATGTGCTGTATTTTTTTGCAGATGTAACCTTGTGGATTTAATGGTTGAGATAGATCGAATGCTGCGTCCGGAAGGAACAGTTGTGATTCGAGATTCCCCTGAAGTAATTGACAAAGTAGGTCGCATAGCTCATGCTGTAAGGTGGTCAGCGACAATACATGAAAAAGAACCTGAATCACATGGGAGGGAAAAAATTCTTGTTGCAACCAAAAGTTTTTGGAAGTTACCATCAGCATCCCATTGACACAGCTGTGTTCTTTGTAATGTAGGTATTTACTGCTTTTTTATTCTGATTTTCAGCCAAGATATCCATTACATGCATCAAATTGATGCAATTTTCTTTCTTTCTTTCTTTTGTTTATTTTATATCAAGAGGATAGTAGCAATCTTAGATTGGGAGGAGATATATGTAAAAGATGGAAAAACTAATGCAGTTTTATGCTAGAATATGCATACTGGTGGCAGTGATATTGTCAGTTGATTTTTAGGATGAGCTGTAATATGATATTATTTACCATCAATGTATCAAGAACTCTACTGCCTCATCCTCTTCTTCATCTGCTTCTCCTGTGGCGTGTGCTCTTAGTTACTATCTTAAAGTAGAACTCCTAGCAATACCAGGATTTTGTACCATAAACCTTTTTTATAGGAAGGTTTAATTCCTGTTAAAAGTACTCGTTTACTCAACTCTCTGAACATTGCACCATGACCCCATTTTAACCAGAATACCAGATGACAATGGGCCGTCTTCGGATAGCGCAGTGGCTGACCACTGACCACAGGGTGTCCTTAGATAGCGCAATCGCTTATCACAGGGTCACGGTTTGATCTGTTGCGTAGATGGTTTTAAATCTTTCGTCTATAATTCTTATGCACCTGTATCATACATAGAGCCTTGGGTGTACTTAACAGTGGATTATATATATATATATATATATATATATATATATATATATATATATACTCTTTAAATATTATTATTTTCCGTTTTCCACGACATTTAAACATTGATCAGGGCAGAACTTCCTTGAGGTATCTACAGTGCTGCCTGTGTTTTTTATGTAATAGTTTGGCAAGCGACAAGCGGCACATCCGCGCCCTGTGGTGGTGCTGGTGTTTGTATTTGTGATATATATATATATATATATTATTTATCATCATTTTTGTGCACATGAAGCTAGGGCCAAGAACAGTCCGAGGGGGACCATTTGAGGTGGCTTGTATTAAAGCCAGAAGGAACAGTATGGGGAGCTTTTCAATAAAGCCTGGAATTAGGAATCACGTGGCAGACCCAAATGGTGGAGTGTAGTTGAAAAGGACATAGATTTGACTTGATCGTATTGATCATTGGTACCATTTTTTGATGCTTATTCAGTTCGAGAGACTTATACCTTTCACATTCTAGAAAGCAGAATTTTTTCCTCGTACACTTCTACTTTTCTTTTTCTTGGTTTCCCAAACTTGAATTTATTTTTTGGTAGTTTTCTTTTAAAGGGTTGGGGAATGGCAATAGAACATAACACCCCAACATGCAAAAAATAAAATATTTGGCGTTTTCCATTTGCTGGTAGAATTGTGCAACCAATGTGTTAAGAAGGAATGGCTTGTGTTGAATTCGATAGGGCATGAGTCTCTGAGGCTCGATCCGACCCACCCTGACACTGCTGTAAGAATCTTATCGGATTATTTTCATGGGTTTAACTTTATCTATGTTTATAATAAAATAGTGTTTAGGAACAAAAATTTTAGATTTTGGATCTAAAAGTAATTAATATAATTCTGTATTTTTTAGTTTATTTAAATTTACATGACGACAAATCTGTGAGTATTTTTTTAAAAAAATACATGTAATTTTATACTTCTTTTTGTTTTAATTCACATGAACGTAAATTCAAGCCACCAAAAAGTGGACGCCAATCTGGGCCAAGTCAACTCAGTGCAGGCGTAGGGTTATCATTTAATATTGCAAAAAAGTTAAAGTTGGGAACTGAGGCCATCGCCCAAGATTGACTCTCAATGATTGACCTACAAAAAAGAGACCACCACCATTCGGCGAACCAGTAAAAAACCTTTTTATCATACCTCACATCATTTCATTGTCATTGAAACTTCAGTAAATTAACTCCAAGGTCATGGTGTCGGCAAAGCATTATTTGATTCTTCCTAGCTACTCGTGCGCCAAAAAGTGTAGGAACTAGAAACCAAAAGTAAGTTTATTTTAGCCACGGATTAAGAAGAAGGAAAGAAAGAAAGTAAGAAAGGTTGGGCCGTAAGAAGGCTAGCCTGGTTAGTTCCAAATGGATTCTGTTTAGATTTGTCAATGGGAATTCTGAGAAGGATTGCCCTAAAACCCACATTGCACTCTTCAATGCATCAATAATAGTAGATTTGGTAGTCAGTTTGATTCCATTGGGTGGGTCATTCGCCATATCTCATAGACTTCATGCCAATAATTCATGAGTGACCTTGATTTGGAATGATTTGATGAGTTTAGTTAGGTGTGATTCACTCTATCAATAATTGCTCTTTGTTTTGTCAATTTTCTTACTGCAAATCTTGAAAGATGCTGAGTGCAACAACCCCCCCCCCCCTCTCTCTCTCTCTCACTGACCATTTGATTTTTTCATTTTGAGAGAGATTTTAAATTTGAGTTGATAAAATCTATTAAATTTAACTACCCAAATTTGTGTTTTCAAATGCAAAACAAATCGATGCTTTCTTCTAAAACAACGATAGAATGAAGAATCTGGACATTTTTTATGGGGCAAAACCTTAAAATGAGGTTTACCGTTATTCTTGTGGTTTCAAATTTCATGATTACCATACAATACTCACTGTTTAGTGTGTTTTCACTGAATGAGAAGACCTCATGGGAGAACCAAACTTTATTTCCCCCCCCCCCCCCCCCTTGCTAGGCTTTGCAATTTATCTCAACCTCTCAATAATCTCCCAAGAAAGTACAAGGATAGATCCCACTTGTAGGATACATATAGGTGGGATCCACTCCCTATGTCTTGAGAGAATGTCAAGGTATAATCTTCATGTTATGTGGTATGATATCTACTTGAACAAATATGTTGAGTCCTCCATAATCCTCGATCCTAATATTTATTAAAAAAAAATGCAAGTTTTCTCTTATATTTAAAAAAGGATATAAAATTTCCCTTGATATTAAATTATGATAACACATATATTCTTTCTATTAGTTAGCTTATACCATAATGTGATACTAACAAACGTTGTCATGATAAAAAAAATTGTCCTTGACACTTAGCCTTTCACTTTGATCTTACATGTTTATTTAGCAACACAATTGATCCCTTAATGGTGAGTGAAAGAAGCTTTAATGCCCCAAAAAAGTTTGCATGTTGGTTTTGGAATACGAATCTATATTGGCTAATATAAAGTACACCCATGAGAAGATGACCTATGAAAAATATAATACATAAAAACTGCACATGTATTTGTTATGGTGTTTTTTTTTTGTCCTCTTTTTTTAATCCTTTCACAATTTGGATATCAATCTCAAAGAAAGTATAGCACATATATTTTTTTCATAATGGAGGGTCAACACATATTGACACTTGTCCAACAATTGTCAAAAATTACATTAATTAATTTACTTTTGGATTCATTTTTTACATTTTTTGAGACGACTCGACATATCTTGCTGTATCTCTTTTCCTAAGTCAATATTTATTTTTGGAGTGATATTTTTCATGCTCCTTATTGCTAGTTTTGTGTGTGTGTGTGTGTGTGTGTGTTTTTTTTTTCTTTTTTCAAGGTGATTGGTGATAATTTATTATGTCACAAAGCTTATGTAGATTTGTGACGTCAAATTATGAAATATGAAAGTTACAACGAATGTGATGAAGTTTAATTATACAATGTATCCGAATAATATCAATAATTCATCATTCATCCACTTTACTACAAATGAGAAAATCAATATAAAAAATTCATAAATATGTATCTTTATTTTTTTTTAAATTACATCATTATATTAGTGTCGTGTTGTATCGTATCTCAGGTATTAATAGCGGTGCTTCTTAGATAGTCAATTAATAGAATGAGAATGAATATTCTACATTCAGCCTGCTGGCATTAATTATTTTTTGAACATCAAATAAACTTTATATCTTTTTTAGCAAAAGCCAAGGTAATTTAGGGCATTTCACTATATCTTCCTTTCAAGTAATTGATGTACAAGTTAATTTATTATAAGAATTATATATCTATTTATTTATGTGTGTATTTATAGTAGCATTTTCTTTATTTATTACTTTTAATTTAAAGATATGTTTATTAATTCTATGTTCCTTTCATTTAAAACCCTTTTTTTGGGTCATTTTTTTGTGGGACCCTTGTGTATCATATGCTTGTTTTAGATATGAAACCTCATTCCCCAATAACTAAGAAGAGATGTTTTGGAAAGAAATATTTAATATGCCAAATGATTGCACATGAAATTTCACAAGCAGGGCCCCAAAAAATAATAATAATAATAATATAAATGCTAAATTGAGAAGAGATGTAAGTCCTAAGATGATTATGTTCACAAAACCCACTGCACATTAATTTATAAAAGAAATTCCTTTTGCAGATCGATGTTTAGGTAAAATACCAAAATATTATTTATTGTTATAAAAATTAAATTACACATACATATTGTTTTTATGAGATCATTTCAAAAATCTAATTCTTTGGCTAATTACTTTTCTTAAGCGTGTTCAGTTGGAATTTTGTAAAAAAAAAAATTAATGAAATATTATTTAATGAAAAACAAAGAATAAGAAGTCCAAGGAGAAGACATAAGCTCGGCAACTTTTCTATTTTCTTAATTCAAATTTGCGGCAGCAATATATCAATATATATATATACATAGGTTTTAACCTAGGGCAGTTACCCAATGTGGGCAGTCCCATATTACCCAATTATAATAAATCAATAAGAAATTAAGGTGAAAAATAAAATCAGTTCTAGGCTTGGTTTATGGCCATCATTGCCTCCCTTAAACCAAGCTTGTTCATGGACACCATGCCAAGCAAGAATAATTCTAACTTCAATGGTTTTGTGAGCAAATCTGCCACCTGATCTTTAGATTTACAAAATTCAAAGACAATATCCTTATTCTTCACTAGCTCCCAAATGTAGTGAAACTTGATATCAATGTGTTTGCTTCTTCCATGAAAAATTGTGGTTTTTAGATAAAACAATAGTTGACTGATTATCACAAAAAATCTTTGTTGGTTCTTTCTACCTATGCTGCAAAAAATCAAGCATCCATCTCAACTAAACTACATCTGTTGTAGTTCTTGCCACTACAATATATTTTGCCTCTGTGGTAGATAAAGCAACCACTTATTTCTCTTCAAATGACCAAGAAAAAATTTCAGAACCAAAATAGAATACATAATCTGAAGTACTCTTTCGTGTTTCTGCATCTCTGGCTCAGTCACTGTCTGTGTATCTAACAAGTTTAAACTATTAGTTTGGGAATAAAAAAAATACCATCAAACTGCGTATATTTAATGTAACGAAGGATACACTTTACTCCCTGCAAGTGAGACTGATAAGGAAACTCCATAAACATGCTAATCATGTCAACACCAAACTCAATGTTTGATCTAATTGCAGTTAAATATCACAGACTAGCTACCAGCAATTTGCTTAAAATATGTACTATTCACATAGTTACCACTCCCAATTTTTCCTAACTTCAAATTTTCTTCAACCGAAGTTAAATATTGGCTTGCAATTATCCATTTTGAATTTTTTAAAAATATCACTAGCATTTTTTTTTTTAGAAATAAATATCCCATCATTTGTTTGAGTAACTTCAATCCCAAAAAAATTAACATTAAACCCATATCAGTCATTTCAAAATCTTTTATCATAGCCTCTGAAGCCTGAATTTAACTCAAAGCAATTTCCAGTAAAAATCAAATCATCAACATAAACACACTATGATCACACAACCCTGGGAATTAATTTTCACATGTAAAGTGTGTTCATGTGGACACCTCTGAAATCCATGTGAAATAAAATAAGAATCAATCCGGGTATACGAAGCTCTAGAAGATTGCTTTAACCCATACAATGCTCTTTTCAGTTTATAAATCTTATTTTTTTCACCCTTTTTAACATAAACTTCAGGTTGATGAACATAAACATCTTCCTCCAAATAACCATTCAGAAAATCATATTTAACATCCATTTGAAAAATTTTCCATGAATTTTCTACAGCTAATGAAATATACGAACAATATCAAGCCGAGCAATAGGCGCAAAAACCTCAAAATAACTAATACCTAGTTTTTGCTTATATCCCTTTGCTACCAATCTCACCTCACATGTAGTGATCCACCTCACCATTTGGCTTGTATTTCGTCTTAAAAACCCACTCGACTCCAATAGGTTTTAGTCCTTCGGGAAGTGTGGTAAGTTCCTAAGTATGGCTTTTCTCAATGACATGAATTTCTTCATCCATTGCTTGAATCCAATGATCCTCCTAAGATGTCACACCATATGAAACATGGTCATAATATGCAAATAAGGAAAAATTAACAATATCTTCATCCGATAAATTAATATCATCATTGACAACATAATCCTGCAAGCGTGATTTTTCTGAGGTCGCTGAGATTACTTTGTATGTATAGGAGGCCTAAATGATGAAGATAAATCAATAAAACGTTGCTCAGATTGATCAGCAGGTTCCTTAGGAATAGTAGCTGGCAGTTCTGCCTTCTTTCGAGACCAATCCCAAGTAGCCTGCTCATCAAAAGTGACATCCCGACTCACAACGGTCTTCTCTATCTCAGGATTGTACAACTTTTAACCTTTCGTTTTTGTACTATAGCCAACAAAAATACATTTTTCACCTCTATCATCCAGCTTCTTTTTGAATAGAACATTTGCATAGGCTACACAACCAAATACTCATAAATGATGAATATTTGGTTTATATCCACTCCAGCTTCCTGTGGGATCTTTCTATAAACATTTCTTGTTGCACTCATTTTCAAAATATAAATAGCACAAGAAAAAGCTTCTACCCAAAAATTTTTAGACAAATTTTTAGATCTCAACATGCATCGAACCATACCATAATAGTCCTACTTTTCCTCTCAGCCACATCATTTCGTTAGGGAGCATATCGAGCAATTAACTCATGCTTAATTCCATGATTTTTCAAAAAATTATCACAAACAATATATTCCCGACCTCTATCAATTCTCAAAATTTATATTTTATTTTTTTTTCCACTTCTTAACACAAGTCTTAAAAGACTTAAAAATATCACAGACTTCAGATTTTTTTCTTTAAAAAATAAACCGAGGTTTTTCGACTAAAATTACCAATGAAAATAATAAAACACCTATTACTACCCATTAATGCTTCTTCAATTGGACCACATAAATTTGAATGAATCAACTCCAATGGTCACCGCACCCTCCATGATTTTCCTTTGAGAAAAGGTTTTCTAAATTTCTCCCCAATAACACAGGTCTCGCATACCTCCTTAGGAAAATTGATTTGTGGCAACTCAGAAACCATATTTTTGCGAACAAGAAATCCTAGGCTTCCAAAATTCACATTCCCAAAATGCATGTGCCATAACTAGTCATCCTCAATAGTCACAAAATTGTAGTAGGGAGCACATCCATAATTAATTTTCAAATGAAATAGCCGGTTGGGAGCTATATTTACCTTTGCAATCACAACTCATTTTCGGTCATCATTCATAGTGCAAATTCCATTATGGATCCGCATGTTATATCATTTTTCTGACAATTGTCCCACACAATAAATTTTTACACATGCTTGGGACATAAAATACATCAGAAATAAAATTGCATGATCAATCTTTCAAAATAATAGAAGTTTTTCCTTTACCAGTAACTGGTACCAAGGAGCTGTTGTCGAATTTCACCTCAAAACAAAATGACTCATCCAAACCTGAAAAAAATTCCTTCTCACTGCACATGTGATTATTGCAACTTGTATCAACGTACCAATGATCAATATGATCATGCTTGGTCCCCAAACATGCCACTAAAGTAATCTATGATTTTTCTTCATAAATTTCAACAATTTTGGCTCGATAATTAATCCTATTATTCTATTGTAGGAACCTTAATTCACTTCTATAATGCTCGATTTTTTGACAATTGAAGCAATTGGACCTTAAATAGTATGAACAAAGATATAAAAGTAGTCTGATATAAGAATATCTTAGTCGATAATACTATAACAACCACCACTAAGCCTTAAATCCCATTAGGTAGCATAAGCTACATGAATCACCCTGCTCATGTCATTTTACTTGATTTAGAGCAATATCCTATGTTAATTGGTGAATAATCAAATCCTTAGTCTTTAATCTCAGACTAAGTCATTCTAAGATGACCCTTCACTCCTACCATTATCAATATCAATTAACCAGTTGATCACTCCTCATTGATCTTACATTGCAAGTATCAAAACTCTAAACCATATTAATCATTTTTTTCATACTCTTATAACTCACAAGGGACACGTTCATACCTTAATTTATCTTTTCTAACTATACGACATATCCTCCCTCATATTCTCAATTTTATCTACTTCTAAATTTTAAATAAATATTCTCTTAGTTGCTTACTTGCTAACATTAAACTAGTATATATAACATAATTGGTCTTATAAGTTTTTCAAATAATAGATAAATTAGTATTGAGAAATCTATAAATAGTTATCCTACACATGCTTTTCTTATTTTCTACAGCCACTCTTTATAAATATCAAAATAAAAAAGAAAAAAGAAAAAAAAAAAAAAAGTAATCTAATTTGTTATTGTCATTTGTTAAATATATTCACTTAGTCTAAAAAATCAAACATATAGTTTAAATATATGTATTTAATACTATTCATTTGCAACGGTATATATGTATGTATATAAAAAATGAAATGGGAGATGAAGACATCTTAGATTTTTGCATGTAGAAAGAAAGTTCAGTCATACCAGCCAGCTAGCTGCACTCCAACTTGTGTCTTTGGTTTCTTTGAGGCCTAGGCCTATCCTAACTCCCACACGCCAATACTACAAGAAGCTCTATCTATTTCTTCAGGTGCATCGAAGAATATGACTGGTGATTCTTCACTTCTTTCTTCTCTTCGTTCTCCATCTAAGTCCCTTATTATTCAAACTGCAAGCTAATCTTGGTACACTCTCGTTATCATTGAATATGTTTGGCTCTTTTTCATCTTCCCTCTCTCTCAGTGAATCTTCTTTCCGACTTTAAAAAAATGCAACTATTCGTACATATACGCATTTAGAAAACGAACCGACTGTGATTATTTGGTCGCTGGTTTTACAATATTTTGGGCATGCATATGTACTCCATTTGTTACACCATCTTAGTATATATATACATAATTTGAAAGAGTAACCCATGCATGTATTTGATGGCGAGGAAAAAAATTATATAAGGGACTTGTCGTTTCATTTTGTTTATATGTATGTGAAACATGTGACAAATATGTCTCGCAACTCTTCATACATTTAATATGTATATATATATATATATATATATATATATATGATTTAAAAGGGTAACTCATGCATGTACGTGATGTTAGAAGAAGTTATACAAAGACATGGCGTTCTATATGTTGTTTATAAATCTATTTTTAATATGTGAAATATCTAACAAATAGGTTATGACTCGACTTTGAGGAATAGATTCCTCTATAACTTTTTGGAGTTTTTTCCTGGTTTATCCTTTTTTTAAAAAAATATATATTAAAGAATACATTTTTTGGGAAAATAATTCTCGGAATGACTCTGACGTAATTGGACTGTTACGTGTCACGTCCAAGATAAAACATAGGCAAATCTCGCTATTTAATCTAATGAGATTTGCTTGCCACGCATCTAGATATAATTGGGCTGCCATTTAAATCTCGCTACTTGGTGCAGTGAGATTTGTTTAAATCTTACTGTACCAAGTAGCGAAATTTGTTGTGCATATGGAAAATCCCTTTATGCCAGATGTTTAATGACATACTAAAATATCTTTAATTACGCAAGCGTTTGAAATTTCATAATTTACAAAAAAAAAAATATAGAAAGAAAATCCCTTTATGACAGATGTTTAATGACACACCAAAATTTAAACTATATTTTATCTTATTTAAATAAATAACTATTTTGCTGAATCCAACTAAAGGAAAGACCGTGCCTATATACCAATCCAATTTTCAACTACATTAACGTAAAACACTAGATGAAAAATCTGTTTTATAGAGAATTGCCTTTTTTAAAAATAAATAAATAATAGTTCACCTTTTATTATTGCAAATAGTGTACAAACTCATTCATAATCATTTGTGGATTCAAGATTTTGTTTGAAAGAAATAAAAATAAAAATTATTTTTGTTTCTTTTTTTAAAATAAAATATTATTAGAAATAAGAATGTACTTTAAATTTTAGATAAAATTAAGAAAACAAATATTAATTGCGTATAAAATTAATTTTTTGCTAATTCATTTGTTATATTTTATATTATTTTGTTTCATCTTTTACTTAGATAACTAAACATAATATATATATATATATATATATATATATATATGTTTCTTCACGCACAGACCTAATGAAGAATCATACTGATGAACTTGCAATTTTTCAGATGGTATGGTATGGTATGCTTTAAATGCAATTTAAATAACATCAACTTTGATGGCCTTTGCAATCCATAAAAGAACTGACAACAAGAAGTGGTTACTAAAATTGCTCAAAAGCAACATTAATTTACTTGATCATATAAAATAATTACACAAGTTAGAACAGGCGCAAACTGTAGAGATTGAACTCAAAAAACAAAATGTCACCATTAACTCAATTACATCATTTAAATGCATATATAATGCAAACAATCAATGTCATAATCAACTAAAAACTGCAAGTGGTTCCAGATGCATGCGAGATTCCGTTATGCATTGTGCTTGTCCCTAATCAATATGGTTTTTTGCTTGCGTAATTTATAAAAATATATATATAGAGAGAAAGATTCCCTTGCGTAATTAAAGGTATTTTGGTATGTCATTAAACATTTGTCATAAAAGGGATTTTCTCTCTATATACTCTTTTTGTAAATTAAGCAAGCGAAATTTCAAACGCTTGTGTAATTAAAGGTATTTTGGTATGTCATTAAACATCTGCCATAAATGGATTTTCTCTCTAAATACTTTTTTTTTTTTTTTTTTATAAATTACACAAGCGAAATTACAAACGCTTGTGTAATTAAAGGTATTTTAGTATGTCATTAAACATTTGCCATAAAGAGATTTTTCATATGCACAAGAAATCTCGTTGTACCAAGTAGCGAGATTTAAATAACAATTTAATTATATCTAGAAGTGTAGTAAACAAATCTTGTTAAACTAAGTGGCGAGATTTACATATGTTTCATTTTGGGCGACAAATCTCGTTGGACCAAATAGCGAGATTACGTCACAATTATTTCGAAAATTATTTTAAAAAAAAAAGATATTACTCAATATATTTATAAAAAAGACAAAAAAAAGAATATAAAAAAGACAAAAAAAGAATAAAGGGAAAGAAAAACTTTTACTTTTTGGCTTCTATAAATTTTCGATGTTGAGAGGTTAGTGAGCAGTTAGTGGGAAGCGAAGTGGAAGCATGAGGAATTGAATCAATTTAATGAGGAAAAAGGAACAATAAATAGTGAATGCCTTAATGGCGGAGGATGAGTATTGAGTGCACGTGCAATAGCGGTTAGCAGAGAATTGAATTAATGATCTGATGTGATAAAGACTGGAAGCGAAGAGAGGTTGACAGGAGTAGGAGCTGCCTGCAAATGCTGAAGTAGCTACCTAGCTAGGCTCCCATGGCCGCCTCTCCTTCACATCTTCCGGGGCATATCATTGAAGATGAGAGAGAGAGAGAGAGAGAGGTGCGAAAAGGCACGGGTACTCATAGATAATATTTATGTGACAGAAGTCGGTGACCAGCTCGGTGGCCGCTGTGCCCCATGAGTTGTTCCCAACCTAAAAAACAAATTATATTTCCTCAGAAAAGTCCAGAAGCTATATTATATTCATGTTTGAGAATTGGGAGGGGTAAGTCTTGAAATGGAGAGATGCGTACTTGTTTCTTATAAAATATTTTGATGGTTGAAATTTGGGGTTTTTTATGTTGAAAGTTTTGAATTCAAAGGATTTTGTGAAGAGATGTGAAGGATTTTGTGAAGAGATGTGATGTAGAAATATTGGATGAGAGATGAAAGATATGTAGAAACTCCATTTTGTTTGAGGTTTATAACATGAGGTTATTATTTATTGAGTAAATATTCATTAAAACGGAAAGTACAAGAAAAGAAAAACTAAATATATGGAAAAAAAATTGAATACATTAAAAATTTTTTTTTTTTTTTAAATGATGGCCAACCTCTTTAACTTTAAACCTACAAATACAAAAGGAAAAATAGAAATTAGACGTGAGGGAATTTGCATAAATAACATGTGGGTGAAATCATAGTTTGATACAAGCATAAATCGATCAATTCAGTTTAATTTTTATTCATCAGTTAAATTCTGATTCATCAAATCAAAATTGATTAAAATGATTCCCTAAACCTATAACTAGTGTGTTTTAGAAGGGTAAGAGACACACAGAGGAAGAAAAAGAGAGATATTGCTCACTGAAAACTTTGAAAGAGAATTAAGGTTGAGTGTTTGAAATTTAGAAGATAACGAAAGATAAGAGACCAAGAGGGCTTGAATTGTAGAAGCCGTGGAAAATTGGTAGAAAGGAATTTAGGAGGCTAGGGCAAAAAAAGGAGGAAATTGTAAAGTAGAGAATTCAGGAACAAAGGTAGGTATTGGTAAACTTTGTATTAATTTTAGTTTGATTTCTAGCAATGCTAAATTTTGAATTCTATAATTAGTGTTTAAATTCATACAAAATAGAAAATAGTTTCCTCTGAATATACCAAACAAAATTCAAGCATTTGACCCGAATTTGGAATACCTAGATCCGAATACCTAATTCTGAATGCCCATACTCGAATATCCCAGATCCGACCCAAGAACCCGAGTCAACTTAACTCAGCTCTTGGTCTATTGACCCATTAATCCAAACCTTGGGACCCAGACTCAAAATTCATTTAAGTTCAGTTCAACCCAATTAACACAACCTAATTGTCCCCAGCCTTCGGCCCAAAATCAGTTCAGCCCAAACATAAATTAAACTAAGCCTAGACCGATTAAGTCAGCCTAATTAGTCCAATCTTAAGCCCAAACTTAGTTCGACCCAAATTAACTTAAGCCCAATTACTTACGATACCCTAGTTTAACTCAACCCAAGAAAAGTTAATCTAACCTGAGACCCAAAATCCATTTGGTTTCCAAGAAAATCTAGTGAAATCGGAGAAACCCGAAGAAATTGAAATCAAAGCATGACAAAATTGAAATAAAAATAGGAGAAAGGGAATTTACCTTTTAGTTAATCATATTTGTGCCCTAGAGGGCTTGATGCTCTTTGTTCTCTCAACCAAGACCTGCAAAAACTGAAAAATAAAATAAAATAAAATGAGAATGAGAAAAATCATGAGAGGAAAAGAGAGTTGCAAAAGAAAGGAGAATGAGAGAGGATTAGATTGAAGGAAAAGAAAAGGGAGTAGAGAAAGATTGTTGACTTTTTGAGTCCGATCTCGTTTTAATAATGACAAACCACTTGTATTTTATGTGTGTATTTAGTATTTGAATAGGTTTATAATTCAGCACAATTTATAATTCAGCACACGCATAAGAGAAATGAAAAATGGAAGCTAAGAGGGACGTAAAGATCATATCATTTGGCGTATTCAATGGAAGAATGAAGAGCAAAAGAAGTGAAGACATTATTTATTTGAAGTGTATTGCATTTAGTTGATTGTAAAATAGCATATCTTACATGATGTGATTGGATGCTCAATAGAGACCATAGACTGACCATAGAAAACCAAATTTTTCATGAAAAACCTTTTCATAAAATGTCATACTTATACACAAAAGGTTTTAAAAGTTTTAAGGTCAAAACATGACTAAAATAATAATTTTTACTAAGCCTAGCCGACCAGCTCCTTGCAAGCTTAAAAAGCCTAGTCGACCGGCCTCAGCATTTGGGCCACATTTCTAAAGCCCAGCCGACCGGCCATTATTAGAAGCTTCACGGCCCAACCTGTAAAGACCCGGAAAATTATTCTATGAAAAATAATAAAGGAAAGAGAAAGGAAAAGAATATGAAGGGGAAAAAAGGAATTTAAAAGGAGCATTAGCAGGGGTTCGTCGATGAACCCAGAGTTTTCATCGACGAACGTCCTTCTTGGTTTCGTCGACGAATACACGTGTCTCATCGACGAGAAGATAGCGAGAGTAAAGGAATTTCAGAGAACTTCAGGTTCGTGGATGAACCAGTCTCCTCGTCGACGAAGTGCCTTCATGGGCTCGTCGACGAATCACTTTAACTCATCGACGAACCCTGACCTATAAATAGGGAAACCGTCATTTCAGTGTGAATTTTCTCTCTCCTCTCATTTTCTCTCTCTAACCTACGGTTCTCACTCTCTCTCTTTCTCTTCGATTTTCGCTCTGTTAAAGCCCGTTTTGACGATCAAAAGTCACCACAGGATTCGTGGAGAGATTCTTTACAACTTAGCCGGAGCGGATTGTTGATTTGGAGTTGTTGGGCACCACTCCAAAATCAAGATAAGTAAGGTTTTTTAGGGTTTAAGTATTTATTTGGAGTATATAGGGCTTAGGAAGTGTTAAGTGAGAATTATTCTCGGAGATGAGTTGATTGATCTAAGAAAAATATGATTTTTAGGGTTTTGAGTTTCAGACACCGCGGGCGTAAGATTTGGGTTTTAATGGGTCTCTCAGTAAGTCAAGTACGAGGAATAAATTATAACAGTCATTTTGAGAATTTCTGATTGAATTAATACGTGAAAATGAGAATATGATATTTTGTCTGAAATTATTTTGATACGAATATCAGATAAAATTGTGTGACATATGAGTAATACTGAGTTGTGGTGTTTTGGAATATGAAATATGATTATAAAAATGTTTTCTATGATAAATGGGGAAATATGAGAATATGATATGTTAATGTGGAAATTTGCGAAATGAGATATATACTATTATGAGAAAGGAATGTGTATTGAAAAGATGAGAAAGAAACGGAAAATGATGAGAATATTGAAATGTGATATATACCATTATGAGATGAGATATGAATATTGAAATATGAATATGAAAATGTGAATATTGTAATCTGAATACTGCAATGTAAATGTTAAAATGTGAATACTGGAATTGTGAATATGGAAATGTGAAAATTGCAATAAGAATACTACAATGTGAATATTGAAATGTGAATGCAAAATGTGAATGATGAAATGTGGAAATGAAAACCATGATGGACGGTTGTTGATAAAGAGCACGGTACCATTGCTAGTGAGGTGTTAGTGCAACCACACGGTCTCGTGGAGAGTATGATGTGACAGTCGATTGGGCCTTCGGAGAGATGTTGATTGCCCCTGGGTCTAGACCAGGTTGCAGTTGGCCAATCGTACTATAGGCGGATAGGTAGAGTTCTTATTTTGATCTAATCGGGTCGGCCAACTACGTTTTAGATCCAGCCTTCAGGCCGCACAACCTTGACCATGGGGGTAAGCATGGCGTGGAGAATATCCTTAAGGCAACCATGAGTTATAGAAGACACATGAATTGGTTACCGAGGACACTCATGAGCTAAATGTGAAATGGAAATGAGAAATGAAAGAGAGTGAGTTTAATAATATAAATAATTAAGGCGAAGTAAAACTCTTCGCCTGAGAGCTTACGGAGTATGGTGAGTGCCCTGATAATTATCAGTTGTAGCTGCACCCAAACTATTCGGGTAAGGTTACAAACGATATCAGAGTAGAGGGGAGATACATGTATGGGCGTGTAATCTCTCCTATCCTCGGGAACTTTCGCCGATAAATATGGGTTGCATGTGAATGAGTTTGAAAAATAGAATTAAAGCTTATAAAAGCTTATGTTTTATATCTATATGGTTATGAGTATAATTGATATATTTTTCTCAGATAGTATTATCACTGAAATCAGTATATTATGTTATAACAAAACTCATACTACTACACACTGTAAATAATTTACTCTGTCTTACTGTGATGTTGTAGCGACCTATATAATTTTACCATTTTTTTTCCATAATAACAATATCTAGCATAATAATCCTAGTAAACCATGGTCAACCTAGACCCATGAGTACTAGGGAAATACTAGAAATACAACACGGAAGCCTAAGCAGCAGGAACCGTAAAATCATATACATACCAAACTATCAATCAACACAATACCAGAGTCTACTACAACCATTATATGATTATACACATCCTAAAATATCCCAAAAAGGGTCCTAGGGTCACCACCCAAAATCCATCCGACCCTAGCAAAATGACTTACTCTTCAGGTAAGGTAGGACTATCGAACTCTAGCGTTGTGAAGCCTTATCCTATCTTCTATATGGGGCTCCTGAAATGTTATATAATTTGGGATAAGACACCTCTCAGTAAGGGAAATAAGCTAATGTCAGTGTGTGGCAACATGAGTATTTTCGTGTTATACATATAACAGTACATAAACATACTTGATAAAACTGTCTATCATATCTGGGAAAACATATATAATCATCACATGATATAACATATCGAATTTCCATAAACATAATTCATCCCATATAATAATACATAGAAAACATCCTAGATGGTTACCTGACTGGTGTCATGTCTTACCTCCACATGACTGGGTTGTGCGATCTGAAGGCGAGACTCGACAATAGCTGACCGACCACTGCCAAATCAAAAGCAAAAGTTTGTAAGTACGATGGGTCTGCCTCTCCTCGTCTGTACACCACGGGCGTCAACACTACAATAAACCACATCGACTGCCAATCTTCCACTGCCCCGTACGGCAAGCGGTAGCACTAACATAATCATGATCGTAATCATATAGCTACGGTACCATGCTTCGTGAATGCCTAAATCAAGCCCACCAGGTTCTGATAACATATAACATACTTATAAATAATGATACATGGCTATACATAATCATATCTGTCGTGTTAACATTTTCATATAATTTTGCACATATCATAAAAATCTTCGACCCTTGGTCTTCTTCTCTTTCCCTTACTCTCTTTATTTTTCAAGCATACTTATAAACTGCGTGGATGTTTTAATTTTTATGATCATAAATACTATGTAGTTTGGAAATTAAATAAATTGAAGTTTAATTTATTTTCGGGATTGCGGAAATCGAAAGAAAGTACATTGGTTGATCAATACTTTACGAAAACTGTAAGGGAGTATGTTGATTGGTTAACATCCAAAGACTCTTTAACTGAAAGTTTATTTAAAGTCTAAGCTTTTGGAAATAGTGTTGGATTTTATATTGCACATGATATTGAGAAAGCAAAATCATTATACAGGGCTTTATATCAGCAAACATACATTCTCATTCTTTACTTTAAGTACTGAAACAAGCAAGCATTAAAATTTACCTTTGAATTAATCTTGATAGTGCTGCAGTGCATACATTGACTTGTGCTTGGTAAATCAATTAATTGGTTGTTTAAGTTTTGCTTAATTGTATGGTTGTGCATTGAATAAAGAACTAAGTTTTTGTGTGATTGGTAAATCAACAAGAAGTCAAGAATTTATTGAAATAATTAAAGGAAGTCAAGAATTTATAAAAAGATTTAAAACTAAAATTTTAATAACCCAATTCAACCCTCTCTTGGGACTATACCTCTACTTTCACAGTCATTCTCATGTCTCATTAAGTTAAAATAAAATAAATAAGCATAATCTTTCAAATGCACAAAAAACTTGCTTATTGTGTAAAAAGAAACGGCACATTCGATACTCTTACCCATTTAGGGGTGCCAGAGGCAAGGATAAGAAAATGATATAGGTAATCAAGAAAGCAAACCCCTTAGGACCAAAGGAAGAATGGATTCCAATTGGAATTACATAATTGTTTAATCATTCGTTAGTTCTTAGGGCTAGGGCTAGTGATGATTATAGGCTGGGAAGTGTTATGTGCTTTAAATGTCAAATCTTAGTATACGCATTCACTATACACTATTGTCATACTAAGAATCTTAAGAGTAGCAAGCCAATGTGAAAATTCAAGTAACATATCCAATCTGAACTTAATGCATATATCATATGTTAAAAATGAAATTATTAGCTATAGCATGAAAACTTTGAACTGAAAAGGAATAAGCTAATCTCTGATTGAATGGGACGTTTGTCTCCACATAATTCATATCATTCCTCTGAAATTTTCAAAGTAAAGGCTAATGACGTATCTAACTAAAATTCTTGGAACCTTATATTTTTTAGATAAATAATACAAATCATCATTTATGATATCTCAAAAGCATGCTAGAATAAAATCCACTTCCAAATGGACAAAAGAAATTTTCCTTGATAAATAATTCTTAATGCTTAACTGTTATTTGAAGATAAGATTCTAAAGCTACGCATATTTTTTTTCGATCAAGCCAAGATTTGAGCTTTATAGGATTAATATCAATCTTATACTATTCTACCCTAAACTCATTTTTGAATATAAAATGGTTGATCAAAATTTAGTCTTCACTTTGGTCATAAGCACTGAGTATCATAAAATCCTAATCTACTAGTGCTTATTAATAGTAATTCGTTTATAATCAAATTATGGGGCATCCACTAAAGGATTCAAGTTTTTCATCAAGTTAATTCAAATTATTCCTTTTGTACTTAAACTGTAAAAACCCTCTAATCTTGATTCATGCAAAAGGTCGTCTCCTCCATAAGAAATCTCTACCGAACCATGATCATATCTGGTAAAGATTCATCCTTTCATTGGTTTGTATCCTTGCTCAAAATTATAATCATATTTAAAGGATACCTTCCATCTGTGGCAAATTAGAAATGACCAAAGAGCATTGTTCAAGAAAGATCATATACTCCAAAATGCTCAGTGCCTAAATGTTAAGACATATTAGCTAGCATAAAAACATTTTGAATAATGTCCTACTTCTCCTGAATACTCTTTTGGACTTAATAGAAATTTAATCTTTAAGAGTATTTATTTAAATTCCCTTCACAAGCTCTCAAAACTTTGAGTCAAATCATTTAGAGCTTTATATCCTTAAAATGGTGTTGAATGGATAAAGTGGTTTCCATAGTTTTCAATCTAGATGGTGGAACAAAGTTTAAAAAAACCTGTGCATGAAGAGTAAAAATCCAAAGCCATTCGAACTTACGCCTCTCATGTATTGATGTTCATAAGAAAAGAGGAAAGGTAGGCTTATGACCCTGAAGAAATATTTCTTGTGACCTTTTGGTCCATTAAGCCTAAGCATTCAAAGTCGAGGTCAAGTTATTGAGAATTTAGAGCACTTGGTTAAGAATTTAAAGAAGGAAAAGATGAAAAGGGCTTAAGATTGTGATGAGTAGAGTGCATAACTGAGAGGGAGCTTTTATCTTTGTAATTTCATGACTCTAAATGAAATGCTTTCATGATCATACTCTGTTTATGCCTGTATGCCTGTATGAGAATAGCATTGCAGCACACTATCCATATCTTGCTAAATGATTAAATATATTTAATGGATAGCTAACACTATTTATAGCATGAACTGTTATTGAGATTTACCGAAATAAATGCTATAGATTTTTTTTGTATGCTTGAACTGGAACGTCAACTGCATGGTTGATGCAGTATTGTGAAATGCATGCTGGTAGTTGATAATAGGAGTGCGTACTGATTGAACTAAATGCCGCCTGTATGGCTGATGCAGTGACTTGTAAATTGCATACTGTAAAGAACTACTAGGTTATTTGGTGCATGCTTTTGTGATCTGCAGGATGGAAAAACGATCTATCTATAAACAACATGCTGCCCAAATTTTTTTATTCTTCCTAGAATGCTCTACATCATAAACACACTCTGTATTCCTAGGAATCTCTTATTCATGGACACCATTTGGTCAAATTTTAGTTTGTGAACTTCATAAAAAGACCTAAATGGTTAATCAAATTTTTCTTTAAAAAAATTGAATATCACATACCTTGATTATAGTCCATGACATAAGGGAAGTGTGTTAAATTTCGCACACACTCATTACATCATTTGAGTGGTGTCATTGAACCCCAACTCCATAGCTATTGCACGAATATTTGAGTATAGCCTTGTTGGCTATCGAGTGCAGAATTGAATGCAATATGTGGTAACCATGTGTCGAATGTTTGTAATATGCTGAATGCTGAAATTTTTTTTGAAAGGATGAGTGAAAATGCATATATGTGCTTCATCCTTAACTGAAAATGCCTCTGTGTATGCATGAGAACAAATAGGAGAGCATGAGCTTCATTGAAAGAGAAAAGGCTTTATTTATTATGGATTCAAATGGATAAAATTTTCATTGTTTTTGTTTTTGAGTCCTAAGGCTTTTATGAAATATCATGAACATCATATCCTATGCTTTCATAAACTATGAATAGATATGGATTATTCTTGGGTGCATATATGCTCCATAGAAATGATTTTACTAGTTAAATAAAAGGCAATGATCAATATCCAGTAGAATTGTTTAAAGACTTAAATTGATTGCCTATACTATTTGACTCTTAATAAATTCTCACATTTAGTATCAGTATAAGTGGCTAATTGTAATCTAAGCTAACATTCAAATCTAAAGGGGGAGATTTTTCCTATTTCGTATGCTCACCCTACTTTTAGCTTAGTCTTATAGCTTACTCTGGTATATGTCTTTCTAAGCATGATATCTTATTTCTTTCTCACAATAAATTGTAAATGTATATTGGTTGCTCATAGCCATATGATCTCTGTTTTAAATTTTTTGATATCCTTGGAATCTATGTGGTTAATTTTTCTGGTTATATTATGAATTGTTCTTAAATGCTTAACCGGAAAGATGAAACTTGTTCGAACTTTCGTGTCAAAGTTTCTTTTTCAGCATGCATAGTCCCTAATACTTTTTGATAATATCAAAGAAGAATTTGTTTTTAAATGTTTTATGGCAAGAAATATTCTTAATATAAAATTCTTATCTCTTGCTTAATCACTTGCATGACATGTGGAACTTGAAATATTTTGATATTCATCTCATTGTCATGATGTTCATTTTTTTTTTTAAAAAAAAGAGCATTTAATGATTATATATAGAAATGCATGCTAAATAGTTAGATCGATTTTATGCTCAAACCCATATTTAGCCATTATAAGTCGTATGCATTGAATTTCAATCTTTTGCGGGTCTTATGTAATATGTGAATTGAAAAGGTTTGCGGATTCTTCTTGTCTTACATTGTTTAACATGTCATTTTTAATCTAAAATGGCTAGTTACCACTTTCATGTGGCAAAATGTTTTTCAAATAGCTATATTTTTTTAATGCCTAGATCTTATGACAAATAGAGGGAGTTCTCTTTATAAGCGAAGTTTTTTTTTTTTTTTTTTTAATGCTCAAATTGTTTTATACTTAGTTTATCCCTTTTGCAGGAGAGATATTTTGAGCAAAATATTGCTAATCTTTTTATGCTCCCTGCTTATTTTTAATAGGGCAAATAATTTTAAATGGGATGAGTATTTATGTTGGCTTTCTGAGTCCGATCTCTGTTTTGATGCTAACAAATACACATGTTACTTATGTGTGTAATCTAGTGACTAAATAGGTTATAATTCAACACACACATAAGAGGAAGTGGAATACAAGATAAACTTCAAGTTTATCATCATTCTGGCACTTTCCATGGAGTCTTGAAGAGCAAAAGGAAGATGAAGACATTTGTTTATTTCATTTGTAATACATTTATTTTTTTTAATTTGGTTTGTAATAACTGCATTGATCCTACATGATATGAATGTAAGCTCAGACAGAACCGTAGATTGACCCTAGGTCCCTGCACTTAATTTTTAACTAAAATAGGACTTAGGCTTTAATTTGTGAGGTTTCGAATGATCGAACCCAAGCAAGTCAAATTGTCTCTGTCAACCGAATGGTTGACTAGTCAACAAGTTTGACTTGGTTTGGGTGACCGAACCAAATTGAACTGAGTGTTCCCGGGCGACCAAACCTTAGAGCGGTCACTTTTTACCTTCCCGGGCATCCGAACTTCATGTTCAAAATACCCTTGGGCGATCGAACTGAGAAGTTCGATAGACTGAACTTGAGACCAGGTGACCGAATCTCGAACATTTTGAGAATTGCCTAGTTCAGCCACCCAAACCATTTTTTCAGGCACCCGAACTTCAAAATTGATTTTTTCTATTGTATCTATTCGGGCGACTGAACCTATGGCTCGGTCAACCGAAACTCTCGGGTTGCAACTTTTTAACTAGGGTAATTAGGGTTAAAAATTAAATAAAATTTTTTAATAATACCCAGCATGTCCCCAATGATAAAAAATTTCCCTGAGTTTATATATACCCCTTTCATAACTCAAATTAGTAACTTTGATTAACTAATTTTCTCTCTAATTATTATCCTAATCAAAATTCCCTCAAAAACATTCTTATTGCAAAAACTCTTTCATTGGGACAAATCTTTTACTCTCCAAATCTCTCTTTATTATTATTTAGAAAAAATTTTCAAAGAAAGCATATATTTTATTTGAGTTTTTACTAGTTTTGATTTGCACATAGATTTTCAAATGTATGTATTTTTTTCTTGTGCAAAGTCATTTGAAACCAAAACCCTAAGTTCTCCGGTTTGTTCTTGAAAAATATTTTTTGGAGGAAGTTTCTTATTAGGGTTTAAATATATTTATACACTCTTACTCCTTGAACATATTTCATATCATTGGAGTGTGTATATTTGAACTTTGTTGTGTACATTTTTGCTTGTATGTTTTAGAAGCTTTTTCATGTACAAAAATATTTTTCATGTACTGGTTGGGTTCAGCCCATTAATTGAATTGGGGAGTCTCAGTCCCGTAAGTGAGATCGGTTCGGTTCAGCTCGAAAATTAAACTAGGGAGTCTCAACCCCGTAAGTGAGACTAGTTCGGCTCAGCCTAATAATTGAACTGAAGTTTTTCTCACCCTGTAAGGAGAGGATGTAAACGGCTTCTGCTCTACCCGGTTAAGTGAGCGGGTTTAATGGAATCCTTGGGGGGTCTGCCCGAGGCGGGAACGTAGGCTGGTTTGACCAAACCTCTATAACAAATATCTTGTATCACTCTCTCCTTATCTCATTTTAATTCCTGTACTTTAAATTCAGTATGTGTATGTCTATTTATTTACTGTTATATTAGTTGCATGCACACCTTTATTTTAAATGAAATATGTTGCACACGTGTATGCCTACACCCACAGTTCTATTATTTTACATATACGTTTGCATTATGAATGAGATATGATTAGTGGTGAATCGACAAAATTCTTAATTAGCCAAAAAAAATTTTAAAACCCATTTCACACCCCTCTTGGAATCACACCAAAGTCAACAGTTTGTGCTTTAATGCTAAAACTAAATGCATGTTAATTAAAATATCTTCTTTCTTTCATATGCTTGAGTTACATTGATACTTATTAAGTTATGCATATTGTAAGCGGGAGCCTTTCAGGCTGAGCCAATTTTACTCTTGTGTGTTTGTCATTATCAAAAAAAGAGAGATTATTGACTTTTTGAATTCGATCCCATTTTGATAATGACAAACTACTTGTATCTTATGTGTATATTTAGTATTTGAACATGTCTATAATTTAGCACACATATAAGGGAAAGGAAAAATGTAAGTCAGGAGGGACTTAAATATCATATCATTTGGCATATTTCATGGAAGATTGAAAGTTTAATATTAAACAAAGAGCTGTGCCCAACTCTCTCTCTCTCTCTCTCTCTCTCTGATCACGCTCTCTCAACTCTTTCTCTCCTCAACCACTCTCCCTCTTTAATTTTTTCTCCGATTCTTGGCCACATAAAGAATAGAAAATACCCCTGAGTTCCATTCTCAACTACCAACATTTTAGGTAAGGACCTGAACACGAATGAGTTCCTACATATAAATTTTTCAGCGGACACAAATAAATCTAAATTATTTTTATTAACAGAGCACTAATTAACTTTATTACAAATATATGTCTCAACTATTAAAATGCAAATTTTTAAAATTCTTAAATACACAAACATATTCTAAATTGTATTATACTAAATTTTTATTCTACTCTACTCTTTCTATTCCTGCTCATGCACTTGCTACGCTAGATTTCTAGTACACTCTTCAAATGATCTGAAATGTAAAATAATAATTGAGGTGAGATGACACTCAGTAAGTAAATAAGATTATTATTAGTGTGTGATCAAAATGAGTTTTCATAATATTTTAATTTCGTAAAATAATATTTAATTCTATAATTTCAAAAAAAAAAAATACTTTTAAAATATATGTAAATTTAAAAATTTCTGCATAAAAACTTTTACTACCATCTATAGCAGTAAAATTTTATGATCATATATTATAACTATTAAACTGAACTTTTTAACTTTTAAAACTATAACTATAATACTCAATCATGTTTATATTTATATATATATATATATATATATATATATATATATATTTCCTTATTAAATCATTATCTAGGCACAATATGCCCCCGTTCACATAAATATATATTTTTCCTTCAATTTATCAATAGCTTTGTATACGTTATTAAATATGTATACACACATACTGTAAAAACTACCCTTAGGCCTGTTAATCGTAAGTCATGTTTACTCCCATAACTGGATTTGTGCGGTCCGAAAACTGGACTTAACTGGGTGCCGACCAAACTAAATCAACGTACATCATCATTACGTGAGATTTTCTCTATTAAACCCTGGTTCGACCCAGATATTCACTCAGGAGAAATCCATTACCATATAAATGCACTCTGATCCGTTTAAACTTTAAGCTGCGGTACCAAACATTCGTAATTTTCTGTATTGCTTGAACCATAAGGGGTTTTAAAAACATCTTATTATATGATTTGTACAATTAAAATAATATCATGAAAATATCATTTATACTCATATTTTCATAAAATATGCAACGTATAAATAAACTCATGTCACACAATTTTCATGTTAAAAATATTTTCTTGAATAGAAATTAATACTGTAAAAATACCCGAGGGGTTTAGAACATTTTCTTAACTAAAAAATAAATGCAAGTATATTAAAGATAAAATTAGTATAATTAAATATGCATAAAAATAAATTTGGGAGAATTTTGTGAAAATAACTAACATAATCAAAATTTACTTACAAATAAACTTGGATATAAATTTTAAATAAAAATCTAACATAATTGAATTTATTTACCTCTTACTTAACCTTGTACTACAATCACAATGAATATCTTTAAAAAAAATGAGATAAAAAAGAGTGGGTGAGTGAGAATTTTAATTATAACAAAAATTCTCCCTCCACTACTAATTCTTTCACTCACTAATCATTCTCTTCCTTTACAAATTTTTTGTGAAAAATGAATGTTGAGAGCTTCTTATTTATAGGAATATTTTAGGAAAGAAAATTGAATTTGTAAAAGTATGGGAAGATGGGTGAAATTATAATTTTTTAAAATTAAGGAATGGACATGGATGAATTAGGTATAGGTTAGGTATGAGATGGGGATAGTGATCATGTGGGAGAAATGGGACTGCTTGCCAACACTCTCATTTGATTAATTTTTAATTTTTGAAATTATTATTATTATCACTGTTATTATTTTTAAGTTATGTTTTAGTATATTTTTTTTATAAAAAAGAATTAAGTTCGAATTTCAAAAACTCATATGGGTCCCACACAACTTCGAGACCCAAGTGGGTCCTACGTAACTCCAATAACCCTCACAGGGTTTTATAAGCCCTACACAGTTTCGGGACTCATGTGAACCCCACACGATTTCAGAACTTATATGAGCCCCACACAGTTTTGTGGGCCCCGCATAGGATACTTATATTATTATTATTATTATTATTATTATTATTATTATTATTATGTATTTCTAAAAATTATGTCTGTCAAAATATTATTTTATGCATATGTACTTATTTACGTGTACAAACAGTGTCTATCTTGTTTATCCTATAAAATTCCAATTTGACCAGGCCGACCTCCAGGGAGCGACTGAACCGCAATGATCTCTGACCACTTGTTAAGACAAGGTATTTCTTAAGTATCAAATATGGAATCAAGGATCTTACAAAAAAGTACTTTTGTATTGATATTAACTTAATGACCTTTTATTATTTTATTTTTATTATTATACTTTAATCGTATATATATTTTTGCATCATCACATTTTAACCGGAGTGGATTTGTGATCAGGGGTCGCAGGCACCACTCTAAGATAAGGTAAACCCACTCTCTCTCTCTCTCTCTCTCTCTCTTCAATTTCTCCCCAATATTCAATCAAATTGACGATCGGACGCCACCACAAAGTCCCAGTTTCGATCCTCGTCAATTTAATCGGAGTAGATTTTTAATTTGGGAATCTTAGGCACTACTCCAAGGCTAAGGTGAGGAGTACAAATTATGTCAGTTATTTTAGAAATTCACCCGGTTAAATTATGGTATATAATTACTAGAATATTGTATATGGGTTTTTGAGTAATTTTATGGGTATGAAAATTATGGTTTATTTATTAAATTGTAATATTTGATTATATTATATTTTTGGAAATATTCTCGGAATTAAATTAAACTGCAGAGATTTGATTAAATAGAATTTTTGGGAAATATTTTGAAATTAAGTTAAATTGTAGGGATTTGATCATATTGGTGTTTTTAAATATGTTAGAAATTAAATTTAAATGTGAAAAGTGGATCATACCCACATTTTCTTTAGAATTTAATCGGTTAATGGGAGCGTGTGAGCCTAGAGATGTTAGGATAGTAATTATTCTGAGGTTAAGCTAATTAAACTAGAGTGTGTGAATACATGGATTTATGTGAACACCATAGGCATTGTTTTAGGATCCCCACGGGCATTTCCCTAGGAATCAGGTATGGGGAATAAATTAGGTTAGCTTATTTTCTATAGCTTAACCGTTTAAAATTGGGATTTTAAATATCAAAATGTTATACATGATTTTCTAAATTGTTAGGCATATGTGAATTTTGGATTATTTGTGAGAAACAGGTATCTTGAGATTGAGTAAAATTCTGGATTTTATTATACCATTATTTTCAACAATATAGTTATCTCAGACGGATTTTATATTATGAATTATTATTCAAATTGTGTGGCATGAGAATAAATATTTAACTGTGTATATAAGTATGTCGGATTATGTTATGATTGCACAGAACAAGCATGGTTTGATAACAATTTTATAAGGTTATGAATATTACAGAAATTACAATATTGTTCAGTATATTATGACAATATAGTCGACCAGTGCCGTGATCAGTACACCCGGCCCAGTGTCGTGATAGAATAGTCGGCCCAGTGCCATGATCAGTATAGCCGACCCAATGCCATTATCAGTTGTGATATGACAATATTTTATACAGAAATACGATATGATAAAATTTAACAGATTTATAGAAAGTGTTTAATATAGAGCATTAGCATGATAGTGTTTTTATATACAAGAGTTGTGGTATGATAGTTTGTTATATTCATGCAGATGATTGGAAAATTATAGTTCGACCACGTACGAATACATTTAGAAACTCTTACTTACACACAAATTATATAACCTAAATTAGACAAATTATAAAACATGAAACATATAATCTTAAACTATTAAACATGTTATAACAATAATGATAACGCACAAATTACGCTTAGGACAACCCAAATTGCAAATATAACTACACGATGAAAATGCTCACCGAAACATAATGTTGTTTGTTATGGCAGTAGTACGAATGGCAGGTCTGAGGGACGACGGTACAAAATGCCTTAGACTCAGCAAATGTATGTGATGATTGGCTGGTTTGAGGAATGGCGGTATGAAACGCCTCAAGCTCAATGAGAGCATAGTATGAATAGTTGATTGAGGGATGGCAGTACAAAACGCCTCAATCATGCAGAAAATGTTTTTATATGAATCATGGTATATGTATGCGATGAATATGAATAACTGATCGAGGGACGGTGGTACGAAACGCCTCAATCATGCAGAAAATGTTGATATGTATCATAGCAAATGTATGTGATGAATTGTGAATTGAATATGCATGGTGTCACTGACCCCCAAAATGGGACTCAAGTAAGGGCCATGTGGCACTCGTTGAGAGCTCTCCCTCGACAAGTCAGCCAACTCTCACACGTTCAAGCCTGCAAGCACGAGCACCAGGTGAGTCTCAATACTCAAGGAAAACAAGGAACAATAAGATTTCACATGAGCAACATATTCTTATACACCGAATAAGACTATAACAATCAGAGACATCATAATCTAAGGCAACAAAATACCACAATGAAAAGAACTACTTGTATTATTCATCTACAAGAGAATCACCATACAAGCGATAACACAGATATTCATATATTCATTCCAAATCCCTGAAGAATACAATTATAGCAGTATCTCACTCCCCCTTTTCCCCATTACATTGTCACACCCTAACACATGGCTTATTGGGGGATGGTAGTACGAAATGCCCCAATCTTAGCAATTGATTTATACGTGTACACATCATGTGATTTGTAATTTATATATATAGGGCTTTTAAGCCGAGTTATGTACTGAAAAAGAATATGCGATATGAAATTGTATAGGTATGAGTATAGTTTAAATTGTTATGTCATTTTAGTAATTAAGAGATGAATCATATGTTTGTATATATAGACTCATTGCCTCATATTAACACTAATTTATTCCGTCTTACTGAGAGGTGTCTCACCCTGATAATATTTCAATATTTCAAGATCACCAAGTACCCAAACCTAGGAGCTCAGGGACGGGGTGTAAATATTACAGAAAGGGTAAGTGTTAGTCTGGATTTGTGTATATAAATGTTTAGAGTTTTGGATTATAGTTTTGTCTGAGGAGATGATATAGTAATGGTTGAGAGGTAGTACTCTATTATGTGCAGTTATAAATAGGTCTATTTTTGCTTCCGCAAGCAGTGAATGAGCAGATGTAATATTTATATTATCATATATATATATATATATATATATATGTGTGTGTGTGTGTGTGTGTGTGTGTGTGTGTGTGTGTGTGTGTGTGTGTGTTGTGATTAAAATGAAAAAAAAAATGGAAACGTAAAAGTTTGGTATTAGAGATATCACGATGGTGTATTATTATGATTATTATTATTATTATATCAGTAGCTATTTTTTGGGGCGTTACAAGTTGTGTGTAATTTCTCAAATAAATGTAAGAAATTTTAAAAAAACAATCTCTTTTCGAGATTCTTAAGGGTCTATTTGATATCGTTGTTGTTTTCTATTTGTGTTCTCCATAGTGAAGAAACAAATTATAAAAATGCATTTGTTTCTATTGTCAGTTTTATGTTTCTGTTACCGATTTTCCGCTATTTGTCAAAAAACTGAAAACCAAATTTATGATTTTCAGTTGTTTTGATATCCTGTTGCCAGAAATTTTAATATCTAGAAATAGTTTTTTTGGATTAAGTTATTCATTTTATACAATTTTAAATTAAAATAAAAATTAAATAATCATATGAATTTAAATATAATTATAAGAAAAATATACATAAATTTTAAAAAATAATAATAAAGCCAATTACAAAATACTTTTACAATTTTTCAATTGTCAAGCCCAATAAAATTTTTACTACAAAGTAAATTTTGAAAGTAGAACAATTAAGTTAAATAATTATAATAAATTTTATTTTTATCATAGTAATTTTTTAATATGTATTATTTGTTATTTTATTATTTTAATTATATTTTTGTAATATTATTCGATTTAAAATAAAAATGAGAATTCTTTAATTAAGTTTTTAATTTGCATTATAAATGTTAGCCAAACAAATTGTTGGTTTCTGGTTTTTAATTTCTGTTTCTGGTTTTTTGTTTTCGTTTCTGGCTTTCATTTCTCTAACTTTTTACAGTGATACCAAAAAGCCCATAAATTTCTTGCTTTCCTTACATTAAAAAAGTTTACATTAAATGCTAAATTAAAATTATTTTTCCTATCCATTTTCTTCATCATGTATATATTTTAAAATGTTGCTATAAAACACACACACACATAATTGCCTATTTGAATTAAATTCACTTATTTTTATCCCAACCCTTAAAAACCTATTTTGATTAAGGATTTTGACTAGAAAAAAATAAGTAAAATAAGAAGGAAACTCATTTTCAATTATAATTTTCCTCTATACCAAATATTACTGAAAATAAAAATTTATTTTAATATGGTTAAAATTTAAGAAAATTTAAATATAAATGATGTGTAAAATCATTTTTTTTGTTCATTGATTTAGTACATTATTTTCTCTTATTTTTTTTACAACGAAATATAAAAAAAAAAAAAAAAATTGAATTCTTTCATATTTTCTTTTACTTTCTTTAAGATTTTTCAAGTTCCAAATGAAGCCTAAGGTCCTGTTTGGAACTTGAAAAATCTTAAGAAAAATAAAGGAAAATATAAAGAAATCTACTTTGCATGTCAGGTTATCAAGGCAAGTAAAAAAGAAAGTAAAAATATTCCAAATCAATGAACAAAAATATGATTTAATTTAGACACCATTTATATTTAATTTTTATTAACTTTTAGTCACATTAAAATAAAGTTTTCATTTTTAGTAATATTTGGTATGGAGTGAAAATATAATAAAAAATGAGTTATCTTTATTTTTATTTATTTTTTTATAATCCGAAGACTACTGTCACCATCGCACCACTTTGGACATTATGGTACGACACCAAATTTAGAGGGCAAAAGCCACCCTTCTATTGACGTACCTGATAATTCCTCTTCTTTCTTTTTTCTCCAACCAAAATCTTTGACTCAAACAAATCCTAAAGATTTCAGTCCTCAAATTTGAATGACTGAATTTCAAACACAGCTAGCATGGTCAAACTTACAGCAATTTGTAGCCAGGAAAAAATGGGTTCGGGCTCATCATGGCTCAGGTCGAACAAAAAAGTGAAAGAACTCCAAAAGTACGTATGAATGTATTATATGTGAATTGGGTTGAACTAAAATTCCTTCAATGGTTCAAACTTCAACCTTCAAAAGCTGAGGCTGGCTGATCCAGCAGGTCACAGCCGCTATCCAAGGCATTCTTTACGCCTGCGTGCACCCCTCATTCATTCGACATTTTAATCTAAACAAATTCTTTCGATCCACGTACACGACGCCACGCCACATGACGGTGATGACAATATTACCGTCTACTTATTAATGCATTCTTGATAATTCATCGAAATAATCACAAACAAGAAATCCAACCTAAAATCTTATAAAAATTATTTAAGTTCAACCAGTTGAATAAATTTGATTGAACTATTATATATTGTCTAGCTGGCTAGCTGGCCCATTAATACATATATTTATTCTTTTTTCCTCAAAGAATACAGCGTAGGGAAGGCCAGCTTGGAGTTTAATTAAGGTGGAGACGTCCAAGTAGAATAGAACTCTAGCTATTAATTAATGCTCCATGCATTCAACCACTAACTGGATTTTATTCAATATTCCCCTCTTTGAATATTGAAAATAGAACATATCATATTGTTCCCTGCAAATCTCACACACTCTGGACATTGTAGGGAGACTAAAAAATACAACAAAAAAATTATTAGATTATCATTTTACCTAAAAGCTTAAGCTGTTAGGTTGTAGGCAAACAATGTATATCAAGTTTTAACACTTCTTCGCACGTGCAGCCCGACAGCACGCAGAGAGATATAAACAAATGATAAATAAAACTTATAATAAGGTATTACAAAAAATCAGGATATTAGTGAAGGATCAAATCCATCACTAATAGTATTAGTGACGGTGTTAGTGACGAATTTATAAGTATTAGTAACGGTGTTAAATTAGTTGTTATATCTATCGTTACTACATACTATTAGTGATGAATGTTAAATTCGTCACTAATAATGGAATACTAGTGACGGATTATAACCATCACTAAAACTCTAATACTGTCACTATAAATTCTATATCGGGTCAGCTCAAATTCATCACTAATGGTAGGGTATTAGTGGCAAATTCTAAATTCGTTACTAATAGTAAGCTATTAGAGAAGATGTTTAGCTTGGAGCAAAAGTTTAGAGAAAGATTTGATCTAGGGAGGACAATTTGGTCCAATTTGGGAGTTTATGGATATATTTGGGAGTATTTAGTATTTTGGACGAAAAGATTTTGTGGAATTTGAAGTTTGGGGGATAGAGTGAAAAAATAAATAGTTAGATTTTTGGAAAGCTAATATGTGGAGTTCGGGAATTTTAGAGGACAAATTTGCAAAGTCAATGCAAACTTCTCCTCCCCTTCTTTGGTTTTGAGCGTTGGGAAGACAAAACTTTACTTTTCTTTTGCAAAGTGGGAGAGTGGATTTTTTTTACTGTGCCTTTTTTTCAGCAAAGTTGGTGGGTTTTGTCAAAGAAGTGAGTGGAGTGTGAGAGAGAGATGATGGAGAGAGAGAGAGAGAGAGAGAGAGAGAGAGAGAGAGAGAGAGAAACTTCTCTCTTTCTTTATTTTTTTCTTCCTATTCTGCCTTAGGCAATTCGGAGCAGCAAGAGGAGATGGAAATGGGGATGCAGTGGCAAATAAAGTTGGGTTTAAAGAGGATGGATAGTAGAGAAAGAGCTAAGGCCAGGGATTAGAAAATTTGGAAGAACTAAGGTTGGGAATTAGAAGAGGAATATGTATTTTTTTCTTCTTCTTTTGCTCTTCTTTCGAACAAGATTTTTTTTTTCTTCTTGCCTTTTGCTTCTTCTCCCTCTCTCCTGTTTTTTTTTTTTTTTTACTTGATGCTTGATGCTTGATTTTCTTTTTTTCTTTGTACAGTAGCTTGGCAGGAGGCTTGGGTATTTATAGGCAAGATCCAATCTCGCCATCTTCATCACGCAACAAATTTTGGCACGAGCAACACCATTTTGCTTCTCCAATGGTGACTTTTTTTACCAGATGCTTCGAATTCGACGTTATTGACTTTTTGAGTTCGATCTCTATTTTAATGCTGACAAAGCACAAGTCTCTTATGTGTGCTTTTAAGTGCTTGAACATGTTATAATTCAACACACACAAAAAGGGACTGATGATGAAAGCTAGAAGACTTAAAAAATACATCATCTGGCATCATTCCATGAAGAACAAAAGAGCAAAAGAAGAAGAAGAAGACGAAGATAAATATTTTCATTTGTTATTGCATTTAATTTTTATCATTTGGTCTGTATTAATGCATGCATCTATATGATATGATTTGAATGTGTTGGCTTAACATAGCTTTCGAATCTCGTTTTGATGATAACAAATTAAAGTTGATTTAACATATTGTTGTTAAGTGATGATGTTTCAAGTTTGCTTAGTTGACAAAGCTCAAAATATCAAAGGAAATGCAAGTTCAAGTTCACTAAGTACCAAAAGGTCACACTTATCTTCAAAGTGATCCAAAGGAAGCACAAGTGAACCAAAATAATTCAAAGCATTTGGAAATCGAAAGCTAACTCAAGCTCAAGTCAAAGAGGATTCAAAGCATTACGCATATGAAGACTTCAAAGCTTAGAGTGTTTAAGGCTTTAGGATAAATCAATGTAAGTACTTCATTCCAAATATCATGTGGAAATATTTTTGAAGCTCATTAGGGTTTATCATGGACTTAGAGACCTTATTTTTAAAACCCTGAAAAATGATTTTGTAAAGTAACAAAGTAAAAGAGTTAAGTATTTTTGAAAGCTAAACAGAAAAATAGGAAATTTGTTTGTTCAGGCGATTGAAATCAAAACTTAGACTCCTGAAGAATAAGTTTAGGTGCCTGAAGAATTTCTTGATGAATTCTTGAAGAGGCAGTGTACTCTCATGCGGCTGACCCTTATCACCTCAAGCGTCTGACTCTGTTTCCAGTTCAAAATTTCATGTTTTAAAGAACCTCAGGCGACTGAACCCGAAAGCCCAAGTGCGTGAACACTGTTAGCGGTTATATTTTTTAAAAGTTTTAAAATTCAAAATTAAGTTTCTTGTGTCCCAAATTTTGTAAAAACTTCGGAAATACCCCAAGTAAACTTGAGCAACACGAATTAAGCTTTATGAGCCTATAAATACATGTTTTCATGAATTAAACATACACCAAGTATTGAAAATCTGCTTTATAGCTTAAAGCACTCTTATTCTCTCAAAGTTCTCTCTTGCTTAATCATTCATTCTCAATTGCTGAGAAATTCTAAAGCACTTATCACTCTTCTCTAAGCTATACAATCTAAAATACTGATTTCCATCTAGAGAAGTATTCCGGTGATATTGTTCTTGAACTTCAATACTATTTCTTTTGATATTTTTTTATAAAAATATATAGCGCTTCAATTGTACTAACCAGCTCTATCTGAGAGCATTATTTTTACAAAAGAATTTGTTTTCTTGTTCTTGCTTCTTTGACGGTTCAGGTATTTGGATCATTGTAACCACACATTGGGTATCACTTGGAAAGGGGGCTCTACCCTAAAGGAGGATTGTAATCGGTTTGTTCCACCTGGAAAGGAACGAGTTAGTGGAATCCTTAGGTGGTCTTGCCTAAGGTGAGGACGTAGGCTGGGGATAAGCCGAACCTTGTAAAAAATCTTGGTCTTATTCTCTCTACTCTTTTCTATTAAAATTTCAGCATATATACAAATTGTGTTTCAAAGTGCAAGGTTGCTGAAAATCTGTGATTAAGAAGACCTTTTAATCTAAGAAAGTACATTGGTTAATATTTTGAGGAAACCTTCAAGGGAGTATGTTGATTAACCGCTTGTGGAAATATTAATTAAAAGAATTGCTTAAAAAATCATTCATACAGGGCTACAAGTTGAAAAAAGAAAGTACTGCAAGCTTTCACAAATTGATAAAGCATTGAATGATTGGTTGATTGTTTATTGTTTGGTTTGTGATTGGTATTTGGTTTGTGTTTGGATTGTGGTTGATTTAAACTTAAGTCATTCTTGTGTGTTCGCTTAAATATATATAAAAACTAAAACTAAAAATCTATAAAAACACTTGAAGGAATTTTTATAAACCCAACTCACCCCCCCCCCCTCTTGGGATAACACCTTAACTTTTAGAATGCTTAAACAGCACCATAGACTAACCGTAGGGAATCAAAGGTCGTAGACAGACCCTAAGGACCAACATTTTTCATAGAAAAACTTTTCACTACAAGAAAAAAGGTTATTAGTGATGGTTTTATACTGTCACTAATAATCAAAAAATCGTCACTAATAGTATTAGTCATGGTTTTATCAATATTAGTGATGGTTCCAGCTTTGTCACCATATTTGTGGATACTAACACTTATTAGTTATGAAATATTCAAACCGTTACTAATAGTGGAGTATTAGTGATGAAAAAAAATCGTTACTAATAGCCTACGATCATCACTATAAATCATACATATGGTTTGATCAAATTCGTCACTAAAGTGCAAGTATTAGTAATAGATTTAATAATCGTCGCTAATATGAGACTATTAGAGACGCTCAATAAACCGTCACTAATGTTACGCATTTAGTGACGGTTACTAGATCCGTCACTAATAATATACTATTAGTAACAATTATAAAATCGTTACTAATATTGTGCCTTTAGTGATGAATTTGACCGCCAGAAAATGGTAATTTTATAGTGACAATTTTAGACTTTTAGTGATGATTAATAAACCGTCACTAAAAGTTCATCCTATTATTATTAGTAACGGTTTTGTAAACCATCACTAATACTTTGAAATAAAATTTTTTTTGAAAATTCCTGTAAAAATCTGCAATTACATTTTAGAATATAAACAACCTATAATTCATAAATTATTCAAAATTCAAATACAAATTATTAAAAATTCAAATACATATATACAAATACAAATTCAAATTAAAAGATAAAAAATAATTATGTTCAGATAGTCTAGAATATAATAAAATTCAAAATTAAAGTTGTAGTGCATCGACCCGACTATAGTGCCTGTCATCATCGTAGAGGTCTGATAGCCGCAAACCGTACAAAATCATAATTATACAAGAAATTAGTATACAATATTTGAACATATATGTATATACTATAATTAAATATGATTTGATAGTAAAATGATCGGACAATCACACATAGTGGAAAAAAATGATACAATTGTAAAATAACTAAATTTGATCAATCGAAAGTAAGCCCACTCGGTTCGGACCTCGTATGACCGAATTGTAAGCTAAGTTTACTAAGTAGTTTGTTTGTATTATAACTTTACTTTTAAATGAAGAAAAAGCTCTTGGGGAGGAGTTTTTGGGGACCGTCAGATCAGGCATGTCCAGTCCGATGTGACGGACGTGTCAGGACTAACCAAACTCCGTTTGGACCTCAAATGCTAGAAATTGGACACATGGGTGGTTAAATTCAACTAAGTGTACTAAGTTCGCCTCTAAGCGTATAATTTTCAATTGGCATGGAGCTTTTAGGGACCGTCAGATTAGGTACGTCCTGTTCGATGTGACAAACGTGTTGGAACTGACCACGATCAGTATGGACCTCGTATGCCCGATTTGGATACCTGAGTGCCTAAAATGAACTAAGTTTACTAAGTAGTTTGTTTCTATTATAACATTACTTCTAAGTGGGAAAAAGGCTTTTGGGGAGGAGTTTTTGGGGACCGTAAATGTAGGCACATCCAGTTCAATGTGATGGATATGTCGGGACTGACCACGCTTGGTTTGGACCTCGTATGCTTGATTTGGACACCTGAGTGCTTAAAAATGAATTAAGTGTACTAAGTTTGCCTCTAAGCGTATAATTTGCAATTAGCACGGATTTTATGAGGACCATCAGATCCGACACTTCCAGTTCGATGTGACGGACGTGTCAGTACTGCTTGAACTTAGTTTGGACCTCGAATGCCCAAATTGGACACATGGGTGGTTAAATTTAACTAAGTGTACTAAGTTCGCCTCTAAGCGTATAATTTTCAATTGGCATGGATTTTTTAGTTACCGATCGTATGTATGTTTTGGTTACTTATTTAGAAAAATCTATCGAGTGAAAATGCGGGATTTTCGGGATTACAGTTTTTGGAAAAAATTGGGAGTTTCAGGTATCATCTCTATTTTGTTGGAGAAACCGTATATTGTATTAAAATTGTAGTATTGAGATGACCATACCCATATTTGTATTAAATTGTATTCTTGAACTGAAAAACAATATGATTTGATGTATAGTTAAATAAGAATGGAATGAAATTTGATTTGTTGTATAGTTAAATAAGTATGGAATGAAATTTCATATGTAAATGTTCCAGGTTTTGTAAAAACAGCTAGGGGCGACTAATTACCATACACTAATGAGTATAGGGACATAAGTTCCAAAATTGTTCCAAGTTTTGTAAATCAGTTAGGGGCGAATAATTACAGTATGCTGAATCAGTTAGGGGAGGCTAATTACCGTACGCTGACGCCATGTCTTGGCTAATTACCATGGGTGAGAGTGTCTAACTCTATATCGGAGGGTGTGAAATATTGCGTGTTCTTTTCGGCTGGTCACCGATGGGTGTGAGCTACACCGTACTGGCAACAATATCGCTGTGAGGCTTCGATTATTGTAGGGTATCGGGTGCTTGAGTGTGACGACACTGATCGTATGTTTGGTATTGTATGTACTAGAACGGATTTTTGAAAAATACTGGAACTGTATTGACTGTATTGTATTGTGTTATGTTTTACGCCAAAATAACACTAGTATGCCACACACTAATATAACCTGCTTTCTTCCTTACTGAAAGGTATATCACCCCGAATATACAAATGTTTTTCAAGTCCTTCGGATAGCCGAAACTAGCATGCTAGTGTCCGAAAGCGAGGATGTCGGTTAGCTACGTTTAGTACCTGCATAAGTACGAGTTTTGTAACCTGGTTGTCATGGTTGGGTTTTGTAGACACCTGGAGTATGTACTATAATTTTGGGAACATATAATCTAGTTCTGTATAGACTCTGGTATGGTATGATGTATGTATAGAAAGAACATTTACGCTGCGTTTTTGATGAGTATGGATATGTATGTGAATGTGTACAAGGTTTACGTGTACCCCACAGGGTTGGACCCTCATTTAGTATAATATCATATATGTTTTAAATGATACAAAGACAGGTTAGGTTACTATATTCACACTTGGTACCCATCTGCGGGTTCGGGGCATGACACATACAATAGTAATAATTTCATAGAGATTCATGTATACATATAACCGCAACACATCCACATAGGATACCACACACTACATTCACACCCACACAGGGTCCATATCCACCCAGGTTATTACACAAGCTTCACAACTACATGAGTTACCATTCCACCACACAACCCTATTCATAATAAATTGGTAAAACAAACTCCTCATTCCACTACCAACGTTTTATTCCCCCCCCCCCCTTTTTAATATAAATGATCATATAACGACTTCATCATGCCACTTCCAATGTTATATGGTAATTTATATCATAAATGATATAACAACCACCTCATTACTGCCAATGCTATATCGCAATTTACATAAATCATATTACACATCCAATGCATTTACAACATTATTCACCACCAGACAGTATTTACAACCATACATAATCTACAACCAGGCAGTATTCTCAATCAAGCGGTATCCACAAACAAACAGTATTCACAACCGAACAGTTTGCAAAAGCAAATAGTATTCTCAATTGAACAATATTCACAAGCAAATAGTATTCTCAACCAACAATATTCATAACTAGTTAATTATAAATGATTATTCTCATGCCATACAGTTTTTCCCAAATATATATTATAATCAAAACCTTTATTTTCAATTGTCTAAATCGTTTAGAAAATCATACTATAAATATACGGCTTTTTATACTCAAAGGTAACCGGTTCAAATTAAAATAAAGTCTGGTATAATTTATTTCTCCTTACCTGGTTCTTCAAAATTCTGCCTTACTGAACGAAAAACGAGACCTTGTATTCCAAAAATCCTATCTTAATCAATTTTAGCCCCATAATGCCTAATATGCTAACATTTTCAAGTCCATACTATTAAATAATTAATAAATCTCGAAAATAACTCCCTTACCCTAATTTTGGGGGGTGCCCAAGAACTCCGAATCACGATTTTGCTCCGATTAACTTGAAGAGAATCTCCCCAGGAACCTTGTGGTGGTTTCCGATCTTCGAATCAGGATGAATATGAGTCAGAATCGAAGAGAAAAGGGGAAGGAGTCGTAGTCCTAGAGAAAGAGTGAGATAGGAGAGAGAATTTTTTGTTGAAATGGATCCAGGACCTATTTATAAGCTGGCGTTCGTCGACGAGTCTAAAAGGTTCATTAACGAACCAAAGAAGTATACTCCTCGACGAGAACATCGGGTTCGTCTACGAATCGTTTAAAAACCTAAATTTTCCCTGCCCTCATGATCTCCTCATCGACGAGCACAGGACACTCGTCATCGAGACCCTACTGTGTTGCCCTCTAAATTTTCTTTCTTTTGCTTCCTTTTTCTTATCTTTTTTTTTCTTTTGTTTTTTTGGATTCGGGTTATTACAATAATAGCCAAAAATGTTGAAGATATCATGAAACAAACGTCCCCTAAAATTTAATTATTATGAATTATATGGCTTTTGAAATTATTTATTATGTGACTTTGGTGATATTGAAGTAGAGGGGAAGAGGGCGACCGACATGTGAAAAAAAAAAAAAAAAAATTGTTCCTTCTCAGTTAGCTTTGGATTTTTACTACACGTTGCAAAATTTTTAATTTTTATTTTCTATTTTTATTTTTATGCATTTTTTGGGCAATTTGATGCATGGGGTCCCTCCCCACATACATCTATGTGCCCAACTCCCATTGATGATGTGAGCCGATTTCTTAATTAATTAATGGAGCCAAGCCAAGGCAATTGATCCCTACTATATTGAAATATGTGGGTTTATCTCCATCATCACATAGTATATATAAATAATTAATTAAATATTATACTATATCTTAACTAATATATATATTATAAAAGATGTTGACTTCTCTAAAAATTTCAATAATTCCAAAAATCTGTTATTAGATTTCAAGTATTTCAAAAAATTTCGTAAAGTTTGTCAAAAAAAAACACAAACGTCTTATTGTATTTTACTAAAAGATACATTTTTTTTGGGGAGTTTATGTCTTTTTAACAAATCTCAGGCAAAATTTGTGACATTTTTTAAATTCCAAGGAAGATATATAACATTTTTTAAATCTTAACAATGGTCTGAACATCAGAAGAGGAGAGTGTTTTTTGTGTATCAAGAATGGATACAAATTAGTTATATGATATAAATGCCTTTATGTGTGTGTGTGTGTATGTGAGAGAGAGAGAATTCTTTAAAAAAAAAAAAGTTGAATATAATACATGCAATAAGAGGATTTGTTAAAGGAATTTTTTTTCCATAATATTATTGCCAAAGGAATTTATGAAGGACATACAAATTCATGCAATTCCGATTCATATACTATTTTGGTAATAACACCAGTTGTATATATCATTGCTTTATATTAAAAGGTAATGTAATTCTCGATGTGCCACTGGAAAAGCGTGTGCAGTTTAGTTATTGCCTACATAACTAAATAGTGTGGTTCACAATCTATGATTTTTTTTTCTTTATTGGCATGTCGATGTTGACTGCCCAATTTTTGTTCACCTCGTGGGAATTGCTCTCCTTCGTACAAAGAGATTTGATATAATTTGCCTTCTCTCTTTTTTTGATTATATAGAAATTCCAACCACCAATAAGCTCTTCGAATCTCCTGGTACGACACCAAAAGAAATGGTAATGTGATTTTATTGTATGTACACACACTAACACATATTATATTAGTAGTAGCTTTTTGCTAAACACATTGTTAATGCATATTTTAGTTGCAAGATGAAACAAATTAATGGATAATTATAGGTGAAGTTTTAAGAGAATCAGAGAGCCCTTCAATGTTTCAATTATTAGGAATTTTTAGAAATAAAAATATATTATTTAGTAGTCGCTTTGTGTCGTTTCTATTTTGTCTTTCTTGTTTCTGTTAGTGAATGAATAAATTATAAAATAAGTTTGTTTAATATTGTCATTTTTCTTTTTCTTTTATCGGGTTTTCAAATGATTATGAAAATACTAAAAATTAAATTTTATGATTTTTAATCGTTTTGACAACTTGTTAGCAAAATAATTTAATATTCAAATTAATTTTTGTAGATTAAATCATTCATTTTATGCATGATTTTTAATTAAATTTAAAATAAAATAATCACATGAATTTAAAATATACTTTTAAAATTTTTTTAATTTTCTAAAGATTTTTAAAATAGAAGTTCTCTAAAAAAAAAGTGTACTATTTTTTTAGTTCTCAAGCACAGTAATATTGTTCTTGTAAAAAAAATTTGAAATATAATCATTAAGTAAAATATTTATAATAATTTCTATTTTTATCATATTTTAATTTTTTTATTTGATTATTTTAACCTTTTTTTTAATTATCATTTTGTTCAAAGGAAAAATGAGCGTTTGTTAGTTCAAGTTTATAATTTGTTTTACTTTTAGAAAATAACCAAATAAATTGCTACTTTTTTATTTTCATAATTTACTCAACAGCCCCTCATTATATATATATATATATATATAGAGAGAGAGAGAGAGAGAGAGAGAGAGAGAGAGAGAGAGAGAGAGGGATTAGTTATTGATGGGCTTAATTGCAACAAACATTTCAGGGAGGCAATAATAATAAAGTAAATGCCAACCCTACTAACCTAAGGACAAATAGCACGGCCTATTTGCCCCCAGGCATATGGCCGGGCGGTAAGGGCAAGCCTTCAAACACGCTAGTGACCTCAGTAGTCCGGGTTCGATTCCTACCGCTCGCGTTGCACATCCGCGATTTATCTCTTGCGTGTTGATTGTGGGCACAACTGACGTAAGCAACAGATTAGTCTAGACAAAAATGCCTAGGATACTGTCGTTAATCCAAAAAAAATAGGGCGATCTATCTATATATCACCATAGATTCATTGAATTGTACTCCAATATTTTAATAGCATAATCCATTGAATACCATTTGCGTATAGATTGAAATTGTTCTAATTATCTTGATTCGAATGTGACCAAGAGGATATTATTGATGTTTATTTTTTGATCAAATATTTCATAACTTAATTGAATAATTCAATAATTAAGTTCAAATAAAGAGGAAAAAAAATTTGTATAGGATGATTGATCGGCTACTTAGAGATAGTTGATCGGCCTTTGTGCTCCCTATTTTTTTTGAACATGCGTAAAGAATTTTGACACCAATTGGATAGCAATTCACCGATTCTATGGGGAAGTCGACCAATTCTGCTCAAAGTTTAGAATTTGAAAAAAAATTTATTCGATTAGCTATTGATTTTGAAGGTATCATGTGTCTAGATCGTTATCATGCAATATGCGATGAATTAGGTTGTTATTGGTTATTGGTTGGTGGTTATGGAAATTGAAATTTGAAATTCGATATTTCAAACTCCATTTCCCTCCACCTTAATTATTGGTCTATAAATAGACCATTCATGAGCTGTTTTGGGTGGTCTTAGTAGTGGAAAAAATGGAGAGATGGCGGCAAAGAATTTTTTGCATTCGTGTGTTTGAGGGGAAAGTTTACATTTTCGCAGTTTGAGAGACATCTTATTCTCTCATTCTTCTTCACATATGTGGTGTATGTGTGTTCATTTGCTAAGTATTTTCACACTTAAAATGTAGAGAGTTCCTAGATTCAGGTCAATCCTATTAACCTTCTTTTGTAATTTTCATGTTTGTACCGTGATTATGCAAGTATAAGTTCACATTCATTGTGTTCTTTTTGTTTGGTGTAATATGCTGGTTGTGAATTCGTGCATATTATTGTTTTAGAGTTTCTATAAAAGGTTAAACATGCATATTTTGAAAACAAATTGGTATTGGTGTCATTTTACTCAAAAAAAATATTTTTAAAAAAATAATTTTACAAATCCTAGCTCTTTACTTATTTCTTTACATATACATGTGACATTTGTAATTGACAAACCATTTAGGATAACTGTAGATACAATTCATGCTAGTTTTATAAAATTAGCCTGAAAATTTTGAAAATGGTGAAAAATGAATGCATGCGGCCGACCGGCCTCAAAGGCAAAATCAGTTGGTTCCTTCTTTACAGATGGCCAACCAACCATTAAGGTGCAATCAAATGGTCAATTTAGAAGTTGTTTTTAGCTCTTTTCTAACCTTTTCTTGGAATTTTGAGTCAATAGTTAGTTTGGACACTCACTGGAGTATATGGTTAAGTCTAGTGGCTGATAATATAATGCTTGTTTAATGGTTTTCTCCTAAAAAATCAAAAATATTATTTTTAATGTGTTTTCAAAGAAAGAGTTCTGAAATAAATATCCATGATGCGGTAATTGGATATTTTCAGAATGATCTTAATTATGTTTTCAAGTGATTTTAAGACAGATTTGTGGTTCTTCCATTAAAAAAATTATTAATTTATTATTAATAATAGACTATTTTCAAAGTAATCACTTATGACTAGTGGTGGCAATTGTAACTCATATGCATTAATCTACTCATACCCATCATTCATCAACGAGGTGTCTACATAGGCTCGTTGACGAGGACGCCATTCATCGACGAGGACGGCTAAGTCAAAGGTACTATAAATAGATGTTTCATTACTTCTTAGCTAAGAAATCTCATTTTCTCTCTCTATCTCTCTAGAAACTCAACCTACTCTCCATCTCTCTAGATTTCTTCGTTGTTTGTCGCGAAAATCGTTGATTCGAAGTTACCACAAGGATCGTGGAAGGATTCTCTACAATATCTACAGATTAGATCTTCGTTTCGGGTATTTCCAAGTTTTAACCCAAAATCAAGGTAAGGCTTGGTTTTCAGTTCTGATTCAGTAGTTGTGTAGAGAATAGGGTTGTGAGTATATGTTGTATTGTGGTATATAGGTTTTGGAACTCGTTTCATTGTTTAGGGGCCTTGGTGTTTGGGATTTACTGTTTGGGGAAAAGTAAGGGGAATCTTGCTTATGTCGGTTATTTTTGGAATCAAACTCGGTAGAACTGTGGTTCACAGTCCTGTGTGTGTTTTAGTTACTTATTTGGGGGAATCTAACGGGTAAAACTATGAGTTTTTTATGGTTACAGTTTTGGGAAAAGGGGGGTATTGGGTTGCATCCCTGGTTTTGTTGGAAAATCATATGTATATGATGATTTATACTGTGTAATAGGGATGGTCGTGCCTTGACTTTATTTAAACTGTATATGTTTGGAAAACCATACTTTTAAGTTACCAAATGAGTGTGATATGTTTGGTTATATGAGCATGCATGGTTTTGTTTTTGTGCAGAATGCAATCGAAACTGGGTTCTGAGTTGTTCCAGGTACTGAGAGTGTCCGACTCCATATCTGTGGGCATATGAAATCTCTAAGCCATGTTTGGCAAGAGTGTCCGGCTCTATATCCAAGGGCGTGAGCCTCACTGGCTGATCACCGAAGGGTGTCGATCCACTAGTTTGTACCAATACGATACCATGGGAGCATGGGGTTCGCCATGTGCCGGAGACACCGTGTATCGCAGGTCAACTACGGGCCAACGCCGGGTATTGCGGGCCAGCTACGGGCCGAAGGGTGTGACAACACTGGGTTGCTTGATCATGTGTGTGTGTGCTTGTATGCACTGTTTTGAACTAGTACTAGAACTACATTTAATTGTGTATGTATTACTCTTATGATAACACTCAAATGACACACACCGAGATAACCTATATTCTTCCTTACTAAGACCCCTGAGACCCCTGCTATACGTATATATTTTTCAGGTCCTTCGGGTAACCAAAGCTAGCTTCTTAGTGTGGGAGCATAGTGGTCGGTGTATTGTGGAAGGTACCTGGGTAAGTCCTAAGCTTGTGCTGGGTGGTCTTTTGGGAGTTTTTGTTGCCACCTGGGTTTGTGCTGTTTTTGTTGAGTTTGACTCCTTTGTATAGACTCTGGTATGGTGCAGATTATGTATAAAATGACTTTCTTTCGCTGTATATATTCTTCTGTAAATGGATATGTATAGGGTGCCTTGAAACCCCACAGGGTCGGACCCTCATTCATTGTATTATATCTTTGGATGATTTGTTGGATACAGGGACAGGTTAGATTACATTTTCACCCATGGGTCCCATTTTCGGGTTTGGGCGTGACAGTTTGATATTAGAGCTAACGAGGTTGTTAGGTCTTATAGACTTGGTTAGGCTTAACTATGAGTACATACCAGAGTATAGGATGTTGGATGTGGGTAAAGTTGGCTGAGGGTTGTTCCGTTGCTAGACCAAGACTTGTCGGCGGTATTCCGTGTTTTTCTTGGAATGACAATTTCAATAAAAGTAGGGCAAACCATGCATGACTTTCGTGTTGATGTGATAGAACAGACCTGGACCTAGCAGGGAGTAGTTAACACGATTAGTTGTAGATATTTGTGTTAACTGTATATGTTATAGGAGTATTAATAAATTCCTGTTGTATTTTCAGAATGGAGCCCAAGGATAACGACCTGGAAAGTGGCTCCGAGGAGACTGCGAGTGATGAGTCTCCGTCTGTGCCTTGAGGTTTAACAAGGCAGGTTTTGTGGGAGATCGGGCAGAGTGTTAGGAGACGTGAATGCTCTCCTACTGCTGTGGGGTGCACCATTGATAGGTTCAAACACATATGTCCTCCGACGTTCTCTGGGGGACATGACCCAACGATAGCAGAGGACTGGGTGGAGAAGACTGAGAGGATCTTAGAGGTCTTGTACTGCACGGATAGGCAGCGAGTCCTCTATGCTACCTTCCAGCTATCTGGGGAGGCGGGTGGACGGTGGACTGTGGTGAGTCTGTTGGAGAAGCAGAGAGTCGGTCCAGTGGAGATGACGTGGAGCCATTTTAAGGTGGTGTTCTCCGACAGATACTTCCTAGCTTTTGTACGTGATGTTAAGGTGGATCAGTTTTCTACTCTGACTTAGGGGAATATGACAGTGCAGGGGTATACTGCTCAGTATATAGAGCTATCTCGATTTGCGCCATGTTTGATCTCGAATGAGTATAAGAAGACTCAAAGGTTCGAGAAGGGCCTGAGGAAGGATATCCGCAGATTAGTGGGTATGCTTCAGATCCGTGAGCTCTCGGTTTTGATGGATAAAGCCACTGTGATTTAGACTAGTATCCGAGAAGACGAGGTGGATCAAGAGCCGAAGAAGAGGTTAGTATCTTTAGGTTCTTAGTTTGGATCTCGTTAGGGATCGTGGTAGAAGAGGAATAGGAGCTTGGGTTACCGTCAGAATACTGAGTATCAGGGTTCTCAGACGAGCCAGTTGGGTGATTGTTGTACCAGGTGCCGCAGATGGCATAGCGGTGAGTGCCGGTCATTTGAGGGTAACTGTTACAACTGTGGCCAATCGAGTCACATGGCTCGAGATTGTCACGCACCAAAGAGGGGTACGCCTTCTTCGAGTCAGAATCGGGGAAGTAATCAGGTATCCCAGAGAATATATTATGCGGACACAACTCCGGCACGAGTGTATTTGCTTACCCCAACAGATGCTAAGCATGCAAGGAATGTGGTGATAGGTACTATGATGTTGCTTTTAAATAGAATTGTGGTTTTATTTTATTCAGGTGCGACCCACTCCTTTATCTATGTTAATTTTGTGAAACTGTGTGGGTGGAGACCTAAGTCATGGATGAAGTATTTTCTGTAGCCACACCATCTAGGAGTGTATCATTCTGTAGAAGGATATTGGAAGACGGCCCAGTGGTAATTCAGAGGAAGTTGCTACTGGCGAACCTTGTAGTATACGACATGTTGGGATTTGATGTCATACTGAGGATGGATTGGCTATTCTCCAGTTATGCTGTGATTGACTGTCGTAGGAAGGTGGTAGTGTTCAGACCTCCTAGAGAGCAGGAGTATAAGTTTATAGGATTGTGTGTGCGTTCGACGCCACAGATTCTATCAGTATTGCAAGCGAGTAGATTACTTTTGGATGGTTGTCAGTGGTACTTGGCTTATGTGAGGGAATCGCCACGAGATGAGTTGAGACTCAAGGATACTCGGGTAGCCAGCGAATTTCCAGACGTGTTTCTAGATGATTTACCCGATTTACCTTTCGATTGTGAGGTGGAGTTTGTGATAGAATTATTGCCTAGCAAGACACCGGTCTCTAAAGTTACGTATCAAAGACATACTGTTAGTGAAGGTATTGTGGCAGAATCATGAGATTAAGGAAGCTTCTTGGGAGCTGGAAACTGAAATACGCAGGAAGTATCCAAAATTATTTTGAGTTATGTACGTTACCCTACTTGTATTGGAATAGGTTTTGGGGAGTGTGTGTACTGTAAACTCCTAAGACGGTTGTGTATGTAACCGCAGTATTCCTTCCCCATAATTGAGGGTATGTATATAGTGTGATGGGGCAGCGTTGTAGTGGTTGCCAATTTCTTTCTGGAGTTGCGTGCATGTGTTTGGTTGTATGTATGAGTTTATGAATGAGAGATGGAAAATTTAGAGGACGAAATTTTATAAGGAGGGGAGGTTGTAAGAACCCGAACCGTGATAGGTGGGTTTAATTAATTAAGAGAGGAGCAAATTGGGAATTTAGTAGGCTTTGTCGACGAAGCCAGAGTTCGTCGACAAAGTCCATGTGCTTCTCGTCGATGAAATTCAGAGGCTTGTCTACAAGGAGAAGCCAAGAGATTTCAGAAAACCGAGAATCTCATGCTCGTCGACGAGGTCACTACTTCATTGATGAGGTGTCTACATAGGCTCGTCGACAAGGATGCCATTCATCGATGAGGACGACTGAGTCAAAGGTACTATAAATAGATATTTTCATTACTTCTCAACTAAGAAATCTCATTTTTTCTCTCTATCTCTCTAGAAACTCAACCTACTCTTCATTTCTCTAGATTTCTTCGTTGTTCGTCTCGGGAATTGTTGATTCGAAGTTACCACGAGGATCGTAGAAGGATTCTCTACAATATCTACAGATCGGATCTTCGTTTAAGGCGTTTCTGGGTTTTAGCCCAAAATCAAGGTAATGCTCGATTTTCAATTCTGATTCAGTAGTTGTGTAGAGAATAGGGTTGTGAGTATATTCTGTATTGTGGTATATAGGTTTTGGAACTCAATTCGTTGTTTAAGGGCCTTGGTGTTTAGAATTTACCGTTTGGGGAAAGGTAAGGGGAATCTTGCTTGTGTCCATTATTTTTGGAATCAGACTCGGTAGAACTGTGGTTCACGGTCCTGTGTGCGTTTTGGTTACTTATTTGGGGGAATCTAATGGGTAAAACTCTGGGTTTTTCATGGTTACAGTTTTTGAAAAAAGGAGATATTGGGTTGCATCCCTGGTTTTGTTGGAAAACCATATGTATATGATGATTTATACTATGTAATAGGGATGACCGTGCCTTGCCTTGAGTGTGGTATGTTTGGTTATATGAGCATGCATGGTTATGTTTTTGTGTGGAATGCAATCGGAACTGGGTTCTGAGTTGTTCCAGGTACTAAGAGTGTCCGACTTTATATCTGTGGGCATATGAAATCGCTAGGCCATGTTTGGTAAGAGTGTTTGGCTCTATATCCGAGGGCGTGAGCCTTACTGGCTAATCACCAAAGGGTGTGGATCCACCAATTTGTATTGGTACGATGCATTGGAGCTTGGGGTTCACCATGTGCCAGGGACGCCGTGTATCATGGTTCAGCTATAGGCCGATGTCGGGTATTGCGGGCCGGCTACGAGCCGAAGGGTGTGATGACACTGGGTTGCTTGATCATGTGTGTGTGTGTGTGTGTGCTTGTATGCACTGCTTTGAACTAGTACTGGAACTGCATTTAACTGTGTATGTATTGCTATCATGATAAAACTCGAATGTCACACACCGATATAACATGTGTTCTTCCTTACTGAGACCCTTGATGTATGTACATATTTTTCAGGTCCTTTGGGTAACCGAAGCTAGCTTCTTGGTGTAGGAACGTGGTGGTCGGTGTTACGAGAGGTACTTGGGTAAGTCCTAAGCTTCTGTTGGGTGGTCTTTTGGGAGTTTTGGTTGCCACCTGCGTTTGTGCTGTTTTGTGGAGTTTGACTCCTTTGTATAGACTCTGGTATGGTATAGATAATGTATAAAATGATTTTCTTCTGCTGTGTATATTCTGATGTACATGGATGTGGATAAGGTGCCTTGGAACCCCATGGGGTCGGACCCTCATTCATTGTACTGTATCTTTGGATGATTTGTTGGATACAAGGACAAGTTAGATTACATTTTCACCCCTAGGTCTCATTTTTGGGTTCGGGGCGTGACACCCAATCCTAGTATACGCAGACCGATACTATTATTAATTGAGTAGTAATCTGGTGTTCTAATCACACCAAGAAAAAAAGGTTAGTGGCGACTCCAAATTCCAAATTTTTCCTGAAAATAATATATATTTCAATTCCTTTGCCTCCCGGGGGCACCTTCACTTCCGGGTCGTCGCGACACAAATCATCATTAATTCATAATTTCAATCAAAAAATTTCAATTCTAATCACAATTGATTCTTGATTTCAATCAACATATTTCAACTCCAATCATCCTTAATCCTTGATTTCAATCAACGGATTTCATCCAAATCATCATTAATTCCTTATTTCAATGAATGAAATTCAATCATCATCGATCGCTGATTTTAATAAATGAATTTCAATTCTAGTCATCATTAATCCTTGATTTTTTGGTCATTGGATTTCAAATCCAATCACCATCGATCCTTTCTCTTCTTCTTTTTTCAATTAAATCAAACCCTTTGATATTTGGTTGTTAATCAAATTTCCATTACATCTATTTTTAAAAAAGTTTGATTTTCATATCCAATCGTCTTCAAGCTTCTTAATTTCAATCAAGCCAAACCTTATCATGAATTCAATGCAACCAAATTTCTTCATTTTTTATTTTATTTCAAAACAAGTCAATTTTTAAAATTTGGTCATCTTTGAATCAAACCAAATCTTATTTTTCCAATTTCTCCATTTAAAAAAAATAAATCAAACTTTAGGGTTTTCTAATGTCAACCTTTTTTTTTTTTTTTTCAAACAATAGTATATTAGTGTTTCTAGCCTTATTATGTGAACTCTTGGACGATGATCTTTCATCAAATGACCGAAAAGTGAATACTTATTTCCTTTTTTGGGGTAAAAGACATCGACTTTACATGAGGTTTGGAAAAAAGACAAGAACCTCTCCTAAAATTTCAAAAATTTCAAAGAACCTCCATTGAGATTTTAAGAATTCTAAGGACCTCCGTTGAGATTTGTCAAAAAGACACAAACCTCCCCTTATATTTTAAGAAGAGGTTTGTGCTTTTTTGATAAATATTAGGGAAGGTTTGTGACATATTTAAAATCTCAGGGTAGATTAATGGAATTTTTGAAAGGGTCCTGTCTTTTTGCCAAACCTTAGGGGAGGTCAGTATTTTTTACCTTTTTTTTCTTTTTAGTTAAGGCACACACACATACACACATACTCAGCAGTAACTGTTTTTAAAATAGGTGTCAATAGGAGTGCTGGTTGATCAATCTCCTGGAGAATGATTGGTCAACTACCTTCTCTACGTTATGACCCTGTAAGCAATAAACAAGCACCAGAAAAATTGAGACACCAAAAATTTACATAGTTCGGTCTAGATTGACCTACGTCTATGGAGCACACCATAATTTTACTATATAACCGAAAAAATTACAGTCTCTCAGACGCAGCTCTCTTCTCTCTTCTTTCCTCCTCACTACTCTCCTTACTATTTCGACCTCTCAACAGCTCCTCTATTTATAGATAGTCGGAGTAAATCACAATAAATGATAATTGAGGAATTACATTCATCTAAAATAAATGGCTGCGGATTACAGCTACAAATGCATCTCTAGCTTGCAGATCACAGCTCACGCATCTCCTGGCTCCAGCACAACAATCTCCCACTTGAAGACAGAAACGCCTCCTCAACCAGTATCAGTATATAAATAAATGATGTGCTCAAAATATGTCTTCAGGCATGAAGACCAACTGAAGTTGAACACAACTTCAGTTTCTCTGTAGTCACCACCTTTGTTAACATATATGTCGGATTCCTACTACCTTAGATTTTTTTCAAGTGTTAACATGTTGTACTCTATCAAAGATCTGACGAAGTGATAACACAGTCCAATATGTTTAGTTCTGGAATGAAATGTGGAGTTCTTTGCCAGATGTATCGCACTCTGACTGTCACTGTACAAAACATTCCTCTCCTGCTTTAATCCAAGCTCTGTTAACAAACCCTAAAGCCAAATCATCACTTTACTGGCTTATGTCACTGCTACATACTCAGTTTCTGTAGTGGATAGAACAACAATCTTCTGTATCTGTGACATCCAACTAACAACTATTGTACCAACAGTGAATATATATCCGGTGGTGCTTTTGCAATGATCAATTTCACCTGCAAATCAGCATCTACAAACCCTTGGATTTTCAAATCACTTTTTTCTGAAACATAGGCACTTATCAATAGTGCCACGTAGATATCTCAAAATCTACTTCACTACTTCCCAGTGTGTCTTCCTTGGATTTGACATATACGTGCTGACAACTCCCACTGCTTGGCAAATATCTGGTCAGGTACTAACCATAGCATATATTAGACTTCCAACGACTGAGGCGTATGATACCTTTTCCATGAAATCTTTTTCTTTATCTGTCTGGGGAGACTAACCTTTAGAGAGACAAAAGTGACCTGCCAATGGTGTATTTACAGTTTAGGCGCTACTCATGTTAAACCTCTACAAAACACGACTGATGTACTCTAACCGAGATAACCGCAACATTCCTTGTTGCTTATCTCTAGAGCTTTGCATCCCAAGAATTTGCTTTGCAAGACCCAAGTCTTTCATATCAAATTTTTCTGACAATTGCTGCTTCAATTTTTTGATCTCTTCTATATCTGATCCTGCGACTAGCATAGCATCAACATATAACAATAGGATAATATAGCTAGTACGATACCTCTTGAAGTAGCTACAATGGTCGACATTGCACTTCTGAAAATTGTTCCTCTGCATACAGTTGTCAACTTTCTTGTACCACTACCTAGGAGCTTGTTTGAGACCATACAAACTCTTTTTCAATTTGCATACAAGATTCTCTTTACCTTTAACTGAGAAACCTTCTAGCTGTTTCATATAAATTTCCTCATCAAGATCACCGTGAAGAAGTGTCGTCTTCACATTCAACTGCTCAAGATGTAAACCCTCTGAGGCAACAATACTCAAGACAGATTTGATGGTTGTCAGTTTCATAACTAGTGCAAAAATATCAGTGTAGTCAATTCCTTCCTTCTGTTCGAAACCTTTGACTACTAACCAGGATTTATACCTCTTGGATCCATCATGTTCTTCTTTGATCCTGTACACCTATTTTTTGTGAAGAACCTTCTTACCTTTGGGTAACTTAGCTAGTTCCCATGTTTTTTTGGAGTTAAGAGACTTCATCTCGTCTTTCTTTGCAAGCTCCCACTTACTTGAATCTCCTACCTGACATGCTTCAACATAGCATTTAGGTTCTCCATTTGTAAGAAGTAAATGATTCACATACCTCCTATTTGGTATATGCTTCCAAGAAGATCTCCTAAGCTTTGGTGCTTGAGTAGGAGGTGGTGGTGCAATAATCTGCTCCACAGGTTCCTCTGCCTAAGGATTTTCGGTGTTTTTTTTAGGATCGGTGTTTTGCTGACGTATCCTTACACCTTCTAAGACATCATTCACATCTACAAAGGTTGTTTCAAACTCTGTAGGTTCTGTTGTGTGTCTATCTTTGTACATTACCTTTTCATCAAAAATCACATCTCTGCTTCTAATCACTTTTTTGTTTTCATCATCCTAAATACGATATCCATATTCATCTCCACCATAACCGATGAAGGTGCATTTCCGGGATTTCGGATCTAGCTTATTTCTGACATGATCATTGATATGTACATATGCAACACAATCAAAAACTCTCAAATGTGAAAGCCTTACCTCTTTACCGCTTCATACTTCTTCTGGTAGATTATAGTCCAATGTTAATGATGGACTCTTATTAATCAAATAAGTTGCTGTGTTGACTGATTCTACCCAAAACATCTTTGGCAAGCCTGACTACATGCGCATGCTTCTGGATTTTTCTGTCAACATTCTGTTCATCCGCTCGGCTACGCCATTGTGTTGAGGCATACCTGGCACAGTTCTTTCCATTATGATACCATGCTCATAGCAAAATTTCTTAAACTCGGTGTCATCATACTTACTACCGTTATATGTTCTCATCCTCTTGATTTTCAAACTAGTTTCATTTTCTACCATTGCTCTCCAAATTTTAAAAGCATAAAAAAAAATCAGATTTATATTTTAGAAAGTAAACTCGTACCTTTCGTGAATGATCATTAATAAATGTTACGAAGTAATGCTTCCCACTTATGGATGAAATGATTATTGGTCCCCATACATTTGAATGAACTAGTTTAAGTCTCTCCTTCTTTGGGGTACTGATGTTTGTCTGAAAACTGACCCTTTTTTGTTTCCTAAATATGCAATCCTCACATGTGTCAATCTTCACTGATTGTAAATCACTCAACTTACCCTTTGAGTGCATCACCCTGAGTCCCTTTTCACTCAGGTGTTCAAGTCATTGAGGTCATATGTTGCTATCATCATTTCCTATAGCAACTATAATAGAAATGCATGCGTTAGGAGTTACATAAAGAGTACCACTTTTCTTACCTCGTGCAATTGTCAATGCACCCTTCGAAACCGTCCATTCATCACTAATGAAAGTTGTGTTATATCCTTTATCTGCCAGTTGACCAACTGAGATCAAGTTCTTCCTTAGGTATGAAATATATCTGACATCTCTTAGCTTCCATACTGATCGATTCATCTTGATCTTTACTGTCCCCATGCCGATAATGTCGCAAGGTTGATCACTGCCAAGATATACTTTACCAAAATTACCAGATGTATACTCCTCTAGGCAATCTCTACTGCAAGTGGCATGGAATGAAGTTCTAGAATCTAACACCCAAGACTCTTTTTTGCTCTCCAAAAAGCAGAACAACATATCATCATTTTCTGAAGCAACATTTGATTTTGTCTTTGCCTTTGTCTCATATTCTTTCTTCAAACTTTTGCACTAGTTCTTGTAATGACCAGTTTTTCCATAATTCTAGCACTCAATAATTTTTGTGCCCTGAGAACCTGTGTCCTAAGAACCTCTGTGATTTCTGAATTTAGACTGCCTGAGCCTAGATCTGCCGCAATTGTTTGATCGTTCATTCCTGTTTCCTCTACTTTGACTTTCCATGTTTAAGGCCGAACTCGAAGTGGAACCATGGTTTGACTGCATTTTGATTTCTTTCGTCAAAATCATGCTAACGACCTCATTGTATACAAGCTTTGATTTCCCTACGGAGCTACTGATTGCAGTAATAACACCATTCCAACTTTCAAGCAACTAACTAAGAATCAATAGGGCATGAATCTCTCTATCAAATGTAATCCCGATTGAGGCGAGTTGATCCGACAACTCGTTGAAATTAATTCAAATGTTTACTAAAACTTTCACCTGCAAACATGGTCATAGTAAATAACTTTTTCATAAGATGTACCTTATTAGCGGCTGACAGCTGCTCGTACATATTAGAAAGTGCATCCATTAGAGATATGGTGGATGATATATGCTTGATATTAAATGCCACAAACTTTGACAACATCATTCTAATAGCTCCGAGAGCTTAACGATCAAGCAACTCCCAATCATCCTTGTTCATAAATGTTGGTATACCTTTCAATGGTAAGTGCAACTCCTTCCCAAACAAGTAATCTTTAATCTGCATCTCCAAAAACCGAAATTGTTGTCGTTGAATATCTCGATCTTTCAGCTCTTTTCGTTCGACATCTTGATTCACTAATTTATATATGGAATTAGCTCAAATGAATAACATGATTGGATCTGGAACGGTCGAAAACCTTAGAAATGGTTCAAATCGTTCGAAAAACGGACCTGAAATGGCTCCGCAACACCTGGTCAAACTTTCGGTCAAAATTGGTCAACTATAATGGAATATTCCTCTAACTGACGGAATATTCCTGACGACGTCACTGATGCCATTAACAGACGCCATCTACTGACATGACAGGGGTGTGGGTACCACTCCTGACATGGCACTTTGGGGCCCACCTTCTAGCAGATTATGTGGGTCCCACTACTAACGAGGCGTTGATTCAGCGTTGATGCAGCGCTAATAGGATGCGTGGCCCGCTGACGTGGATGGATGGTTGGGCCGGGTATGGATCCAGGTTGAGTGCGATCTAGGTCTGGAGCGGGTTACCAAGTCGGGTCGAGGCGGCTGGGTAAGGAAGACACAAAGCGCGTGTGGACGCGTGGCAGGCAAGTCACTGGCGCGTAAGGACACGGACCACTCCGACGAGGCGCGAGGTGGTGCGTGTGATGCCGTCTAAACTCCTTTCGAACTCTAGTTTGCACTGTTGGCTTTGTCTCGGCGAGATGAACGTGATGGTGGCCTCAAAATTCAATTTCGAGTCACTAGACAGAGCTCTAATTACTGTGAAAATTTCCAATTTGGCTTTTCTGCTCTAAATCAGGCTCCAATACCACTTGTTATGACCCTGTGAGCAATAAACAAGCACTAAAAAAATTGAGACACCAAAAATTTACGTGATTCAGTCTAGATTGACCTACGTTCATGGAGCACACCACAATTTCACTATACAACCGAAAAAATTACAATCTCTCCGACGCAGCTCTCTTCTCTCTTCTTTCTTCCTCACTCCTCTCCTTCCTCTCTACACCATTTCTACCTCTCAACAGCTCCTCTATTTATAGATAGCTGGAGTAAATCACAATAAATGATAATTGAGGAATTACATTCATCTAAAATAAATGACCGCAGATTACAGCTGCGAACGCATCTTTAGCTTGCAGATCACAGCTCACGCATCTCTTGGCTCGCACAACATTATATGCACAAGTGCACTTTCAAATCCATTCCTTCAATTCATAGGTCTTTTATGATTTTTTTTCTTTATTTTTCCTTTATAAAAAATAAAAGTAGTGAATATGCTTTTAGTCATTCACATTCATCTTAATACCGTCTTTGTATTTTTTTTTTTTTTTTAAGATTTTTTTGTTTGAAGATTGCCATTTGTCAACACCCCTTGATAGAATTCAGTGTCGACACATCATTTCAAATTTTCAACACTTTTGTCCAACGTGTGTACATGGAAGGTACCTATGGCGGCAACGTATCCACATGCCAAATTTTTTTTAATTTTCCAATGCCCAAAATGACTCTAAGTCCATGCATAGGCCAATGCACTAAGATTTTTCTTTAGGAATTTTTTTCCTTTTTTGTTCCAATTTGTTTTGTTAGTTTTCATTGAATAAGGTGCCAACATCATGTATGAAAATAAGGTGCAGTAAATTGGGATTAAAAAAATACCATGGCTCTTGGGTGTTTGTTTCTTGAGAAACATCAAGAGAGTGTGATATATATATATATATATATAAGACTTACAAAAAAAAAATGATTGTAGAGTATTTAATCTGCCGACAAAGTTTTTTAAAAAGAAAATAAGAAATTGTAATAGAAAAATGTATTGATTGTTTCTTAGGAAAGCTCAAGAAAATTTGAAAAACATTACAAAATATGAAAATCCACGACATATGACATGTTTGTTTTTCAGAAAAATTGGCACATATATATATGACCTTAAGGGTGCGTTTGGACTAAAGATTTTACAAGAAGAAAAAAAAAAAGAGATGAAGGAACATAAAGAGTAAACTCATTTTGCCTTATATTTTCCTTCAAATACTAAATTTTTGTTTATAGATTTTGTATATTCTTTTAAAAAATAAAATATTAATAATGTGTAAAATTAAATTTTTGTTTATAAATTTTGTATATCTTTTATTTTTTTCAAATTTTTCTTGATAATTAAATATGAAAATAATGATTCCTTTATATCTTTCTTTCCTTTACTTAATATTTTTTAAGTTATCTAAGCATAAAAATTGGTCTATAAAGGAAGGAAACTTTTTTAGCATGTTGAGAAAAAATAAAAGAACATGGAAGGAGGAGAGAGAGAGAGAGAGAGAGCATGATGGTTGTCATTGTACTGTGAATGCAGTTGATACAGTAGCAATAAAATCCACCTACCAAACAGGTCGTTGTTACCATTTTTGGGTGTTGGATGAGAAACAATTTTCTCTCAATTAATAATGGCCTAATTAATGTAGACGTATACTCCATTGCTTATCCAAATAAATGTTTTAACTTATTTTTAAAATATATTTATAAAATTATCAAAAAAATTCAAAGTTGATTTTCAATTAAATAAAGTTCATTTTTATACTCTTCGTTTTCTTTTTATTAGACAAATTATTAAAAATTCATATTTTTTTTATTAAAAAAAAAAAGTGCATGGAAAAAATTAGAAACAAAATTTGAGGCTTTCTATGGCTTAGATTAGTCCTTCTTTAGCTTTTGAAAATATTTTTTTTTTAAAAAATAGACCAAAAAAAAAAAGTTGATTGAGATTGTTACAAATTTTGCTTGGCTATGGGAAAAAGGTGATATTATAAATTAAAATTTAATTTTTATGTATTTGATAAAAAAAAAAATTACACGGTGCCTAAAAACATTTTAAGTGACTAAAACAAATATTTATTTTTATAATTAAGACATTGATATAATTTTGTAATACAAAGAAAGACTAAGGATGGTCATAGAGAATAAAATATTTTGTTGAAAAAAATATATAACTTTCAGCTTTTAAAAGTTTTGGATCCTTAACTTTGAAAAAATTTCAAAAAAATTAAAAGATAAGGGGTCGTATAGTGTCATTGTCAAAAATTATGAAAATAAAAATCGGATATGAAACCCAAGAACCAAAAATAGAAATTAAAAACTGTAAGTCAGTAACAAATATTATTATTATTTCTAAAATTAAAACAAATTAAAAACCTGACTAACAATATTCGTTTTTGTCCTTAAATCAAATAACAATTAAAAATATAATTGAAATAATATATAAATTTTAAAAAATTATAATAAAGTAAAAAATTTCTAATTATTTTACTTAATTATCATATTTTGAAATTCACTTCACATGAATTATTTTATTAGACGTCATCATTAAAAAGTAGTAAAAAATTTTGTAAATGACTTTTGTTATTTTTTTATTTTTTTGGACAATTATATTTAAAAATCATACGATCATTTTATTTGTATTTTAATTAAAAAGTATGCATAAAACAAAGTATTAAATTCAAAAAAATAATTTTAGGTATTAAAAAAATATTCTAAAAACAATTGAAAATTGACAATAGCAATAGAAAGCCGACCACTCAAACAAATACATTTTCATAATTTTTTTTCAGTAAAAACGACACCAAAAAAATCCTAACTTTTTAAATACTAAAAAAATTATTTGCTAAACACATCACACCTATCTTTTATTTTTAGGAAATAAAAATTAAGCGAAAAAAAGACAAACTCAAAGTGTAATTCTTATACCATTTGATTGTCTTTTTTTATTATTCACATGTCCTAGTCATTGATGAATCATTGGTATTGGTGGGGAAACAACAATCCAAATGTCAAGCTTACACACCTTCTAAATAAATAAAATTAAGAGCATAAGTTAAGACAGTTGTCCTAATTAATTACACAAAAGAAATATCTTTGAAAAAATGTGTTTGATTATTTATTATTCATTTTCATATTACTGTTCTCGAGTTCGATGTTTATGAATACGTCCATCAATTAGAAATTTATTTACATTTATTTGTTAAGTTGAAAAATGGTAGTTAATATTAATAGGCATTGATTGTCATTTGTTGCATTCATATTGAAAAGTTACATCTAATCTTTCGTTATATTAAATTAAGAGGTTGTTTAATATTACTGAAAAAAATTATGAAAACTAACTAAACAACAAGTTGCTTGGGTGATTTATCTAAAATTAAAACAACTTTAAAAAAAATAAAGAGCAAAAATATTATAAGTGTTTCGTTTAATTATTGTATTTCAAAACTCACTCTTTAGTGCTCCAAAAACAACTACATCGCAATTGACAATTTAAAATTGGTAAAATTATATTTTAATGACCTTTATTATCCTTCTTCAATTTTTTGAAATTTTGTGATGTTTTTATATTAGTTGTATTTAAAATTAACATGGTCTAATTTGTTTAAATTTTAACAAATAGTTATGTACAAAATGAATATTTATTCCACAAAAGCTAATTTTGAACGTTAAAATATTATGAAAATAGGTCGTCAAACAATTAAAAGTCATAAATTTTAAAATTTAAATTTTTTTTAAAAAAAAATAAAATTTATCACTAAAAACACAAAACCTGTACAGTAAACAAATTCATTGTCAAAATTCGTTTCTTCGATGTACATAAATAAAAATCAAAAAATAAAAAACATAAAATATAACAAATTAATACAAAAATTTCAATATTAATTTAAATGTGCTTTGCAATTAATATATGATCCTATACTTTAAACATATTTTTGAAAGCTACAAACATTTTTTACTTTCACATTAAAGCGGGATAGTAATTAGTATATGTTTGAATATGATGGAACCATAAAATTTGATCTCCATTTAAATTTTCCAATAAATTACCATAGCAATTTAAGAATAGGTCCTACATGGGAGCAATTAGGCATGACCAAATTAATTCTCTAACTTAAATTGAAAAATTTCCTAATAAATGTATACCCCATTTATTGGTTGTAAAGCATATGCACACACCCACATTTACACTATGTGATTACTTGTGAATAGTCCTATTCAAAATATGACCAATGTCATTCATTAATTCAAACTTTATGAACCAAAAAGAGGGCTTTGGTTGTGAATCCTATCTAAGCAAGGACCATTTATTTTATGTATTTTAGGTTTGGTGGGCAATGGGCATCCATTTTTTTTGAAATGGTATTGTTTTCCTATTCGCGTGAGCTGTGAGAAAATGATTTAAGAAAGATAAGTAGAGATGTAAATGCTCATTACTGTTGTGATATTTGTATTACCAAAATAAGATTAGAAATGCTCTATTTAAATGTATATTTTTTAATGTAACAGTAGTGAGGAAAATAGAAATTATTCTCTGCAAAATTAATTGTAGATTTAACATGGTATCAGAGCCCTATTTGCAGCTCGTGCACGAACGCACGACCAGCTCTCACCATCGTAGCCTCCGTATCATTAATCTAGCAAGGAGTTGCAAGTGCCATCGTCGAGCAGTAACAACGATCCTTTGAAGAAGGGTTGCACGAATCTGAGTCCTCTGCAGTTGGAAAATCCATATCTATGATGAGACGACGGCGCTGACGTCAATTTGAGTTTTGAATCTCCGTCGTTTTCTTCATTCTCTCTTGATATATAAAAATCTGAAGAAAAAAAATCTACCAGGTTTGAATCTTTGCAAACCCGAGATTCCTATTTTTCCTTTGAATCTACAATATTTTCAGCATCAAACACGCTGATTCATGCGAAACATTGATCGTCGATCACTGATTGTTGATCACCGAAAGCCCCCGCAACTCTTCCTTGAGGTTCTTCTCTGCTTGGTTTGTATGAACTGATCTGATTTGTTTACTGTTAATCTGATTATATGACTTTCTCTTGATCCTGTGAAAAAACGCCCCTCTGCACAACCCTGCATCTCGGCCACACCCCTGCACGTATGGTTCGACTAAACCAACATCTCGGCCGCGATCCCAGATTGATGCAAAATCTTGACCAGCCCTTAATGCCGGTTTTTGAATCGTGCCCATGGCCATCCTTGCCATACCACACGAAAACGATTTTAGAGTTTCTTGTGTTTCCGTGTATTATTTTTTTACGGTGTTTGCTTGTAGTTCATACTGAGGATTTTTTTTGTGGACGCCTGATCAAATCTTGAGCTAATTCGTTACAGGAGGTTTGCAACAAAAAAAAAATTGGCATGCTTGAAATCCAAGAACTTTTTTATTTGCACTTGCTAGTTGCTACCTGGTTTTTTTGGTTTTCTTAATGGAGGACATAGGCAATCTTGGCACTTTTGGTGCTGTTTTATTTAATTCTCGTCAAAATGTTGATAGTACTATGTGGCTACTTGACTCTGGAGCCACATAGCACATAACTTTGGCAGTTACCAATTTTACTACGACATCTCCACCACCACGCACTAGTGTTGCAAATGCTAATTGGGGGGGGGGGGGGGGGGGGCGGTCTCTCTAGTAATAGGGGCCGAATTTGTGTTTCTATCTCCTTCCCTCCAATTATCAAATACATTACTTGTACTATCACTTTCGCATAAATTACTGTCTGTTAGTCAAATTACTACAAAATTGAATTGTGTTGTCCTATTTTATCCTACATTTTGTCTTCTTCAGGATATTCTCACTAAGGAGATAATTGGGCGTGGTACTAAAAAGGGGGGTTTTTACTACATGGAAGACATTAGCGTGGGTCATGCTCGTCATATATAGAGTGATGGGAATGAACGACAAATTTGGCTATGGCATCGACGTCTAGGGCATCCAAATTTTAGTTATCTGAAACATTTATTACATGATCTTTTCCCTAATGTGGTGTTGTCTGACCTTCCATGTAATGCCTACATTTTAGCAAAAAGTTACCATATTTCATATCCGCTAAGTATGAAGAAAAGCACTATTCCCTTTGCTTTAGTTCATTCTGATGTGTGGGGTCCTTCTCCCATCTCTATTAGATCTGGTGTTCGTTGGTTTGTTATTTTGTAGACGATTGTGCTCGCATGACTTGGCTTTACTTGATGACACATAAAGATGAAGTGTTACACATATTTCAATCATTTCATGCAATGATCCAAACTCGGTTTTCAGCCAAGCTACGCATTCTCCGCTCCGATAATGGTGGTAAGTATGTTAACCAGAGCTTCCGCACCTATTTCGAATACCATGGACTCATTCATGAGACATCGTGTCCTTGAACTCCTTAGTAGAACGGCGTAGCTGAGCAGAAGAACCACTATATTTTTGAAACTGCACGAGCTTTACTACATGGAGCTCATGTGCCACCTCAATACTGGATTGATGCGGTGACTACCGCTATTTATTTACTTAATAGAATACCCTCTAAAGTCTTAAATTTTAAGACTCTACTCTAGGTTCTGGCACCCCATGTCTCCCTACCCACAACCCTAATGCTTCCTCCATAAGTATTTGGGTGTGTGGTTTTTGTCCATCTTCACAAAAGTCAACGCACCAAACTGGATCCGTGTGCTCTCCGTTGTCTTTTCTTAGGCTATGCCGTGCACCAGAAGGGATATCGGTGCTATGATCCCTCTACCCGACATATCTATGTGACTATGGATGTTATCTTCCTAGAATCTGACACTTTTTTCCCAGCCCCCAATTCTTCTGTTCAAGGGGAGACACAAGGTGAAGAGCATAATTGGTTGCACTATAACTGGCCAAATATTGAGATAGTGGCGGATGAAGCACCAAGTCCACCAAGTCCAAGGTTGGTTGAGTCCACAGATGAAGCACCAAGCCCTAGACTGGTTAAGCCCATAGAGCAGAATACATCTTTGGGAAATAATACGACTTCGGAAACTGAATCAAGCTCCTCCACTTCCTTAGTTTCTGCAGACCCATCTCCTGAGAATATTCCTGAGGTAAGTACTCTAGACACGCCTTCAAATACAAATGACTTGAATACTCTTGCTAGATACACATTACCTTTTAGGGAAAATTATGGCAAGCCACTGAATAGATACTCTCTTGATATTGAAGAACAAAGATCAAAGTATCCTTGCCAACTACGTGTCTACTAGGAGATTATCCGAACCCCTAGGAGCATTTGTGCATGTACTTTCCTCAAGTCAAGTTCCAGCGGGAATTCAAGAAGCCTTGTTTGATCCAAAATGGACTTGGGCAATAAAGGAAGAAATGGAGGCACTATTAAAGAATGACACATGGACCATAGCTCTGTTACTTGAAGGGAAGAAAGCAATAGGATGCAAATAGGTATTCTCCATCAAACATAAGGCAGATGGATCGGTCGAAAGGTACAAAGCAAGACTGGTGGCAAAAGGCTATACACAGACATATGGGGTAGATTATCAAGAGATCTTTTCACCAGTTGCAAAACTAAGCACTGTAAGGGTATTGTTATCTCTTGTGGCTAACCTTGACTAGCCTTTACATCAATTTGATGTAAAAAATGCCTTCCTACACGACAATCTTGAAGAAGAAGTGTACATGGATCTTCCTCTAGGCTACACGACATCCACTGAAACCAAGGTCGTGTGCAAATTGCAATGAGCACTATATGGATTGAAACAATCGCCTCGAGCGTTATGATACCCCATGGAAGAAAAGTTTAAAAGGATTAGATGTTACTACCCATATCAATAAGGTGCACCTTTCTTTTTGGGAGTCTTCCCATAAGAAATCCACAGTTAAGCGCGCTTGGCTTGGGGTAATCTTGGTATGGGTGACCTTCTGAGAAGTTTTCTCAGGAAGTGTATGAGTGAGGACAAAGCACATTGAAAAAAAATACGTGTTGGTCTGTGGGGCCAATCATTAGTCCGATAAGACCTATTCCTTGTTGTCTGATCCAGGTGGAGGAGAAGGAGAGACGCAGTTCTCCCTGACAAAACCAAGTTGGGGCGTTACAAAATGGTATTAGAGCAATTACCCAGTCGCAAGTGTGATGAAATTCACATTGCCTGGGTTTGGAAATGTGGGTTCGCAACGAGGACGTTGCGTTCTGTAAGTGGGAGAGAATGTGATACCCTGTGGAAGAAAGACTTAAAAGGATTAGATGTTACTACCTATATCAACAAGATGCACCTTTCTTTTTGGGAGCCTTCCCCTAAGAACTCCACGGCTAAGCATGCTTGGCTTGGAGTAATCTTGGGATGGGTGACCTTCTAGAAAATTTTCTTAGGATGCGTGTGAGTGAGGATAAAACATACTGAAAAGGACATGTGTTGGTCTGTGGGGCTAGTCATTAGTCTGATAAGGCCCACTCCCCTGTTGTTTGGTCCAGGTGGAGGATGAGAGACATAGTGCTCCCTAACAGACCCAGGTTGGGGCATTACAAGTATGGTTTGGGCGGTTTAGTGTGGCAATGAGAAAATACGGATTCAAGCAAAGCAACTTAGATCATACATTGTTCCTGAAGCACATATTGGGTAAGGTAACCATGTTGATAGTATTTCAAGCAAAGCAACTCAGACCATACATTGTTCCTGAAGCACATATTGGGTAAGGTAACTGTATTGATAGTATATGTAAATGATATGATTATCACAGGAGATGATGAAGAAGAAATATCTTGATTACAGAAGGAGTTGGCCACCGAATTTGAAATAAAGAACTTGGGAGGACTCAAGTATTTTCTCAGGAAGTGTGTGAGTGAGGATAAAACACAATGAAAAGGACACTTGTTGGTCCGTGGGGCTAGTCATTAGTCTGATAAGGCCCACCCCTCTATTGTTTGGTCTAGGTGGAGGAGGAGAGACGCAATGCTCCCTAGCAAACCTAGGTTGGGGCGTTACAAGCACGGTTTAGGCGGTTTAGTCTAGCAATGAGAAAATATGGATTCAAGCAAAGCAACTCAGACCATACATTGTTCCTGAAGCACAGATTGGGTAAGGTAATCGTGTTGATAGTATATATGGATGATATGATTATCACTGGAGATGATGAAGAAGAAATATCTTGATTACAAAAGGAGTTGGCCACCGAATTTGAAATAAAGAACTTGGGAGGACTCAAGTACTTTCTGGGAATTGAAGTTACCAAGTCTAGACAAGGAGTATTTCTTTCCCAAAGGAAGTATGTGTTGGATCTATTAATTGAGGTAGGAATGTTGGAGTGCAAACTAGTCGATACTCCAATTGTTCAAAACCACGGACCTGGGGAATACTTAGACCAAGTACTAATAGATAAAGGGAGGTACCGAAGGTTAGTTGGGAAACTTATATATCTCTCACATATGCGTCCAAACATTGCATATGTTGTAAGCATAGTTAGCCAATTCATGCATAATCATAGTAAAGATCATATGGATGATGTAACTCGAATACTGAGATATCTAAAGTCCTCGTCTGGGAAGGGACTTATGTTTTCAAAGAATAGTTATTTAAGAATTAATGGCTATATAGATGCTAACTGGGATGGAAATATTTCAGACAGAAGATCTACTTCAGGTTATTTTATGTTTGTTGGTGGGAATCTTGTTACATTGAGAAGCAAAAAAAAGAAGGCGGTAGCACTTTCCAGTGCTGAAGCAGAATTTTGTAGAATGGCAAAAGGGCTTTGTGAACTATTTTGGATCAAGAGACTACTTTAAAAACTAGGTTTCATCTCTACTTCGGAAATGGATCTCTTTTGTAACAACAAAGCTGCTATTGCAATATCCTATGTTCAAGTTCAACATGACCGTACAAAACATGTGGAAGTGGATCGACATTTTATCAAGGAAAACCTAAAAGCAAAAATTATTCGATTTCCATTTGTGAAGTTCAAAGACCAACTAGCAGACATACTCACAAAGGTGATCTCAAGCAAAGAGTTTCACAACTCACTCAATAAGTTGTGCATCAGTGACTTGTATGCATCAACTTGAGGGGGAGTGTTGGTGTGAGCTGTGAGGAAATGATTTAGGAAAGAGAGTTAGAGATGTAAATGTCCATTACTGTTGTGATATTTGTATTACCAAAATAGAATTAGAAATTCTCTATTTAAATGTATATTTTTCAATGTAAAAGTAGTGAGGAAAATAGAAATTATTCTCTGCAGAATTAACTACAGATTTAACATCTCCTTTAATGGGTGAGTTAAATTTTGTAATAAATTCATAAGTATATATACTTGAAATCAATGTGTAGTGGGAAAAAATTATTGAGCCTTTAATCAATGTTTAAGTTAAAATGCTAAAGACGTGGACTATTAATGTGACAAATATTTAATAAACTTAAGTGACATTATTTTGGTTTGTTTCAATTCACTTGCAATCAAATTATCCACTTTTATAGAGTTTGTTCTTTGTGTTACAATTATGGTTGGTTTGCAAAACTAACTCATAATTTTTAGAGTATTCATTGATGATCAGTTATTCTCACGATGATTTATATTATAGGTTGTGGGAACCTCATGAAATGATGGGAACAGTGAGACATACGAGATGAGATATGGCTTACCTCCTATTTTTTAAAGTCTATATACAAAATAAAATAAAACTTTTTGAACCATTGAACCAAACACTCTTGAACCATTATATAGATACGAACTATACATGTAATTTACTTTTCACACATTGAAATATTAAACAATACAATAAATAACTAGGTTTTCTTCGATTATATATCAGTACTTTCTTCCACAATACACAAAGGCCGCTTTATATGGTAGTCCAATAAAAATGGTATTTTTTTTAATTATGATATTTTGTCTGTTCACCAAAAGTATACGTTATTTTTCATTTAAACCATTCATTATGTTATATTATCGGATGGAGGTCGTATATGTCGAAAAAAAATTATTTTATTTTAGATAAGGATGCATTGTTTGCTATATTGAATAAAATATCTTATCCTGATTTTTTAATAAAAGAAATTAAAACATGGACTTTTATAAAAAAAAAAAAAAAAAAGAAGGCTCCAATTTAGAATCATCCTTCTTATTTTTGTATCAACTTTTTTTAATTTATAATTTGATTATTATACAATTTATAATTTTTATTTCCACGTGGATTCAATTTTTTTTATTGTTTAATTTTATACAATTTATAATTTTGTTTTTCCACATCGATTAAACTACTAAATATTATATTTATATATATATTTTTCACAAATTTGGTAAAAAAAATTGCATTCTTATATATTTAATTCCCCACATCATTTTATGTGGACCAATTTGCCCAATTTGTCACAACACAAATACAACTAGAAATCAAACCCCCACCACACAAAGAAATTTCTTTTAATAAATGGACTTGTAAGTTTTTCAAGGCAAATAAGTTCATAAATTCTTCATTTCCTCTGGATACGATTAAGTGAGCACGTTCTATTTTTTGAATAAATTTTTTGATTGTAATAGAATTTTTCAAATAATTACGTCTTATATAATATTGGGTTGATGTAGCCTATATTTTTTGAGAATAAATATTTCAAGAATATATATATATATATATATAGCAAATTTATTTTTTTCATATACTAAATAGCAAATTTAATCTTTTAACTTTTATTTGATTAGTGAATAAAACAAAAAAAATAAATTTAATATTTTATCATAAAAAAAGTATCATTTAATGCATAAATAGATAAATATAGAGGCAAATATCTCCCCAAAAAATTGTCTTTTGTTTAATAAATTACAGGGGTGAAAAAGTATTTTCATATTTTCTTTTTATGTTTTCCATTCTCTACAAGTACTAGATTTTATTTATTTATTTTTCCTTGTTCAAAATCTGAAGCCACCATTGCTGAAGTCACTCAACTACTCGGCAGTCAGAAGTCGGTACTCACCACACTCAAGTTCACAGATTGGCGTCCATAAATAAATCATATTCCATTTACTCTGTTATATTCAGACTTTCAATGAATTTTTTTTTTCATCTTCTCGATTTCTCCTTGAACAGTACGGGCATAATTGAAGCAGACCAGATTTACCGGATAACCGGAGCCGGAAAGCGCGATTGACCCAGTATTCCCGGTAGCCGGTAACCCAATACTCCAGCCCAGAGAGAGAGTGACAGAGGAGACGCAAGCTAAGCATTTGACTATAGAGTACTGTGGAGTCTATGGAAAGTCAGCTGGGAACCCTAGATTTCGTGTATATAATTAATTTTTTTCTTTGTTTTTTGTGCTGTAACTCTACTCTTCTTAATCTTCTTCCTATTTCTACAGATCCCAAGAGACAAAATTTTAGAGAGACAGAGAGCAATGGAGAAAGATCCACGGATCGGAAGCCTTGTCCTCTGCTTCCTCTGTAAGTCCTTTCTTTTACAGATTTATAAAATGGGTTAAAAAAGGGTTGCCCCATTTTTAACCATTTTCACTGAAAAAATTTAGAGAGAGAGAGAGTCAACCGACCCCTTTTGCAGGGAATTGGTGGTATGTATTTGTAAGGCTTCGAAGAGTCCACATATCGCGTTTTATCTTCACCTTTTCATTTTCTGCTTTTCTTCTTCTTCTTCTTCTTCTTCTCTCTCTCTCTCTCTCTCTCTCTCTCTCTCTCTCTGTGCAGACTTTGTAAAGCTTTCCGTTTTCCTGTTTTCTTTCGTATCTGTATAGGTCTTTGAACTCATGGCAGCTGCTTAGGAAGTCAAGCATGCTGAGCACGAGATAACAGAGTCGCCTGCCTGCCTGCCACTGCTGGCTAGGGCTTAATTTTGCCATTTCTCCTGCCCTGCAGACCACTTTCAGACCCAAAGAGAGAAACCAGAAAGAGCTCTTTTGATTTTTAGAGGGAGAGGCCCAACTTTGGGGACACAGAGAGACGGTTAGAGAAGGAAGTGCTAAGCAGGCACAAGGGTTTTGCTTGCCTTCTTTCTCTTTCTTTCTCTCCAAAGGAACCACCTTTTTCCTTGAGAGGGAGTTGGAGACATTTGGGCAATCCGTCTGTCTCCTCTGTCCTCTCTGGTTTTTCTCTTCTTCTTCGTTTTCTTCTTTTTGAATATTTTCCTTCTGCCTTTTCTGCCGTTGGTCTGTTTAATTTTCTGGGCATTTGGTTTTCTTGTTTGGTTTCTGGTTGGGGGTTTTCTTCGGTTGTATGAGTTTCTGGGTATGTGTTTTTGGGAGAAAATTTCATGCGTCACGGGCGAATGTGAATCAGCCATTGCAATTGTGAGATATACTTTCGAGTAATTGGGAGTGTATGTGAATCTGTAGAGGAACAGGAGAGATTAAGGTGGGAAGAAAGCGATTTCGGTGTTTGACGAACTGCTACACAAGCAAAGAGAAGAGATCAAAGAAAGGTGTAATATTTTTTGATGAGTTTTGGGGGATTTGTCGATAGTAGCTCTGGTGGTGGCGGTGCAAGAATCGTCGCAGACATACCTTACAACGGCAGCAGCAACATGCCGTCCGGTGCAATCTCTCAGCCACGCCTTGTGGCTCCCTCCATAGCCAAGTCCATGTTCAACTCTCCTGGACTCTCTCTCGCTCTTGTACTCTCCCTCTCCCTCTCTCTTTCTCTCTCTCTCTCTGAATATGTTGATCTCATGTTTATCTTTTTTTAGGTCTTTCTTTATTATTGAGTTTTGGGTTGCTTTTTGATTTTTTAACCCATCTGGGTTCTTCATTTTTTTAAGCAGCAAACAAACATGGAGAGTCAAGGTGAGGTGACTCGAATGGCGGAGAATTTTGAGGTCGGCGCCGGCCGGAGAGGTAGGGAGGAGGAGCACGAGAGCAGATCTGGAAGCGATAACATGGACGGTGCTTCCGGCGACGATCAAGACGCCGCCGACCACCCTCCCCGGAAGAAGAGATACCACCGCCACACTCCGCAGCAAATCCAAGAACTTGAAGCGTATGCTTAATTATTCACTTGCTTATTTTCATGAAATCTTGCGTTTCATCACTTCATTATTTTTGCTGGATTGATGTTTTGGTTCTTATAGGTGCTCTTTTTGTTTTTTAATTTTAAATTTTGGCTTTTACCAGACTGTTCAAGGAGTGTCCTCATCCTGATGAGAAGCAAAGGTTGGAGCTTAGCAGAAGGCTTTCCTTGGAGACTAGGCAAGTGAAATTCTGGTTCCAAAATCGCCGAACCCAAATGAAGGTATTACATTTCTAGAAAAGAATCTTAATCAGATTGAATCTGTCTCTCATAATACGATTTTTTGAAGTGTAAAGATTTGTTAATTTCATGGAATAGTTGATCAAATAGTTTAATTGGATATGATGATGCTTCAGACTCAAATGGAACGCCATGAGAACTCCATACTTAGACAAGAGAATGATAAGCTTCGAGCTGAGAATATGTCGATTAGAGATGCAATGAGGAACCCCATATGCAGCAACTGTGGCGGTCCGGCGATCATCGGTGACATCTCTCTGGAAGAGCAGCACCTTAGAATTGAGAATGCCCGTTTAAAGGATGAGCTGGACCGAGTCTGTGCGCTGGCTGGCAAGTTTTTGGGCCGCCCAGTTTCATCACTGGCTAGTCCCATTGCCCCGAGCTCTAGTTTGGAACTAGGAGTGGGGAACAATGGTTTTGGCGGTCTGGGCACTGTGGCTGCAACATTGCCTTTGGGGCCCGATTTTGGAGGTGGAATTACAGGCACGCTGCCTTTGGTGCCTCCAGCTAGACCAGCTGCTGGTGTCATCGGCCTGGAGAGATCTATGTTGCTAGAGCTTGCCCTAACTGCTATGGACGAATTGGTTAAAATGGCTGAAACCGACGAGCCTCTGTGGCTTAGGGGCTTGGATGGGGGGAGAGAAATATTGAATCATGACGAGTACGCAAGGACATTCACCCCTTGCATTGGCTTGAAACCCAGTGGTTTTGTCTCCGAAGCATCTAAGGAGACTGGTGTGGTGATCATCAACAGTTTGGCTCTGGTGGAGACATTAATGGATTCGGTGAGTCACTCAACATGCCTTATTCAATTGTTCACTAGGGTGGTAGCGCATGTTCATTAATGCCTTATTTTTGTGTCCCTTTGATTAATTTTTAAACTGTTTTTCATTTCAATAGAATCGATGGGCAGAGATGTTCCCTTGTATGATTGCCAGAACCGCTACCACTGATGTGATTTGCATTGGAATGGGGGGAACCAGAAATGGTGCACTTCAGTTGGTAATACAACACTTCTGTCATAGCTTCACCTCTGGGTTCTAAAACCTACATATTCTTTTACGAAAATTTTCATCTCAAAAGATTTATTTTTTTTTTCCTGAAAGATGCACGCTGAGCTCCAAGTTCTCTCACCATTGGTTCCGGTTCGTGAGGTCAATTTCCTTCGCTTCTGCAAGCAGCATGCCGAAGGGGTGTGGGCTGTGGTGGATGTGTCTATCGACACCCTCCGGGATGCTGCCGCTGCACCGACATATTTGAGCTGCAGGAGGCTTCCTTCTGGCTGTGTGGTACAAGATATGCCAAATGGTTACTCCAAGGTAATTGTCAATATAATCACTACTATTTGGACTCTCAAAACCAATCCCACTGGAGTTATAAGTACATAATTTCGAGTAATCACTAATTTGGGTTCTTTGAGAAATAATTAGTTCGGGACACTGCTAACGGGTACTTTCAAGGCATAAGATTCTTTTTATGGAAATTAATTTCTTAGCATCTATAGTTCAAAATTCTAACTTGATGTGTTTTGCATTAATTGAGTTCCTCAAAGTGGGTATCCTTCTCCTTTAGCCTTTAATGAGTTTGTTGAAATTAACTGCAACTTTGGGGCTTTGTTGAGAACACTTAATTGAAGACCCCCACAGAGTCAAAAGTCATGAGCATTTCCATCCAGCGATTACTCACCTCTCTCAGCCTGTGTTTCGGGTTCCCATGTATGAAATCTTAATATTATTTATAGATTTTCACCAACTGAGCCCCTTTCAGAACCATATTTTATTCAATTCAAATAGATGTTTCAGCTTGTCTCAAAGATTAATTTATGTTCCAAACGCTCAAATTTCAACAACTGGGAATGCGTAAAACTTGTTTAATATTACATCATCATCAGTGGGTCAAGAATCAAGATTACCCAGATTATAATAATCAATGGAAGCCTCTATTACTCCTGATTCTGCACCTCGGACACATTAATTTTCATATCTTTTAGGAGTAAATGCCTTGTTTTCCACAACTTTGGGTGAATTAAACTATCATTTTGATGTTTCTATTCCAATCTTTGATGCCATCTTCATCTAGATTTGTTTAATTTAATTTTGGTAACCCTCTGTGAACAGTGGTTCCGGCCAGCTTGTGATGTGCTGTGTGTTTTCTACCCAATGAGTAGGACCGACCTTGGCTATTTTTTTTCTTCTACGATTGTTCTAATGAAGCTCTATATTCAGTGCACATCTCAATGTCACTCTCAGTGGTCCACCTTGTTCCTCCAAATCTCGCCTAACTTTATGAACCTATATTTTATTTTAATTATGCCCTATTATATTTTTCTCATCATTGAGCCTAATCTTCACTCACTGCCCTATATTTGTCTCATTCTATCTTCTGGGTATCCTCCTTCCATCACATTATTTTAGCGGAGTTTTCGAAATGGTGCTTTTGAATGCTGCCTGCCTACATGTTTTATTTGCACGAATTGGGATGCTAATTCCGCTCTTGAAGAAGCGATCAGAAGTATTTTTATGCTTCAGTAGACCGATTGGGAACTAGCTAAATAGTGATTATTTGATTAAATAAGTACGCTAATACAAGTCGGGAATGGTGGATCAGGTTACATGGGTTGAGCATGCAGAGTACGACGAGAATGTAGTTCACCAGCTTTACCGGCCGTTGATCGGCGCCGGCATGGGCTTCGGCGCCCAGCGGTGGGTCGCCACTCTCCAGCGCCAGTGCGAGTGCCTCGCCATCCTCATGTCCTCCACCGTCCCCAGCAGAGACCACGCCGGTATTAGTTTACACTTCACATTTCACATATATACATTTAGACATTACTGGGTTTGTAAAAATGGGTGTAACTGCAGCGATAACGGCGAGCGGGCGGCGGAGCATGCTGAAACTGGCGCAGCGGATGACGGATAACTTCTGTGCGGGGGTATGCGCCTCCACCGTGCACAAATGGAACAAGCTTACCACCGGAAACGTGGACGAGGATGTCCGCGTCATGACCCGAAAGAGCGTGGACGACCCCGGCGAGCCACCCGGCATCGTCCTCAGCGCTGCCACCTCCGTCTGGCTACCGGTCTCACCTCACCGGCTCTTTGACTTCCTCCGCGATGAACGGCTGAGGAGCGAGTGGGACATCCTATCTAACGGCGGACCCATGCAGGAGATGGCCCACATCGCCAAAGGCCAGGATCATGGCAACTGCGTCTCTCTCCTTCGCGCCAGCGTACTCTCTCTCTCTCTCTCTCTCTAGCATAAATTTTTTTTATTTTATACCAAAAACGTTCTTGAAATTTATCAGATTGACGCATGTGTCCCCGAGTAGGACAGACATGGGGCTTTGGAAGACACCCTACCCTAAAAATTAACCTATAGTCAGTCTAATAGTAACACGAGTATCTATTTTAGTAATTAAAAAAAAAAGTCAAAATATACGACACTTGTCGCCTTTCCTTAGCTATCTTTCACGTTTGGTAGGCCTTCTCTGTAGTGTTTGACTACTAGGGGACACTTTCGAATGGCATTTCTCGTAAATTATCGCAAACGCAAGTCCTTTAATTTGACTTCGTAGGGTTTCTTCTGTGTAGGCTATGAACGCGAACCAGAGCAGCATGCTTATCCTGCAGGAGACTTGCATAGACGCGGCGGGCTCGCTTGTGGTGTACGCGCCGGTTGATATTCCGGCCATGCACGTGGTGATGAACGGCGGCGACTCGGCCTACGTGGCGCTCCTCCCCTCGGGCTTTGCCATCGTTCCTGAAGGGCCGGGCTCGCGCGGACTCGTGAACTCTCCGGGTAGTAGCGCAAACGGGGCCCCGCAGAGAGTGGGCGGGTCGCTTCTCACGGTGGCGTTTCAGATCCTGGTGAACAGCCTCCCTACAGCCAAGCTCACGGTGGAATCGGTAGAGACGGTCAACAATCTGATATCGTGTACCGTTCAGAAAATCAAAGCCGCCCTTCAATGCGAAAGCTGAGGACCCGGTCAGCTGGATGTGGGAGCGGCGGAATAAATAAAGGGTTGGGATCTTTTGCATTAACTAAAAAACGAAGAACATGATGTTTTGATGTGTTTTGTATTTTGTTTAGTGTTGGTGTGGAAGGAAAAGAAAAGTGGATGGACACGGAGAACTCGCTAGTGTGAGGTGGGAGTCAAGAACGAACCGCGCGTGAAGAATCCTTGCCCGGTGGTAAGATTCTGCGCTTGGCTTTGGCTGGATGTGGGTCGGGTCGGATTGTCTTAACACAGCGCAAGGGTGGTGGTTCGGGTATTGACTCAGTTCGACCCGCGAGTTGGCTCTCAAGTATCGTAATGGTTTTATTTTGAAAACAAAAAAAGAAAAACAGGGAAATTGATAATTTTGCCATTTAACTGAATATTTATTTTATTAATTTCCATGGTAATTTTAGTTGTGGACTGCTGACAGCCGTGGAGTGGTAAGTGGTGGGCAGCTATTGTTTTTAGTTTTGCTTTTATGTGACGGTATTGATACTCCTGAAAGGTGTGATTTCTTGCAATAGCATGTGTTGGGTTTGATATGGAAAATGATGGGTCGTCATTACAATATTAATAATGATTATTATTGTTATTGCATTTTTATAACAATTATTCCATTCAACAATTATAAAGCAAGAGTGATCGAGACGGCTGTGCCGCCGCGGCCGGCGGTGGGTTGATGCGGAGGGCGGTGGTGGCGGTGCCGCACCAAGGAGAGGGGGTGGGGACGGGAGCATTAAACAGGGGGCAGTGGGGGTGGTGGGCGAGGGCGTTGGTTGTATTAAATGCTGCAGGGCATTGGCTTTAGCGACAGATGACGTGTACCGTCCAATGGGATTTTGACGCGTAGCGGAGACGGGGGTTTATGCAGAGAGAAAGGTCTGACATGTCATAAGAGGTGATTTTTGGATTTGGGCATGAGGACGATGCTCATGTCTGAATCCATATCCTCTGTGTGATTGTTTGGGTTTATTGGTAACCTGTTTGGGAGAAAAGAAAGGGAAAAAAGTGTTATCGAGTGCAATTTCACCTTTTCGGCTTTTCCTGAAACCCCCGTTGACAATGTTCTCGATTAGGACCACCAGTAAGGTGGTATTTTGTACTTTAGTTTAGTTTTGGTTTTTAGTTAGTTCAATATTTTGTGAAGTTAACTTCCTTAGTAAAATATTTTTAAACCTCTTCCATCATCTTTTCACTTAAATATTATATTATGATCTCAAATGAAAACTCGCAATCTTAAAAATCGAAAGACCCTTAAATTTATTAGGAGAGTTACCTCAGGGAAGATATGGGTTTTATTTGGTACATAATATTAATTAGTTCTAGTACTGAAAAAATGACTATTTTTAATGTATCATTCATTCAAACGAAAGGGCATAGTAATATTTTTAAAATACTTGTCGACATTCATGACGTGTTTGGAACAATGAGAGTCATCTCATTTAGACTACTTGGTATAATTAGGATAAGGGGAATTATTTATTATTTCTTAAAATTTTTATGGTCATTTGGGAAAAATTATACAGGGTTCTTTACCTCCACATGTTTGAATGTTTGTTTTCTAAATTATATACATATTGAATATGGGTCCTTCTCTGATATAAATGAATGCAAAGATCAATTTGTCACATATCTAATATTTAAAATACAAGTACATGAACACGTGGATGGGGAGGTCCCCTGTATAATTTCCCGTCGTGTGGTATGATCGAAGAGCAATTAATTTTTTAATGAAGATAATTTGGCAAATTACATAAATCTAAACAGTTTCAACACTTCCCGATGCCTCCTATATCAGGTTTTGTAAAGCTAAAAATTTGTATCTACATATTCCTTAATTCCATGTTTGTGGAGGCCTTAAATTTGAAATGGTATTGGGGATTTGAATAAGATGATGTATAAAATTATATAGAAATTTATTCAAATCCACTCAAATCTAAATTCAAGATTTGAAATTCATGCTCTCAAACACTATTTAAGAATAATACAAGATATTTTAATTTCCTTTGCCATTTTTATAATTCTTTAAAAAATAATAATAAAAGTAAAAAATAATAATAATATCAGAAATGACACATGATTTAAGAAGAAGAGAGTTATTCAACATTAAAGAAAATATAAAGAATCATTAGAAACACCATCTTTGGGAACTCTATATGAAGTGATAACCTAAATTAGATAATGAGATTTAGTAGAAACCTAATTTATATTTAGTTCACGAAATACCTATTATTAGCAATAGGATGGAATGTAATGAGAATGGTAATGCAAATTATACGAAGATGTAAAATTTTAGAAAAAAAAATTACTTATGTACACAGAGTCATAATCACTTTACATTAGTTGTAACTATTTAAAAAAACTTTTTGAACATGGCTTATTAAAAAGAATTAATTTAAATTGTAAAAATTGTTGGGTCCTCTCGGGCTTTTGACAAGAAAAATCTTATAGTCTTTCTTTAACAAAAAAATTGCAAAATGGATAAAAACACAAAATATGACATTTTCTAAAAAATATATTTATAAATATATAATATATGAACAATTTTGTAATATTCAAAAAACAAAAAGGACATTGGTAAAGTATAAAAAAATTCAACACTTATGACTCATTAGGTTGGGCGGAACAGCTATTCATTTCAATATGAAATATAGGTTAAACTTTAGGAATGAGGGGAATAGTTATTTTTTATATATTTTTAATTATTTCATTTAAAATGTAATAAAAAAGGAATAGACATCTCTATGATTAAATTAATGAATAGTTATTTCTTACCTATGCCTTATTGTGGACTCATAAAATATTTCACATTATTATTCGTTTTACAACAACATATAATTCCTTGTATAATTAATTGTTATTAATCCACTAAAGCTAATCTATTCATAAAAATAGACATTTTGCAAACCAAAAGTAATCTTAATTTTTTAAAATTATAAATTTATAATTACAATTTTTTTAAAAAAAAGGTAAAAAAAAAAAAACCCAATTGAATAAAGCTCATATTTTTTTTATTAAAAAAAAAAAAGTTAGGCAAGCTCTCCTCAGGCCCATTATAGAAATCTTCTAGAGCCTATCAATTGATAGCTGTTGGGGCTGGTCAGTTATCAATAAGCATAGATACATTGCAACAAAGATTCTAAGATATATATAAAATTGAAACTTAGTCAACCTTACTAATCTTATTAATTTGTACAGTTAGGATTAATTTGCACATCTCACTCTTATTTGCCTTTTTCCTCAACCAATTGTGCTTATGCTTTCAAGTCAACTCAACAATTGACAAGAATTTACTAAACTTTGGATGTATGTAATCCATAAAGTTGTTCATAAAGAAAGAGCATTAAGTAATGGCTTCTTTTTGACAAATTAAATGAGGTCTGATAAGAATATTCATGACTATCTAGACCTTTATTTCTTTCAATGATATATATATATATATATATATATATATATATATGCATAAATGTGTACATTTATAAAGATTGATTTTATTTTATTTTGTTTCATTTTCGTATATTGGACAAATCACTAGAGATAAAAACATTGGTATTCTGATCAATAGAGTAAAAGTAAGTTATATTTAATGTTAATAGAGATGGTTAAATTTGTATCGATACTTTTTAAACCTTTTGATACAAAATACTTTTCGAAAATTTTCTTGCATATAGTGTCACGCCCCGAACCTATCAAGTGGGGGCCAGGGTGTGATGTGATTCAATCACCTATGTCTGATACCATAATCTCAATCACACAGCGGAAAAATAAATAAGTATCCTCAATAATGTACCAGATTTCTATATAAACATCCCAAAAATTTTCCAACATCCAGTATGTATCTATCTATATATATATATATATATTTATCTTAGAAAACTAAAAACATAAATTCAAAAATACATCCAAGATCTATACCCTCTCAGAAAATGCTATGCCAACAAACTCAGTCCCGAACTCGCTAAGCTCGATCATGCGGAGGTCCTGAAAAAGAAGAATTGTATAACGAGTGAGACACATCTTAGTAAGACGGAATAGATTAATACCAGTATGTGGCTATCATGAGTTTAGTGTATACAAAATATCATTAGTTGTTAATTAACCACAGTTATAAAACCATTCTCAAACCATACCCACTCACACACACAATTATTCATAAGCGAAAGTTCCCAAGGATAAGGGAGATTACACGCCCATACATGTGGCTTCCCTCTATACTAATACGTTATGCAATCGGATATGACTACAATTGATACTTATTAGGACACTCGCCTTTATTAGCAAGCCCCTGGGCGAAGAGCTTATTTCGCCCCAAATATATATAATACTACTATACACACACACACTGTGACAACCTGAATAAAAATGGAATTTAAATAATAAAGAGAAAAGGAAATGGAAACACTAATAGAAGGAATCATCAAGGCTTCGTCGATGAGGGCTTAATAAAATTTGTCGACGAAGACTGAATTTCGTTGACGAAGAGATACCGAGAGAGTTTTGAGCCGACTGAATTTCATCGATGAAATTATTGAAGTATTCGTCGACAAATGACGTGGCTTGTCGACGAATCCAATTTTATAAATATGAAAAATCTGAATTTTCTTTACTTCACAACTAAGCAAACTTTTCTCTCTCTCTCTCTCTCTCTCTCTCTCTCTCTCTCTCTCTCTCTCTCTCCTCTTCGGTTCTCTCTCTCTCTCTCTCTCCCTCTTCGATTTTGGGCCGGATTTACGCCGGTTCGACGTTCTGAAGTCACCACGACGCTCCTGAGGAAGTTCTCTCCAAATATGCAGGAGCGGATCGTTGGTGAAAGCAAGTTGGAAATCATCCCTGAGTTGAGATAAGGCATTTTAAGCCAAATTTGATCTTACGACAGTTATAGGAGGTGATATACACGTAAAAATACTGAAGTTTAATACTAGAAGTTTTCAGTTTCTGGATATTGTTCAGGAAATCCTACGGGGGTTAGGCTAAGATATTTTAGGGGCTTTCTCAGTAGTCAGGTAAGGGAATAAACTAAAGCAGTTACTTTCTTGCAAATTATTGTTATCTATGAGAAAAATTATTTTCAGGAAAAGCATATATTATATCTGTATATTACGAAGAAAATGTACGCTTGAGAAAAAACACTGTTATTATGTTGGAAACATGTATATATGTATGAGATGTCAGAAATCATGATTTTCATAATAGAATGTATAATTTTATACAGAAAATGTGTGGCATGAATATTATTTTATGTAGAGAAATACTAGGTTATGATAATGACTTGAATGCAGTATGATTTGAGAAGTAATGAAAGTATACAGTACATAACGATTCTGATAAATGCATGATAAAATGATTATTTTCAGAATGACGTATTTATGTATGATATGTTCGGCGCAAGGCCGTAATTTATGATATGTTCGGCGCAGGGCCGTAATTTATGAAATGTTCGATGCAAGGCCGGAATTTATGAAATGTTCGGCGCAAGGCCGTAATTTATCAAATGTTTGGCGCAAGGCCGCAAGGAAGTGATGAAAGTAAACAATACATAACGATTCTGATAAATGCATGATAAAATGATTATTTTTAGAATGACGTATTTATGTATGATATGTTCGGCGCAAGGTCGTAATATATGAAATATTTGGCGCAAGGCCATATTTATGCAATTATGAAAGATGCTATATGATTATGTATTATATTTTATCAGAATCCGGATGTTAGTTTAGTTCAGTTCAGGAGCTCGGTACTGTAGCTATATAGATCAGATATCTATATTCAGATTAGTTGTAACGCCCCAACCTGGGTCTGCTAGGGAGCACTGCGTCTCTCCTCCTCTCTCCTCCTCCACCTAGACCAGACAACAGGGGGTGGGCCTTATCAGACTAATGACTGGCCCCATAAACCAACACGTGTCCTTTTCAGTGTGTTTTGTCCTCACTCACACTTCCTGAGAAAACTTCCCAGGTGGTCACCCATCCCAAGATTGCTCCAAGCCAAGCATGCTTAACTATGGAGTTCTTATGGGAAAGCTCCCGAAAAGAAAGGTGCACCTTCTTGATATGAGTAGTAACATCTAATCTTTTAAGTCTTTCATCCATGGGGTATCACAACATTAAAGCTTCCTTCCTGAACATTCCAAATTTGTTGCACTTCTCAGTCTCTCTCTTCGTTCTCTTGCCTCTCTCTCTCCCCCACCTCTCTCTCTCTCTCTCTCTCTCTCTCTCTCTCTCTTCTCGAATTTTTCGATCAAACGGACGCTAATTGAAAAACAAAAAAATATCCATGGGCTTCATTCTCCACCACTAACATTTTAATTAGAATGGATTTGTCGTAGGAACGTCGTAGGCACCACTCCTGAAATAAGGTAAACTCACTCTCTCTCTTCAATTTCTCCTCAATCTTTAATCAAACTGACGATCAGAAACCACCACGATGATTTAGGAGCATTTCTTTATAAGTCTAGCGGAATAGATTTTTGAACTAGGCTTTCAAGGTACCACTCTGAGGATAAGGTGAGGAGTACAAATTATGTCCGTTGTTTTAAAATTTTAAATGATTAAATTGTAGTATTTGATTATATTAGATTTTTGGGAGTGTTTTGAGAAAAAGTTAAATTGTAGAGAATTGATTAAATTAGATTTTTGGAAATATTCTTAGGATTAAATTAAACTGTAGGATTGGATTATATTGGATTTTTTGGAAATATTCTTGGGATTAAATTAACTGCAGGAATTTGATTAAATAGAATTTTTAGGGAATATTTTAGAATTAAGTTAAGTTGCAGGGATTGGATTAAATTAGAATTATGGGAATATTATGGAATTAGATTAAACTGCGGAGATTTGATCATATTGATTTTTTTTTTAATATGTTAGAGATTAAATTTAAATATAGGAAGTGGATCATACCCCCGTTTTTAGAATTTAATTGGTTGACGGGAGTGTGTGAGCCTAGGGATATTAAAATAACTATTATTCCAGGACTTAACTGATTATACTGAAATATGTGGTTACAGGGTTTGTGCTCTAAACGCCGTAGGCGTCGGTTTAGGAATCTTACAGGCACGGTCTCCGTGAATAAGGTAAGGGGAATAGATTAAGCTGGTTGTTTTAAAAATTCTACCGGTTAAAATGGAAATTATATGTGTATGTACATGATTATCATGCAAGTTTTGAAAGCCAACCATTTAAACTGAGGTTTTTGAGCCTAGGATTGTGTTAATAGCTATTATTTTCAAAAATAAACCGATTGAAGTAAAAAAAAAAAAGGCTACAGGATTTAGGTAATGGATTTTTTGGATAACTTGACTTCTTGATATGATTGGTTGGAATTGTTTTACATTTTCTAAAAATTGGTCAAGGTGAGTAGGGTCAATTATCTCCGTTTTTCTTATTAACACTTATTTTGAGTATTAGATAAATTGTGGAGATAATTTAACTTATATTTTCAGTAAAGCAGATAATGAACATGGATTGACTTATTATTTCAATAGTTATTTAAATATTTGTATTATTCAAATCATGTGGCATGAGGAAAAATAAATATACCGTGTTGAGTTATGAAATATGTATAAAATGTTGAAATATTGAAATGCGTTGGAATTATATTGTATTTAGAATCATTTAATCAGAGTAGAATATTAATGTTAAATTGCAATGTATGGTTTGAGAACTCTAGTGGACCATAATACGCACGGTATTGTTGCGAGAGTTATGAAGAGCTTAGTGCAACCACACGTCTTAGAGAGAGTGTTGGTATTGAATAGTCGATTGAGCTGTGAAGGGCAGAGTTCCTCTGGGAGTCTAGACCAGCATGGGAAAGCCAATCGAACTAACAGACTAAAGAGTTGGGAATTGATTTAACTCTGGTGGGCCGACTAGGGTTAAGTCTAGCCTATAGGCCGCACAACCCGTCATGGGGGAAGCATGTCGGTTTTTATCCATCTGACAGTGAGTTTTAAATTCATACCTATAGATCGATTTAACGAGAGTATAATAGAACAATGCATGTAAATTATAGAATAGTGTATGTGAATACAGAATATATGAAGACAGAGGATGTGAAATGATATAACAGTGTATGTGAATGTAGAATATATGAAGATAGAGGATGTGAAATGTAATAACAGAGTATGTGATAGGAGAACAGAGCATGTGAAAACAGAGATTACGAAGAGTTGGGTTTTACATAGATAATAGCATACAGATCAAAGTAACAAAGTATTAATAATATTAAATATAATAGTATTAAATATATTTGGGGCGAAGTAAACTCTCCGCCCGAGGGCTTGCGTAGAAAGGCGAATGCCCTAATAGATATCAGTTATAGTCATACCAGGTTGCATAACGTATTAGAGCAGAGGGGAGATATATGTATGGGCGTGTAATCTCCCCTATCATCGGGAACTTTCACTTATAAATACTTTTTTGGGTGTGTGTGTGTGTAGTAGTAGTAGTAGTATTATTATATGTATTTGGGGCGAAGTAAACTCTTCGCCCGAGGGCTTGCAGAGAAAGGCTAGCACTGTGATAGGTATCAGTTGTAGTCATATCAAGTTGCATAACGTATTAGAGCAGAGGAGAGTTATATGTATGAGCGTGTAATCTCCCCTATCCTCAGAAACTTTCACTTATAAATAATTGTGTGTGTGTGTGTATGACCCTCAATTTCTTAGTATAAAATTTAATATAATAAATGGAAAAGTTACCCGAACCCGTAGGTAAAGGGGACACCTGTCATTCACAGCGAAAACCTAAGCAGCAGCAAGCATAAAATCTAAATCATCCATCCCATAAAGTATAACACCAGAGTTTACTACAACATCATGTAATTGTATTTATATACATCCTCATAAAATATCAAAATAACTCTATGATCAAATGCAAAATAATTTTGACCCTAGTACAAAATCTTACCCTCCTAATGGGGTAATATCCCTAACTCAACGGCGGCCACGACCAGCCAGTCACTCAGGGTCTCCTGAAAAATATATTAAGTTCGGGGGTGAGACACATCTCAATAAGGGAAAATAAACTAAATACAGTTGTATGACACATGAACATTTAAGGCAATTATACATATACAGTACATTTCATATTTTCGTAAACGTTCATTATATCATACTGAATAATCACATGCTTTCATACTTTCTAATAAGTCATATCGTACGTAAAACATCTGTTATAACTGATAATACTGAAAACATACCCAGGATGAATAGCTAGCTAATGTCATGTATTACCCCCATGACGGGTTATGCAGCCCGAAGGCGGGACCCGACAATGGCTGGCCAACCACTGCCGAGTCAAATATGTCTGTAAGTACGATGGGCCCGCCACACCCTGGTCCGAACTGCCAGGTGGATGTCTACAACTCTACACTGAAAGTCACACCGAGTATCCATCTCTCACCCCCTCGTGGGGTGGTTAGCACTAATGTAGCAACCCTAATTAACTTAACATGAAATATAACATAGTAATGGAAAAGTCAACCCGAACCCGTGGGTAGCGGGGACACTTGTCATTCATAGCGGAAAACCTAGCAGCAATAAACATAAAATCTCAAACATCCAATCATAAAAGATAATACCAGAGTTATCTATATTTCCAAAATACTGTATTCATTTGCATTCTTCCAAAATATCAAATTAATTCTAGAATCAGACATAAAATAATTTTGACCATAATACAAAATCTTACCCTCTTAACGGGCTAATATCTCTACTCAATGGCGGTCACGACCCGCCAATCACTCAGGGTCTCCTGAAAAATTAATTAATGTTGGGGGTGAGACACTTCTCAGTAAGGAAAAATAAACTAAATAGAGCTATGGAATCTTAGTATCCCATCACCAGAAATACTGAAGTTTGGCTTTAAACCATTCCGAACTCCTTCCATAACCTCAACTAACTCTGGATCCTCTTTTTGCGCTACACGGATCCTCTCTTGTAAGGTTGGTTGCACCACCAAGCTGGCAAGGACAACCTGATGATTTCCTTTTACCACTTCCAAGCCCAACCTTTCCAAGTTCATACAAATTTGGTGCTGAACTCTAATCACTGAAATAGACGCATCAACAGACTTCCGACTCAGAGCATCAGCTACCACATTAGCATTTCCTGGGTGATAGCTAATAACACAGTCGTAGTCTTTAATCAACTCTAGCCACCTGCGTTGTCTCATGTTCAACTCCTTCTAGGTGAAAAAGTACTTAAGACTTTTATGGTCAGTAAAAATCTCGCACTTTTCACCATACAAGTAATGCCTCCAAATTTTTAATGCAAATACTACCGCTGCTAATTCCATATCATGTGTCGGGTAGTTCTTCTCGTACTCTTTAAGTTGCCGAGAAGCGTAAGCAATTACTCTGCTCTGCTGTATTAGAACACAGCCAAGATCCTTTTTAGAGGCATCACTACAAAAAACGAATCCACCATCCCCTGAAGGAATGGTCAGGACTGGAGCAGTAACCAGTCGCCGTTTCAGCTCCTGGAAACTCAATTCACACTCCTCAGTACAAACGTACCTCACGTTCTTCCTCGTGAGTCGCGTCAAAGGACCTGCTAAACTGGAGAACCCTTCCACAAAACGACGGTAGTAACCTGCAAGACCTAAAGAGCTTCTGACTTCCTGAACATTCTTCGGTCTCGCCTAGTCCACTACTGCTTCAATCTTACTCGGGTCCACGGATACACCTTCCTTGGACATGACGTGACCAAGAAACGCAATCTGCTCTAGCCAGAACTCACACTTCTTCAATTTAGCATACAATTTCTTATTCCTAAGCATTTGCAAGACAAGCCTCAAATGCCCCTCATGCTCTGCAGCGCTCCTAGAATACACTAGGATGTCGTCGATAAATACCACAACGAACTGGTCTAAATATTCGTGAAAGACTCTATTCATCAAATCCATAAACGTTGCAGGTGCATTAGTCAAACCAAAAGGCATAACCATAAATTCATAATGGTCATACCGAGTTCGAAACGCCGTGTTAGGAATGTCTTCCACTTTCACCTTCAGCTGGTGATACCTAGATGGTAGATCAATCTTAGAGTAGATCTGTGTGCCCTGAAACTGGTCAAACAGATCATCGATACGAGGTGGAGGATATTTATTCTTTACCGTCACCTTGTTCAATTCTCTGTAGTCGATGCACATCCTCATCGACCCATCCTTTTTCTTAACAAACAAAACGGGCGCTCCCCAAGGAGAAACACTAAGACGAATGTACCCCTTGTCTAGGAACTCCTGAAGTTGTTCCTTCAGTTCTTTTAATTCAGCTGGAGCCATACGGTACAGAACTTTCGATATCGGCGCCATACCTAGAACTAGCTCTATCGCAAATTCCACTTCCCCGTTCGGAGGTAACCCTAGTAAGTCCTCTGGAAACACGTCAGGGAACTATCACACTACAACAATTGTTTCCAACTTATTTTCTTTAATCGGCGTATCTTTCACAAATGAAAGATACCCTTGGCAGCCATCTAGGAGTAGCCTCCTAGCTTGCAAAGCTGATAGGATCCGTGGTGTAGAACGCACACACGACCCCTGGAATCTGAATTCCTGCTCCCTTGGGGGTTTAAACAACACCTCCCGCCTGCGGCAATCAATACTAGCATAACTGGCCGACAACCAGTCCATCCCAAGGATGATATCAAAACCATGCATGTCATAGACCACTAGGTTAACTAGTAGTATTCTTCCCTGAATTTCCACAGGGAAGTTACGGACTAACCTACTACACCCGACTGTAGACCCAGACGGCGTAATCACTACCAGTTCATAATCCAATAGTTGCACCTCCAAACCACATAGTTTAACAAAATCACGGGAAATAATAGAACGTGTAGCTCTAGAATCAAAAAGTACTACAGCTTCATGAAAAAACACATAAATGGTACCTATGACCATGTCACTAGCATTCTCAACATCACCAGGAGTCAGAGAATATACCCTAGCCTGGGCAGTACCCCCCTGCTGACCGCCACGCTGTGTCGGAGCATTCCCTTTGTATTGCTGCTGTGTGACTCCATCATTCCTCTGCCCCGGACAGTCTTGCATCTGATGTCCTTGTCTGCCACACCGCATATAGGCTCCCGTAGACAACCAACACTGCCCCTGGTATTTCTTACCATATAAAGAGCAACGTGGAACACTTGTGGCATTCTGGGACGTGCCACCACTATTTTTCTTCCACTTACTCTGTCCTGCCCCACATGAATAATTAAGAGGCACTAGCCTCTTCTTCGTAACCTGAACTTCTGCATCCTCTAGTAAACACTTTTTTGCTACCGTGGCTTTATCAACCAACGTAGCAAAATCCTGCAACTGCAGAATCGCCGTTTGCTTACGGATCTCGCTCCTCAGACCCCTCTGAAACTTCCAAACCTTCTTTGCTTCATCAGGAATCACGAATGGAGCAAATCGAGACAAATCCTGGAACTTGGCAGCGTACTGCTGCACTGTCAGTGAACCCTGCGTCAAATTCATAAATTCCTCCATTTTCGCGTTTCTAATTGTGGCCGAAAAATAACGTTCAAAGAAGAGCTCTTTGAATCGGGTCCATGTCAACACTATAGGTATCAGTCGGTGCTCCTCCATCTGCTTTACCGACCCCCACCATCTCTCATCCTCCCCTGCCAACTTGAACGTGGCGAAGGTGACTTTCTGCTTTTCAGTGCAGTTTAACACACCTAAGATCTTCTCGATCTCCTGGATCCAATTCTCAGCACGAACTGGATCTATACCGCCCACAAAAGCGGAGGGCTTCAATCTGGTGAACTGTTCAATGGAGCAACCCAACTCAGTCATAGGACGATCCTGCCCTCTATTCGTACGCACTACCTCAGCCATAAGCTGCTGTGCGAATTCACGTAACACACTAGTAGAGTCGTTACCAGCCTTGGGGCCGGCACCCTCACTACTACTGCCACCTATATTGGCAGTGATATCCCTGGATTCCATCCTGAAAACATTTACGAGAATCCATTAGAAGGTAATAGCCTAAGCATCAACTAACACTATCATAATATAGACTCAGTTCCTTAAATCCACGTCCTGAATATCGATGTACTCCATTAATTTAACATCATCATTCTAACTCAAGTTCTGTCGTTCCACTTGGAAACAACACCATCAATAGATTGCCATGATTTTATGAACCCTTCGAATGATCTAGAAAAACACAGAAGTCTACCAATTGTTTTTGTCTCCAGGTATACAAAACAAAACTCAAGGTCATATCCATGTCCTATACTCTGGTATATTCTAGACTGTAACAATTAGCAACTTCTTAGTTTAGCACATATCCCTAACCAGGCAGCATGAATCAAATCATACTTCCGACTGGCTACGGGTTCTAATACCAACTGTAACGACCCGACCCTTTACACGGACTCAGGTGTCACTCGCATACATCAAATACCTATACCTGTTCAAGATATGGAAACAACCCGCCCTAAACAGGGACATACGGGTGTAAATCATACATAATCATGATGTAAATGTCGCGGAAAAACATAAACATCCATTGGGATTACTACTAGCCTTATGCCGGAGTTCACTAATACATCCATAATTTACATACATTCGGACTTAGAGTAATCGTCATATTACAACCCTCCAAAAAGGACTTTCATCAAGTTTAGTACAAAATTTAGATGCTTACGTAAGCTAACCAAAATAACCTTCCCAGTCCCTTTATCTACTTGGACCGACACACTGATGGACCTGAAAACAAAGGTTGTAAGATAGGGTGACACACCTCTCAGTAAGGAAGAAGGAGTTACAACAGTGTGTGACTGCATGCATACATATTTTCATTCAACATCTGGAATATAAATCAAATATTTTCAATACAGCAATGCATCAGTTATATCATTATTCATATTACCAAATTCCCACATCTGTCTTTCGATCATTTAATGTTTTATCAGATGACCAACAGAAAAATATCCCTATAACCAGTTTTACCCCGTGGCTCGAGTTGTGCACTGATACTCGTCCAATGCCCTGTTCGTGCACACACTGCCGAGTACCTACATACGATCTGACTGCCTCCATTGGCCCAATATTAGCCAATGGTTTCACCCTGCTAGCTGACCATCTTGGTACCCACATCGTTTAATACGTGTCGTATCATATAACAGTGGTTTCATTTCACCCTGCAAAGAAAGTATTTTTCAACCCTCCCGGGACTCTCAAGTTGTGGTTCCATGTATCATAAATTCAATTTATACAAATATGATTTTATCTCCCATAATCTATATCAATAGTATAGAAATAATCCCATCGGGTTCAAACCGGCGTCTTTCCACTCAATTTACCCCCTCTTTGTTTACTGATGCAGCTCGATGTATCACCAGCCTCTGTTTATCACATTGTCAGTATAACAAATTGAAATTTCATTCCCATATTCTATATCAGTAGTATAGAAAATACATTCATTTCCATTTCAACATATATCACATAAGTTTAATACAAAAACCCGTTAAATGATAGAAATTCAATATACATAGTTTAACTAAATAAATAAAGGAATCAAGTCTCTCCTACTATAGTATAAACACAAATAACGATGTTTGTAAAATTTGGAAATCATACGTCGAAATCCTCGTTTTTACCAAAAATCGTAAAATCTTCAAACTGGCATTTCTACTCGGTAGAATTTCACAAATAAACAGTTAAATCATACATAATAACATAAACTAACTTTTTAGCGATTTTGTTTTCCAAAATAACTGTTGTAATCAAGTTCTCCTTACCTTATACTCGAAATGAAATTTCGTACGAAAACGGTCCAAAATGACAACCCAAGATCCCGAAAACCTAAAACCACAGAAAATAACCTTATTATGTTTTCTACTGCTATCCTAATATCCAATCAAAATTAGGATCAAATTCCTACCTCGATTCTTGGGAAAACCCAAAAATCTCCGAAACGACGATCCGATCCGTTAAACTTGTAGAGTTTTCTCTTCTGATCCATGCAGTAACCTCCGTTTTTGGAAACGGAGGACGAACGGCGAAGGATCTTAGAGAGAGAGAGAGAGAAAAAAAAAATAAGAGAATTTATAGAATAAAACCTAACTTAACCCTTAAGTAATCTAAATAAATATCTCCTCCAAGATATTTATATATAAATATCTCAAAATATCTCTTTTCAAAATATTTTCTCCAAAATATCTCTTTATTTATTTATTTATTTTATGTTTATTTATTATTATTTTATTTTATTTTATTTTATTTTTTTCTCGGGGTCGGGTTACTACACTTCATATTCTAAAATCGTGCTTTTCTGACATCTCACACATACTATACATTTTAATCATCATAACAGTATTTTCCCAATCGTACATTTCATTCATAATAAACAGTTATAACATAAGCTTTTTCTAAAAATAAATTTACTCATAATTAATCATAATTTACATGAAAATTAACTACTTTAGTTTATTCCCTTACCTGACTACTGAGAAAGCCCCCAAAATATCCTAGGCTAACCCCCGTATGATTTCCTGATCAATACCTTGAAACTCAAAACTCCCAATATTATACATCAATATTTTCATGCGTACATCATTTCCTATAACTACCATAAAGTTTATTTTGACTTAAAAAGTCTTACCTCAACTTAGGAATGATTTCCAACCTCGTTTCTCCAACGATCCGCTCTGTCAACGTCGTAGAGACCTTCGCCAAGAGTGTCGTGGTAGCCTCAAATCTTCGATCTGGTGACTGGCGAGGTCAAAATCGAAGAGAGAAGTGAGAGAGAGTCGTATGAGAGAGAGAAAGAGAGAGAGAGAGAGAGAGAGAGAGAGAGAGAGAGAGAGAGAGGCGCTGAAAATAACAAAATATCCTGATTTTCCACTATTTATACTGCCAGATTCGTCGACGAAACACGTCACTTTGTCGACGAAATCCTGTGTTCGTCAACAAAATTCTTAAAGTCTTCGTCGACGAAACCTTGTGTTCGTCGACGAAGTTTGACAACTTTCCTTCTATTCCTATTTCCATTTCTCCCCCTCTTAATTATTCAAATTTCATTTTTATTCAGGTTGTCACAAATTTTAAGTTTCCTTAATTAAATATACATATATAATATTATAACCTTTACTTTATTATATTCTATTAACTATATATATATATATGCATATATATATATATATATACATACACTTTATCCTTTTATATATATATATATATATATCTTATTGTACTATTTATTTAATTAACTTAGTTTAATAATTAATTAATTAATAATCCATTTTTTCTCCGAATTACTAAACATTAAAACAGAAGAAACCGACGAGAGTTATGAAATGTAGTAAATAATATTTATAATAAAGTTAAGGGTTCATTCAACTGTGGAAGCATTTTTTTATTTTTAGTTTTTAGTTTTTCATGGAATTATAATCAACTTATCTTTGAATTTTCAAGATTTGTGTTGAAAGTGTTGATTTAATGAGCTTTGTTTGTCATGCAAGTTATTTTTTTTTAATTTTTTATTTCTAGATTTCAAAATAATTACAAAAGAAAAAAGTTTTTTTTTTTTTTAAATAATGTAAGATAATACTTGGAATTATAGATTTTGGTGCAAAGTAATAAATGAAAATTTTAGAAAATAATTTTCTTTTAAATAAAAAATAAAAATGAAACTATTTTTCACAGCTAATTGAGCCTTAAGCTTGTTGCAAAATTACACCCTAGGGTTATATGCGCCACACATAGCAAATATGAAAATAGAAAAAATTAAAAGAGAGAAGAAGAGCACAAATTTACATGATTCGGCAATGTGTCTCTATCCATTGACTTCTTTTGTAATTTTCACTATTAAATGAAAATTGTCTAAGAGTTTTAACCTTCTTGATTAAGGTCTTTAAGTAAACAATCTTCAAATGGATAGCCCTCCGAATATGATTCAACTATTTGAAAGAATGCTTGAAAATGTGGAATCGAATTTCATGAAAACAAATATCTATATATATATATATATATATTATTTATAATGAATTTGGAGCGTAAAAATAAAGATGCTAACAATTTCTTTCTTGGTATTTTATAACTCAAATTATTAAAAAGAAAGATTTTGCTTTTTAAATATCATGTATATTAGATTTTTTTTTTTTTTTGGATAGGTCAATTTTCTTGGGCTTACGCACCAAACTAATCCTACGCCTACGCTAGTCATGCCTACAGCCAACACGTAACAGGTAAATCCGGATGTGCGCTGTAAGTGATAAGGTTCGAATCCTAAATCCACCGTTGGAAGCAGCCTTTAGGGGCAAGTCCTTACCACCTGAGCTTATGCGCAGGGACATTCCTCATATGCGGAGAATCCAGCCTCCTATTTAGATGTGTGCCTTTTCCATTACCCCTGGAGTGAAGTCTTGGAAATTTGCAAAGCAAAAGTTTTCATAAAATTTTAAAAAATTCTCCTAAATTCTTGAAATTTCACAAAATATTATAAAATTCTATAAAATTCATTAAATCCAAAAATCCAATATATTTCATAACATGCCAAAAAAATCTAAAAAAATTCTAAAAATTAAAAAATTTTAGAAACTCGAAAAATTTCATAAAATTTCAACAAAAAAAAACATAGAAATTCAAATTTTCACGAACAAAAGGTATAGATAATTACCTTAAAATAAAAAAAAAAAAAAAAAAAAAAAGGAAGAAAAGTTCAAAATTAACCTTCTAAGACTTATGTTTTGTGCAGGTTGAATCCAATTTAACATGTTGTTTCTTCATTTTTCAGTTTATTATATAAAGGAGAATTGGAGCTTTAAAATCAGCATCACCAGTTTGAGGATTTGATCAATTTCGATCTTTTCACTCTCTCGAACGTCAAACCTGTGTGCGTCTGCTGCACACGCATGCACGTGACCATCACATGCATCCCCATTGTAGATGGGGACGAAAGGCCCTAAAGTCAAGACAGCGATGTGCTATCTGAAATTGCTCCTCTCCAAAATTATTATTTTTTTTATTAAAAAATAAGAATAATGCGAAGTCGGAGCTAGCTGGTGGAGGGCGGGGGGCCCGAGGGAAGGGCTGCTGCCCCTTAAAGGCCGTCCGCTTCGGACCTTTTAACCTCCAAGCGTACCTTATGGTCAAGTCCGGCCTCCCTGTCACAGACTGCTCCGCCCCCACACTTCACATGCACTGTGGGCCCCCCCTCCCTCCACGGCCCATACCAACATGGGCCGCCTTTTCATTCCTCTTTCTTCTTGGAGTACTAAATTCAACTATTCATTTTAAAGTGAGAACAGTTTGATTGTTAGAAGTCTCTTTTTCTAGAAAATCTTATTAAAATTAGGTGAAAATTTAATGATTAGAATTTACCCTTCAAAAAGTCAAATGAAATCTGATAAAAAAGTCATTCACTCTTGCTTTAATTTGTTTTACCTTTAGTATTTGACCGGGACAAAAAGTAAAAAAAAAAAAAAAACCTGTGTTAAGATTTAAACAACTAAAATAGAAGCTGAAATTTTTCTAATTATTTTTAAAATTAAAAAAAAAAAACTATTTTCCACAACTAAGTAGATCGTACCTTATTATTTTATTTTTTTTCAATTGCAAATATAATTTACTTGACCTCTCAATCTATTTTTCTTTTTTATCAATAAATTCTTTTATTAATTAAGTTGAAATTGATAAATTAGAAACAAAATTTGCAATCATATTTTATTTTTATAATTAATTTTAAATTTATTCGGTCAAATTCGGTTAATCAAATTACCCGAAAAGTTTGTTCGATCGGGTACGGTTCGGTTACAACAACAAATTCAGTCGATTCGGTTAAGGATTTGCGTTAACCAAAAAATTAGGTTCATTAATCGAATTTGACTAAACGGACCATTTGCCTCTATACCTTCCAACTCATTGCAATAGACATGTGGCCCTCTCTGATGTGGGACCCATTTGTGCAGACCACCTCAGTGTGCGAGAAAATTTATATATATATATATATATATATATAATATAAATTAGCCATCGGATTAACAAAAACTACAAATATAAAGGTTAATATTTTTCAATTTCCTACTAGTAGTACCTTATATGCATCGAGTGGTATCTTTTCATCTAAGTTTGTTCGTTTCAAACTCTTTGGCATAAACGACTTAAGAAAGGAGAATCTTCTTTATGTATGTGTGGACTAGTCATCGAAGACACGCAAATACAAATGCATGCATGCACAGCTAGTTTCTTTCAAACTCTTACTACTAGCTAGTTAGTGATTGTTCATTCATAAAAGCCTTTTGAAGCCCTTTGTAATGATGACTCAAAAGTGGAAAATTCTCTTTATATATGTATAGACTAGACATCGAATACATATAAATACTTGTGTGCAACTTAATTAGTGATTTTCTTATAATTAAATTTCAACTAGCTAGCTAATGCATGCCTAGAGGCATCCTTCTATTGATGCCTCATATTCAAGCCCAACTCATGTTTTGTACTCCTCTACATAATAGCCCAAAATATTTATGTATATATGTACTTATCATTTCCTCAAAGTTCTAACTAATAGCTAGTTAGTGTTGGGTTATCCCACATTGATTGTAGAAGGGGTTGATGGTTAGTTATTAAGTGTGAGAGAAAGTCTCACCCCTTGAGTTAGCTTTTGGAGTTGAGAAGACCCATGACCACCTGACACTAGTATCAGAGTCTGGTTCACCAATATTCTTCCTAGTGTACCATGCCGGGGGAGACCACAATGGTTGCCTTGCTGGGAGAGACCCCGATGTGAGAGGGACAGATTGTTAGGTTATCCCACATCGATTGTGGAAAGGGCTAGCAATCAGTTAATTATAAAGTGTGAGAGAAAATTTCACCCCTTAAACTAACTTTTGGGGTTGATAAGACCCATGAACACCTTACAGTTAGCCCTTAGTGGCATCTCTCCCTCTTTGTCATTGCTTCATCATATATATTTGGACCAAATACATGTGTACAACTTAATAGTTTCTTCTAATTAAATCTAACTAGCCAATGCATGCTTAGCGGCATCTCCCCATCTATGTCGCCTTATAGTCATCACCAAATCTTGTTTCGAACCTCTTTGCATGATAACACCAAAGCAGTGAATTCCATCACCAAATCTTGGGGCTAACAATGTGTGCTACTTAATTAGCTTCTTCCAACTAAATTTCAACCATTTAATGCACGTCCAATGCCATCTCTCCACATCTATTATTGCCTCATTCATAGTCATGGCTGACTGATATTTCAAGCCCCTTTGTGAGGTTAACCCCAAAGTATGGAATTTAGTACCCTTTATCTATGTATATAGTTGCCATTTCTTCAAAATCTCATCTAATAGCTAGGTAATTAGCTCTCAAAGGCATCTCTTCATCTTTGTCATTACTCCTTCATTATGGTCCATTGGAACCCCTTTCCAATATTGACACAACAATGGAAAGATTCTCTTTGTGCATGTATAGACTAGTAATCTAATACATGTGTGTAAGTTAATTAATTAGCTCCTTCCAATTAAATTTCAACTATTCCATACATGTCTGGTGGCATCTCTCCATCTCTATTGCTGCCTTATAATCATGGACAACTCATATTATATCGTTTATATATGTATAGACTTGTTATTTTTCCGAAGTTTAAACTAATAATAGGTGGTAGCCTTCAATGGCATCACTTCATCTTTGTCATTGCTCCACAATCATAGCCCATTTAACCCCTCTACAATGATTATTCAAAAATAACCTGAGGCATCATTTATGCTCCCTACAAAGGTTGGAATACAAGACATGAAAAGTAAAAGTGTTAGCCATTATAAATTCTACTAGGCAATGTGAGTTATAAGTATTTATGTGTTAGATATAAACAATTACACTATGGGTATGAGTATCCCTAAAGATAGTTACTCTTGCAATGCATTTTTTCCTTTTCTTTTCTTTTTGGGTAGTTGGTTTCTTGCTAATTTGTATATACACATATTCGTAGTATAGGTTACAGAATGAGATAAGTGGTGTATTGTTATATAGTACCATTAGTTTTCCTATTCTATCACTATTTGTGTAGTGGCATTAGCAATCCAACTTAATAAAACTATTTAGAACATCAAAAGCCAACTAAACTTTAAATATACAATCATCCATTAAAATATGGAAGTAGTTAAATAGTCCAATAGAAAATTTCCATATGAAAATGGCTATCTCTCTAACTCTCTCTCTTTTTTTCTACTAAATACACACACTCATACACATATGATATATGCATGATCGAGAAAATTTTGTATAGTCTTGGATAGTCTATCAACAACAAAGTAATAGTCTTTACTACTCTTGTTTGGACATGTAAACAAAGTGGGCTCTGTATGTCCACGGTTCTATTAGGATTACAGCTTGTTAGAAGAATAATAATGATGTAAATTACCTATATATAGGATACAAAAAAAAAAAAAAAACACACCAAGAATGTACAAGCACCAACGTAAAAATTTCTTTGCTTAAATTTTCTAAAACGTTTTAGTAATTGATTATGAAAGAGATAAGAAAATAAGATGCAGGAAAATAAATTCGATATTTTATTTGATGAGTAATCATTCCATTTAGAACTCTTATTTATAAACATGCATGAAGAGTCCAAATTTTAGAGACCATGTTTAAAGAGTTATATAATACAACTAATATTGTATTCGGATTTTACATGCATATTGTCTTAAATTTAATTATTGAATTCAAAAAATTAATTTTAGTGAGACAATTAAAATATATATAATAAATCTATTTTAATTCAGTAGTGAGATAAAAAATATGTTATAAATCTATTTTTAATTCAATAAATCTTTCAAAACTTCCTAACAGACAAAAAAAAAAAGTTTATTAAAGTCTCTTCCCTCCTTTTCATGCTACCATCTAAACAAATTTGGAAATATTGTAAGGTCTAGAACTTTCATATATGGGTGTGAAACATGCATGCATGTCGCAAGTGCCGATACACATAACATGACATGTTACTGCATGTATTTCACATGTATGACTACGAAGTGGCATGGTCATGCATGGACGCATGCATATATCCATTCATTCCTCATGATTTGAAATATTCCATCTGGCAATTAAGCTAGCTGTAGGGATGATGTTTACGTACCCCCGACCACTTGATTGGCGTTTTGTGATGCATGCATGCATGCATGCAATTAAGCTAGCTGTGGGGGATGTGGACGTACCCCCCTTGATTGGCGTTTGAGGATGCATGCATGCATGCAGTTAAGCTAGCTGTAGCTGTAGCTGTGGGGACAAATTGCTTCGCATTCATCCATTTTAGTCGTCTTGCGATGAGTCCTTTTTGATCTGTGGCACTGCAAATGCAAAGCGAGAATTTGTCCACATTCCCTCAGACCCATTTTGAAATTTAAAAAGAAGAACTTGTCCTCATTGCGCAAAAGGCTACATCAATCATGATGATCCCATTCCCCGCCATCCCCTCCATTTCCATTTTGCTTTTCTAGATGTCATACCTAGCTTGGTGGGGTTGCAACGCCTATCATCCCCAAAAAACAATGAGTGGAAATTAATTATAAGCGTTTTCAAATTGAAGACTCGTACCCATTTGTATTGGCATCGTAACGGGCTATAGATACAGGAATGCGAGGCTCGTGCATGGATAATGTTAGAGAACTCATCCTCAAAACCTAGGTATTAAGAAAAGATGACTAAAAGGATCTTATAATGATTTTGAAACTGCTCACAGAGACGATGTGAAACTAGACGGACATTAATTCTACCCCTCAAGCTCATGGAAGAAATAAGGCAACGAGAGCTCATGGGGAAAATGAGGAGAGGAGAAGTCCAGTCCACGAAAGAGTTAAGCAGCCCAAACCCCAACTCTGATACTGTGTTAGATTACCACTTTACCTAAATTTACCAGCAGGTCCTGGGTTCTAATATTGTCACCCGTCTTTATTCTGTGGCCTTATTTGTCATTTGTTTATCTCTTCACGTGCTATCGAGATGCACGTGTAGAGCAGTGTTAAAATTTGATATACATTATTGACCCATAACCTAACAGTTTAAGCTTTTAGGTAAAGTAGTAATCTAACACATAAGAAAACCAATCGTTTGGTTAAGAAATATATACCCAAAAAAATGTAGTCTTTCAACATTACAATTTATTCGATATAAAAAAATTAATTAGGGTAGGCAGTGTATTAGATATGAGTATGGAGTCTCTAATTAATTTACACAATTAAGACTCAATAGCACTCCTTTTCGGGCTAACTTAAAATATAATTTATATGCACAATTTGTATTGCATTCTATCTAAATTTACAACAAGCTTCCAAACATGAGTAAGTATCCTCGAAAAATGCATATATGAATTAGTGCATGCTCAGAGAACAACTAGCAAGTTATCCAAATGAGACGAATGCCTATATAAAATATGTACATAAACCATGCATTGAGATTCATCAATCATGTGAATCGCTGCTAACTTTTTTTAGTCCACTGAAAATTGGACCGGAGATGCATTGTGATGAACCATGGTACCTAATTTTTAATATTAGAACTAAAACTTCGAATTTAAAAGTCTCCTTTTCTACCCAATTAAACATGTGTAATATATGTACAAGGTATTTTCATATTTATATGTGTTGGGAAAAAAAAAAATGATAGAAGATCAAGCACTTCTTCCCATGCATTAGTTCTCCTCGATTATTTTGGTCCCTAGATTTTTTATTTTTATTTTTTTGGTGTTGTTTCTCTTTTCTTTCCTTTTTTTTTTTTTTTTTGGTTAAATGGAGACATATCTTAAAAGAAAATCAATTACAACTAAACAATTGGCCGAGAGAGGAGAAATTATTAGGTAGACTGAGGCTACCACATCATTCATAGATTAATCCAATTAAATGGCGACAACTCCTAAATATATTACATAAGTAGATCCTAATTATTATTCCTCACCATAATAAATTTTTGCCTTTTTAATTTCTTATTTAGAAAATAAATGCATCTTTTTACCTTCTATGAAATTAAATTTATACATATTTAAAAGAAAAAGAACATTGAAAATTGAAAAAAAAAAATTAAGTTTGAGACATAACATGATTTTATTTATAGAAAAAAATTAAATTACATAGTAGAATAGATATATAATTGAGAGTATATATATTTACCCGAAAAAGAGAAAGATATAAAATTAAAATATAAGTAAATTATAATTTTTTTAAAACCCTTTATAATCTAGTGAATTACCATAAATGTGTCAATGAGTGAGCGACAATGTTTTCATCCCTCCAATTTGATGTTGTCTAGGTGGCTATGAAGAGCTTGCCCAAATAGGAATTGGGCAATAAAAATAATTTTTAAAAAATAAAATAAAACTATAATATAAACAAAAAATATATATTTATATATATATATACATCATCTTCTTTTCACAATTATTAGGAAAAAATATATTTTTTATTATTTATATTTAGTACTATTGTAACGTGGCACATCTTAAAGAATTAACAAATGAACTTTTATAATCTACTTATATTTTAGGACAACTTTATATTCTTTTTTCTCCCTTCGGGCAATTATATATGCTCTCAATTTTAGATTATGGTAGTAGGAAATGTAATTTATTTTTTTCTTTTCTTTAAGTAAATAAGAGTATGGTACGTCCCAAACTTTTTTTTTTTTTACTTTTTAATGTGATTTTTTCTTTTAAAAATATATAGATTTAATACATAAAAAAGGAAAAAAGAGGCATTTATCTCGTAAACAAGAAAGGAAACTAAGACTTATTTTGGAAGGAAATGATTGTCTAGGATTTGCGTATGTGTTTACTTAATAGTTGCCATCATTTAATTGAATTAGTCTATGCATGACGTGGTAGACTAAGTCTGTCTAATAATTTCTTCCGAGAGAGGACCTACTAAATCATCTAAAAATAATTTTCATAACATTTTAGATAGATTCTCATAAGTGATTTGCATACCTTCTCCTCCCGCTTTTTATAAAATAAAATTATGAATTTTCTCTTAGTACTTTTACTTGACAAATAGTTATTCCATGCATGTTATAAATTCATTAAAATCTTTGCATTCTCATTAGATTTATGACAATATATAAATTATGTATTCAATTCTTAAACTGTGATTATTCTATTTTCAAGAACGAACAGGATTGCTATGAAATGAAATTTGTCGAGTTTATGGTTGGTAGTCCAAGAGAATCACCTAAACTCAATCCAAATGTTTTAACCTTCAGGAACGTATACGTTTTAAATTCTATAACTCTTTAATAAATTTAAAAAATACTATACAACCTAAGGGGAAGACGTTGATCTGTAGGTTTGGTGCCGCATCAGACGGTCCGAAGGGCTTGTTGGTTGCTGGAGTTCCTATTTAATAAAAAAAATACTATACAAAATAAAAAGAAAATGTAAAAGATTCTACTTTTACTTCTTTGTTTATTAAGGAAGGTGAGAAAGTAAATAAAATATAGTAAGTGGATGAATAAGATTTTTATTTTATATTTTTAATTGATCCTCTATTTGAAAAAACTTTCATTTTTAATAGTGTTTTATATCTTTTCATAGTTTTTCAAGTTTTACTTTTAGCTTCACATTCTATTTGAAACTTGAAAAATACGTACAAAGAAATTGAAAATAAAATATCAAGTAATCTATTTTTTCTTATTTTTCAATTAAGAAAAATGAGAAGAAAAACAAAATATCTAGCAAAACAAAACTATTTTTTTTTTTTTTTACATGCCATTAACCTTTAATTTTTTAAATTTCATTCATATTTGAAAAAAAAAGTTCTTTCTTAATGACATTAGGGACATTCTAAAAATACAATGAATTTTTTTTTTCTTTTCACTTAAAAAATCCTTAATCTTGGCATAATTTTAAAGAAATATAGACATAAACACACTTTAGAATTTTCATCCTAAATTAAAATTCAATAACAGTAAATCATTACCAACTAAGTATTAACAATTGGCCAAGAGAGGGACTACTAAATCATTTAGAAGTAATTTCAATATAAGGGTATTTCTCATAAATGATTTACGTACCCTCTCCTCCCTTTTTATAAAATATTAATTATAATTCCAACTTTTAATTTTACTTTACAAATATTTATTCTTTATCTATTTCATGTTATAATTTCATAAAAATCTTTGTATTCTCATTTGATTTATGACAACAATGCAACTTCTTTTATAAATGAATTATTAAATTTTTATATGGTGATTATTTTATTTCTAAAAATAGGCATTCGATTGACCTTAATGAGATTACTATGAAATGATTTGTCAAGTTTAGCGGTCCAGAAGAACCATATGAACTCAATTAGGGTGTTTTAACCTTCTACTCATAATTGGAATGTATTTTAAATTCTTCAAATTTTGTAAAGAATTTGAAAAAAAAAAGTGAAAAAATAAAGAGAAAGTATGAAAAATTCTACTTTTACTCGTATATTTATTAAGGAATGTGACAAAGAAAATAAAATAATATATATTAAATAAATGAGTAAAATTTTTATTTTATAATTTTATTTCTAAAAATAGACATTCGATTGGCGCTAATGAGATTACCATGAAATCACTTGTCAAGTTCCAGAAAAACTATCTAAAGTCGATCAGCGTGTTTAACCTTCTACTCATAAATGGTATGTATTTTAATTTCTTCAAAAAAAAAAGTGAAAAATAAATAAAAAGTATGAAAAATTTTACTTTTACTCGTATATTTATTAAAGAATGTGACAAAAAAATAAAATAATATATATTAAATAAATAAATACAATTTTTATTTTATAATTTTAACCTTCATTTTTTCTGAATTTATAACTATTTCATTTTAAATAGTGTTTGAGATGTACTGTCTCATTAATAGTTTTCAATTCTAATTTTTAGACTCTTTTTGGAAGTTAAAAAATACAAAGAAAACGAAAAGAAAATATCAACAAATTTCAATTTGTCTATTGGCTGTTGGGGTGCAGTGTAGAGCCATAGCTTATAGGTGGCCCAGCGGGCCTTCTAGCCCCTTAGGGTTTCGTGCTATTAAAGCCTTGACAATGTATAGTCATGTCCGGCCCAATAAAGTTTAAAGTTGGGCCAGAAAATGGGCCATTTTAGGCCCATGGCCACATTGAACTTCTTGACTTAAAACCCCATCCTTCTATTTTTTTAATGGGCTTCGCCGTCCATCCGTCCTTTCTCAGAGCACAGGAGCTTGCAATGACTTAAAAGCAAACCCAATGGCCCACGAAAAGTTTGGGGTGGTGTTTCATGGATTTTGGTTACTCACCTAATATCATAATCTCATATCTGTTAAGAAAATTTTAGGCCTAAAAGTGGTTTGAACCCAAATTATGTAAGGCGTTTTTTATAAGATAAATCCGTAAAGTCAATTGGACCCAAGACTGTTACATCTTGTATCATAGCCACATTGGGAGTACTATTGTGCGAGACCATACATTATGTAGTATGGACAAGGTACATAGTTTAATGAGGGAGTAAAAAATTGGGCAAGAGATAATGTCACAATCCTACATCAAATGTATATCAGAGAAATCTTTGGTTTATAAAGATGGTTTCGACTTCAACTATGTAAAGCGCCCCCTTTTATAGGACAAACCCATCAAGCATATGGGTCAAAGTGGACAATATTTCACTGGAATTGGGTCCAAGATCATTATAGTTAGGCAATTCTTCTCCCAACCCTATTGAAATAATGTTTCCTTTAATTAAATTTTAGTTATTTTTTGCAAATTTAATTATTAATATTTTTCTCTCTTTCATACTTTTAAATCATAATGAAATTTCAATAGGTAAATGTTATGACTTGTGTAAAAAGGTCTTAATTGGTTTGAATCTCAAGGCAGATGTGAAGAGATAGGTGAGAATTGGACAACCTCTTGTTGTGTAACTCAAAATCAATGTATATCTTCAAGAAACCTAAAAAATATTTTCACGTTGCATTTGTGAGCATAGATTTCAGGTTTCGAATTTGAATTTAAGTGGATTTGACAAAATTTAATTTAATTTTGTATTACATCTTTTTCTAGATACACACAAATTCAAATTCAAGGCCTCTCCCAAATATAGAGTCAATGCTGTAACTTTAATCTTATATTTGAAGAGTTCTTGAATTTTGATTTATATAAGATTTGTTGGAATTGATATGATCCCAAGAGGGGGATAAATTGGGTTTTAAAAATATTTTGATAAAATTAAACATTTATACTGATTCACCACATATCATATCCCATTTTAATTATGGTCATATATGTAAAACTGAATAAACATTATGTGCAAACATACACGTGTATCTCAATTAAAATAAATGTGTGCATGCAATTAGTTAAAGACGTGAATGAACAAGCATACACATGTTGAATTTAAAGCGCATAAATTAAATGAGATAAGGAGAGAGAGACACACGATATTTGTTATCGAGGTTCGACCAAACCAGCCTATGTTCTCGCCTTGGGCATACCCCCCAAGGATTCCACTATTCTCGCTCACTTAAACAAGCAGAGCAAAAGCTGTTATAACCTCTCCTTACGGAGCGAGGTAAACCTCAGCTCAATTACAAGATTGAGCCCAACTTATCTCGCTTACAGGGCAGAGACTTCCCAATTCAATTTCCCGGATTGAACCCAAACGGTCTCACTTACGGCACTGAGACTCCAATTCAATTTACGGGATGAACCCAACCGGTACAATAAAAATCATTTTTATACATATTACATACTTCAAATAATAAGCTAGGATGTACACATTTAAGCTCATAAAATGCACACTGTAAAAACTCGAACCGTGATATATGGGCTTAAATAAATAAGAAATGGGCAAATTGAGAATTTAGCAGATTTCATTGACGAAGCCAGAGTTCGTCGATGAAGTCCATGTAAGTCTCGTCGATGAAGTTCAGAGGCTCGTCGACAAGGAGAAGTTAAGAGATTTCAGGAAACCGGTGATATCAGTATTCATCGACGAATCCACCATCTTGTCGACGAGCTATCTATACGACCTCGTTGACGAGGACACCATTTCGTCGACAAAGACGCCCAAGTCAAAGGGCTATAAATATCATTTCTCTTACTTCCAAGCTAAAAAATCTAAAAATCTTCTCTCTCTCTCTCTCTCTCTCTCTCTCTCTCTCTCTCTCTCTCTCTCTCTCTCTCTCTCTCTCTCTCTCTATAACTCTCCCTACACTTCCTCTCTCTAGATTTCTTCGTCGTTCGTCATGATAATCGTTAATTTGAAGTTACCACGAGGATCGTGGAAGGATTCTCTACAAAACCTACGGATCGTAATCCTGTTTCGGAGATTTTCGAGTTTCGGCTTAAAATCAAGGTAAAGCTCGGTTTTCTTTTATGATTTTCTAGTTTGGTAGAGGACGGGGTTCTGAGTATCATCTGTACTGTGATTTGTAGGTTTTAGAACTCGATTTACTGTTTAGGTGCCTTAGAGTTCAGGATTTGCTATTTGGGGGAAAGGTTAGGGGAATTGTATTTATATCAGTTATTTTTGAAATCGGACTCGATGGAACTGTGGTCCACGGTCCTGTGTGTGTTTTGACTACTCATTTAGGGGGATCTAATGGAGAAAACTATGGATTTTTCATTATTATAGTTTTGGGAAAAGGGGGCGACGGGCTGCATCCCTGATTTTGTTAAAAATCGAATGTATGTGTTGATTTATACTGTGTTATACGGATGGTCATACCTTGACTTGTTTTAAACTGTATGTGTTTGAAAAATCATGATTTTAGATTACCAAATGGGTGTGGTTTGTTTGATTATATGAGCATGCATGTGTGTGTGATTGGTTTAAATGCTAGTACGAACATGGTTCCAAATTTGTTCCAGTTACTGAGAGTGTCCGGCTCTATATCTGAGGGCGTATGAAATCGCTGGCCATAGATTGGCAGAGTGTCCGGCTCTATATTCGAGGACGTGAGCCTATTCTAACAGATCAAGCCGAAGGTTGTGGATTCACCAGTTTAGCGTCGGTAGGATGCCATGGGAGTCGAGGACTAGCCATGTGCTGGTGGCACCGTGTTACGCGAGTTGGCTACGGGCCAACGCCGTATGTCGCGGGGGCCAGCTTCAGGCCGATGGGTGTGATGACACCGGGATTGCTGATCATGTGTGTGTGTGCGTGTATGCACGGTTGTGAAATTAGTACTGGAACTGCATTTAACTGCGTATATGTTGCATATTGATAACACTCAAATGTCACACACCGATATAATCTGTATTCTTCCTTGCTGAGAGGTGTCTCACCCTTGCTGTACGTACATATTTTTTAGGTCCTTCGAGTAACCGGAACTAGCGTCCTTGGGTCGGAAGCGTAGTGGCTGGCGTACTGCGGGTAGCATTGGGGTAAGTGCTAGGACTTGTGTTTGTGCGGGTTGCCGTTTTGAGATATGTGGGGCACCTATTTGTACGTTATTTGATGGAACCTTGATTCTGTCATTGTATAGACTCTGGTGTGGTACTATATGTTAATAGAATGACTTTATTTTGTTGCATATATTCTGTTATGTTTGGATGTGTATAGGGTGCCTGGGAACCCCACGGGGTCGGACCCTTATCCATTGTCCTGTATCTTTGGATGTTTTGTATGGTACAGGGACTAGTTGGTTTACATTTTCACCCTTGGGTCCCATTTCCGAATTTGGGGCGTAACACACACTCTAATATGATATGAAATATGTGTTCAATAGAGTAAGAGTGTTTTTCTTAAAATAGATTTCCAATCTTTGAAAGATGATATATATTATAAAACATTTCAAAGATTTAACCCTATAAAATATTTCTCCAACAATATTTATCAAAGGAATAGTTGGGAGAAACTCAATGCTTTGCTCTCAAAAATATTTTTCAAAAATGCAAGCTAAAAGAGTTAAAAACATTTGAATGAAATAAATGTCCAAATAAAATATTTTCCTTCAAAATGATTTGTCAAAAGAATGAAAGGAAAGAGAGTAGGAGAGTTTAAAAAATTATCACAAGGAAAAGATTTTTGCAATGAAATCAGTTTGAGAAAACTTTGATTAACAAGGATTTAAAAATATTTGAGAGAAAATTATTTGCTAATCAAAGTTGCTAATCTAAGCTTATGAAGGGGTATTTATAGATTTTCAGAAAAATATGACTGTTAGGAACACGCTAGGAATTTTTCAGATTGTTTAATTAAAAATTAATTATATTTAAGCCTTTAAACAATTTGGAACCCAAGAGGTTCGGTCGCCTAGCACTAGGGGTTGGTTGCCCGAACACTCGTGGCGTATTTTGAATTTGCAAAGGGATTCGGTCGGTCGAGTTAGGGGTCAGTTGGCCGAGGAAAGGCCATTTCCTTTCCTTTGTCTTTTCGGTCGCCCGATGAATGGTTCAGTCTTCCGACTTGAAGGTTCGGTCGACCGAGGCGTTTTTTACCTACAAGTTCGGTTGCCCGGAGACAGTGGAAAAGTCAATAACCAGGGTTCGGTTGACCGTTGCTGCTACATTCATTTTTGGTTCGGTCGCCCCAGGCTTCAGTCAACTATTTGACTTTTTGATCAACATTGTGTTTGGTCAACGGAGGGCTATAACATATAAATCAGTCAGTTGCTCGAGACTTTTAATTAAGCCTAAAAACCTAATGTCGGTCAATCAAGTCTTTGTAAGCCCTAATTTTTTACCTTAATTTATTTTAAAAACCTTTTGTGTGATTAAGGCAATTTGGATAAAGATTTTATGTGAGTGGTTAGGTTTCTAAGGTCAATCTATGGTCATCTGGGCATTCAATTCATATCATGCAAATGCTTGCATTATTACAAATCAAAATAATAAAAACTTGAATGCATCACAAATTAAATCAAATAAGTCTTCTTCTTTGCTCTTTTGAGAGTATAGTCTTTACGTCCTTCAAGGCTTCCACTGTCAGTCACCTTATGTGTGTATTGAATTATAACATGTTCAATTACTAAATACACACATAAGTAACTTGTGTTTTGCCAGCATCAAAATGGGATCGGACGCAAAAAGTCAACAAGATTTGGATAATATGTAATATAAAAATTATACTGAAATTGTTCATAAAAATTACATGATGGAAGCATGTAATACAAAACAAAGAATTAGTGTAAAGACAACTTAAATTCTTGCTTCTTAGTGAGCTTATTCTATGATGTCCCGAACAAAAATCATAAGTCACAAATATTAGTGGCGGATTTATAATGGTGAAAATGATATCTATCAAAAACCCAATTCTTCACTAAAGCATATCATTAGTGACATTTTTAAGATTGCTCACTTTCACCTCCGAGTTTGGTGCCGCACCATAGTATTCAAAGTGGGGCGATGGTGGCTAAAATTCCCGGATTATCAACGACAACAAAAAAAAAAAACTATTCTCGGTGATAATATATGTTTTAAAATTATTAATTTTTTAAATAAAAAACACTTTTTGGTAATGCGATAATAATGATAATAATGAAACAAATGATGACAGCTAGGTGAGGGGTCATTCATTTGGAGGCATGGGTCGACCATATAAGTATATATATATATATATGTGCCTGCGTGAGCATCTTCCAACAAAGGTAGCTTTGGTAGCTAGCATGCAGCTGTAATATTGAAAAGTAAAATAAAAACGAGAGGGCCATCAGCCATGAGCTGCAACTTTTGGAAACATTCATCTCTGCATGTGCCCTAAACGTGGGCGGAGGCATATGCATGCATGGGCCAAAGTCCTAAGCTGGCTAGCTTCATAGCTTCACGTGGACACCCCCCGCCCCCGTCCCATCTAACCCAACCCCCACACGCTCGCTAGTCTTCATCCCAAAAGGCTAGCCCATTCTTGTGTCCCCAATGCATTGCTATGTACTTTTATAATGACACACTTTTATTGCCTTTTTCTAGAGTACACAAAGTATTCATGATTAAATTTTTAATTCGTATTTGCGAGCATAATAGGTTCTGTGTGTTCATTGTTCAAGAATTTTTGTTTAGACAATTCAATATTCATATTGCTTCCCATTTCTCTTATATTAGGATAAAAACTTCTAATATAAACATTTTAAATTTTAATCGTTCGAATATTGGGAAATATCCATACTGTTACATAGGCATATACACACACTAGTATAGCGATGCCTTGTTCTATAAATGAATTAAAATACTTATATTTTAAGATTAAAAATATGTTTATAGATATTGACTACAAATTGAAAATTGCTTTTAACAATAATTGAATTAACAATTTTTATAACTTCTAATAGTAATTGAATTACTCAAGAAACAATATATATATATATATAATAATTAATTAATACTTTTAAAATATCCCACAAACAGATTGATTAGTATTTAAAACCTTTTTATAATTTTCTAATTTATTTTTTAACTACTAATAATATTTAAAATAATATTCTTTTTTGTAATTGCTATTAATAATAAAAGTATTGAATCTTGTAACAATCACTTTGCAAACTAGTAATCACAAATATGTTGAGAATTCCATTTGTGAGTTTGTCCCACATTGAAAATTTGAGTGTATGATGGGTGCTTATATACATTATTGGACCCAAGACCTAATAGTCTTAAACTTTTGGGTCAATTTGGTATTCACTCATGTATATCAAGCTCACCCATGAGCTCTTCCTGTCCTAACAAAATATACAACAACAACAACAACAATAACAAGCCTTAAATTTCACTAGATGAGGTCGGTTACCTGAGTCATTTTTTGCCAATTCACTTGATTAAGAGCATTTTTCTCTATTAGATTTAAGGGTTGTTAAATTCTTCCTTACTACCTCATTCTAAGTTATTTTAGGTCTACACCTACCTCTTTTTATGTCAAAAACAATAACTAACTCACTCCTCCTCATAGATGCTCTACTAAAGACATACATTTCAAATGCCCAAACCATTTAAGTCACCCCTCCCTTATATTGTTTTCAATCGGCGTTACGCCTAAATTATTACGTATATGTTCATTTCTTACTTCATCTTTTAATATTAAACTACTCATCTACCTTAATATTCACATCTCGACAACTTTTATTTATAGTACATGTTGTTTCTTAGTTGTCCAATATCCTAAACCATAACGCATAGTTGACCTCGCCGCCAACTTATAAAACTTTCCTTCTAATTTTATGGGTATTCTATGATCATATGACACACCTGATGCACTCCATTTTACCCAGCCTGTTTTAATTATATGTACTACATCTTCTTTAATTGATGATTCTTTCTTTACGAGTTTGAATTTTGAAACTGAAAATGCTGGCTCAAATTAATTTTTTTATTTTTAAAATTTACCAAATTTTACCTTTCCGTCTATTTTGCTGCCTCTCATATTAATCACACTAGGGAAGAGAAGACATTTCTTTATTGCATAACTAGTTTACACTCCTCTCTCCACTGATTTTCAATCTCACTACTTTTCCATAATTTTCTTATCAAGCAAAGCTTCACTACTTTTTTCATCTCCTTACGGGTCTGATTGGAAATTGTGCAAATTATATTTTAAAGAATGGGATGAATTAACATTAGCCTGCATGCATTTTTTTTCACGAAAAAAGTAATTAGAGAACAGTACACATAAGGGCTTACTAATTAAATCAGAATGAAGTTAATTTCATATGTGCGTGGATAACTCTTTTTATTTTAAAAAATAATAATAAAAATATTTAAAAATAATAAAAAGTTAAATATAAATTACATTTTAGGATAAGCGTAGAAAGTTATAAAGATATTTTGAAATAATTATGAGTATAAGGATAAATTTGACAAAATTATAAGGGTATTGTTGGAGTCCAACCCATCATTTGTCATGGTAGACAAACACCCATTCCCATTATTGTTGGGTGGCCTTTTTGTAAATAAAAAGGACTAGTAGTTAGGCATCTATTCAACAAAAGAAGCAGCGTGATTGATAAATTATTAAATCAAATGTGACTGGTGCATGACCAGCGTGATGGTGATAACAACAACCCATGTGAATGCAAGATTGGTGTTTCTCACTTTCCAACCATAACGTCTCTATAAATAGAAGCATTCTACTTAAGTCAATGACACAATGAGAGAAGAGGTCTCAAGAGAGCAGTAACACAAGGGGAGCTGCAATTTTTTTCTAAACACTATTAGGGGTGTATTTGTGAGAGGCGTTCCATACCTTGTGAGTGTGGTATAAAAATTGTGAGGGTAATTTTTAGGTTTGGGATTTATCTAGAAGTTCTTTGTACCTCTCTTATTTGTTGGGTGTCAAATTTTGGGCAAAAATTTGGAACTATTATTTTTGTAAGTCCTTTTATTATAATGGAGTTTTTTTTTGCTCGGTGTGCCCCGTGGTTTTTACCATCTCATTGAAGGATTTTCTACATAAATTTTTTGTGTCCTTATTTACCTATTTTATTTATTTTTTTGAAGTTACCTAATTTACCTAGTAGGTACTGTGGGGCCCAACAAGTGGTATCAGAGCCAGAATAGTGGTTTACTATTCACGTGAGTTACTATTCACGATAATTTTTTAGAAATTACGGCGGTAAAATATGACGTGGAGAAATTCATCAACGATGATAATTTCTCTACATGGTAAAGGCGAATGAAAGACGTGCTCATCTAGCAATGCGTAAAAAAAACACTAGATGGTAAAGAAAAGAAATCGGAATCCATGTTAGATGAGGAGTGGGTAGCTATGGACGAGAAAGCTGCGAGTGCATCAACTGCACCTATTAAATGAAGTCCTCAACAATGTAAATGATATGGAAAGCACCAACGAAATCTAGACCAGATTGGAGGGACTATACATGTCAAAAACCATGACAAATAAATTGTCCTGAAGAAGTAGTTGTATGCGCTCCATATAAGCGAAGATACAAATTTTTTTTCACATTTGAATGTTTTTAATGGTTTGATTGCGCAGCTAGGAAACCTCAGTGTTAAAGTTAATGAGGAAGATAAAGTTATGCTATTACTGAACTCCTTGCCATCTTCTTGCGATAATTTGGCGACGACAATTTTGCATGGATGAGATACCATCAAGTTGAACAATATGACATATGTGCTTTTGTTGAACAAGAGAATGAAAAGTCAAATAGTCACGGACAAGCTCTTGCCGCAGAGGAAGGAGTAAGAATAGGAGTTTCAATAATCGCGACAAGTCTAGAGGTCGTGACAAGTCCAAACCATACAGATTTAAGTCTAGAAGTAAAATCAGATGTTACAATTGTGGCCAGTTGGGTCACATAAAGCGATATTACCTGTTAAGCATCCCACCCATGAGTATATAGAGTCAAAGGGGGATGAATGGACTTTTTTCACGTATTTTGGTTTTCTCTACAAAATAAAACTTTTAGCAGGATAGCAAGCAATTATATCACAATATATAATATAAAATCATCCACAAGACACAAATTCAAGAGTATAGGGAGAGAAAGCTTAACACCTGTATTTTTATGTGGTTCGGTCCGAAGCCTACGTCTACGCCTTAGCACCAAGTTAAGGATTTCACAATCCACTATAATCTCCTTCATCGGCGAAAAAAGCCTTACAACTCGAGAACAAATCCCTACCCGCTCACCAAAAGCCTTTGATTCACCAAGAACCTTCAACAAATGGTTCACAAAGAACCTTTACAACAAGAAGATGATTTACACAAGATTCTCCTCAAATGAGCTGATTGCAAATACAAAACAAACCTTACACTTAATCTCTAAGTAATGATTCATACAAGATAAATGAACAAGAGAGACTTGAGCACTTGAAATGAAGAACTAAGATGCAAAGTGTTTAGGTTTTGTAATCAAAGATGTTTTTCACTAAGAATGATAAAAAACCATACTAAATAAGTCTATGGACTTGTATTTATAGCCAAAAACCCTTACTAGCCGTTATTATACTGTTGGGAGCAATTCCCAAAAGAAACTAGTTGTTTTTTAGTTGCTATTGCATTGTTCACGATGCGTGTTGGCTTTGGTGTATTCCCAAGAGGGGGGTGAATTGGAATTTTAAAATTTATCTCCTAGGTTAAACGAGATAGTCGTATAACACAACCTAGGGTCCTTTTAATCATACACCAACTGCGCAAATAATGATATGCGAAAATTAAATCATACGCAGCATTCACAATATAATATACTTGTGCAGTAAATATAAAGTGCAGAAATATAAATAGACACACGATATGTTATCGGGGTTCAGCCAATACTATCTACGTCCTCACCTCTAACTCGCAAACCCGAGGATTCCACTAATGCTCACTTAATGGGTGGAGCGGCACCGTTTACAACCAGGTCAATTAATGAGGCTAACCTCAACCTATACGTTACCAGGATAGTGTACTTAACTTTCCTAACCAGGTCTAAACCAATCCGGGACTATTCCACAGGACTAGTTTCCCTCTTTAGGCCCACGCCTGGAACATAACCAATGATATACAATTTTACGTACAAACAAACGCTTCTTACATAAGCAGATATGTACCGATTCAGCACAATCACTAATCAATGCACCTCAAGAATGTATGAACTATAAGTTTGATGCTCTACATGTGCAATCAACACTCAAAGTTATGTCTATCAACAATCAAGTACATGTAAGAACCCGAACCGTGATATATAGGTTTAAATAAATAAGAGAGTTGCAAATTAGGAATTTAGCAGATTTCGTCAATGAAGCCAGGATTCGTCGACAAATCCACCATCTCGTCAACGAGTTGTTTATACGACCTCGTCGACGAGGACACCATTTCGTCGATGAAGACACTTGAGTCAAAGGGCTATAAATAGAAGTTCTCTTTACTTCCAAGTTAAGAAATCTAAAAATCTTCTCTCTCTCTCTCTCTCTCTCTAGAACTCTCCTTACTCTCTATCTCTCTAGATTTCTTTGTCGTTTGTCGCGATAATCGTTAATTCGAAGTTACCACTAGGATCGTGGAAGGATTCTCTACAAAACCTATCGGAATCCTGTTTCAGAGATTTTCGGGTTTCATCTTAAAATCGAGGTAAGGCTCGATTTTCTTTTCTAATCTGGTAGTTTGGTAGAGGATGGGGTTGTGAGTATCTTCTGTACTGTGATTTGTAGGTTTTGGAACTTAGTTTGCAGTTTAGGAGCCTTAGAGTTCGGGATTTGCTAATCGGGGGAAAGGTAAGGGGAATTGTGTTTATATTAGTTATTTTTTAAATCGAACTCAGTAGAACTATGGTTCACGGTCCTGTGTGTGTTTTGGCTACTCATTTGGGGGGATCTAACAGGAAAACTATGGGTTTTTCATGAGTACAGTTTTGGGAAAAAGGGGGCGACGGGCTGCATCCCTGGTTTTGTTGAAAACCTAATGTATATGTTGATTTATACTGTGTTATAGGGATGGTCGTGTCTTGACTTGTTTAAACTATATTTGTTTGGAAAACCATGATTTTAGATTACCAAATAGGTGTGGTTTGTTTGGTTATATGAGTATGCATGTGTGTGTGATTGTTTGAAATGCTAGTAGGAACGCGGTTTCAAATTGTTCCAGGTACTGAGAGTGTCCGGCTCTATATCCGAGGGCGTTTGAAATCGCTGGTCATAGATTGGCAGAGTGTCCAGCTCTATATATGAGGTTGTGAGCCTATTCTGGCATATCAGGTCGAAGGGTGTGGATCCACCAGTTTAGCGCCGGTACGATGCCATTGAAGTCGGGGACTAGCCATGTGCTAGTGGCATCGTGTTTCGCGGGTTGGCTATAGGTCAACACCGTATGTCGCGAGCTGGCTTCGGGCCGATGGGTGTGACGGCACCGGGATTGCTGATCATGTGTGTGTGTGCGTGTATGAACTGTTGTGAATTACTATTGGAACTGCATTTAACTGCGTGTATGTTGCATCATAATAACACTCAAATGCCACACACCGATATAACTTGTATTCTTCCTTACTGAGAGGTGTCTCACCCCTACTGTATGTATATTTTTATAGGTCTTTCGAGTAACAGGTACTAGCGTCCTAGTGTCGGGAGTGTAGTGGCTGGTGTACTGCGGGTAGCGCTTGGGTAAGTGCTAGGACTTGTGTTTTTTGTGGGTTGCCATTTTGAGATGTGTTGGGCACCCGATTGTACGTTGTTTGATGGAACCTTGATTCTACCCTTGTATAGACTCTAGTATGGTACTGTATGTATATAAAATGACTGTATTTTCGCTGCATATATTCTGTTGTGTTTGGATGTGTATAGGGTGCCTGGGAACCCCACGGGGTCAGACCCTCATCCTTGCTCTGTGTCTTGGACATTTTGTATAATACAGGAACTGGTTGGTTTACATTTTCACCCCCGGATCCCATTTCCGGGTTCGGGGCGTGACAGTACAAAAGTGTTCTAACAAGCTATTTCTTTGAAACTAGATACAACAAATCTCACTACTAGATTAGAGTTTCAAAGATGCTGATAAAATATTCAAACTAACTCAAAATATTTTCCTTCAATGAAATAAGCACAAGGAGTGTTTGAATGCAAGCTTTGAAAATGATTTTGCACACAAAATATATGCTTAGGTATCTTGCAATGACAATGCAAAAACCACAACCTTCTAAGTCTTCCCACACAAGATTTATCAAATAAAATCGGTGGAAGAACTTAATGTTATACTCTCAAATAAAATCAACTAAACAATATAGCAAATGAGAGTACTAGCTAGGAAGATTAAGCACAATCACTTTAAAAATAGTCACAACACTTAAACGATCAAGGAAAATGAAGTGTATGAGTGTTTGGGAGTAGTATAGGCTAAAAAGGGATTTTTGATTTTGAGATAATTTTGGCCCTAATTAATTTGCTAATCCTTGCTAATCTAAGCAAATGAACATGTATATATAGGCAAGGGGAAATTTTTTATCGTTGGGGACTCAATGGGGATAATTAGAAAATTTTAAAACAAATTTAGAAAAATTAACCCAGTTTACCCCTTTTAATTTTAGTAAAAATTAATTTTAATCTGAGAGATTCGGGTGCCTGAACTATGGTTCGGTCGCCCGAATAGACTCAACTTAAAAAGGCATTTTAAAAGGTTCGATCACCCGAGTCTAAATTCGGTTGGCTGAGCAAAAGTTACAAACATTATGTCCGCGGTTCGGGTGCTCGAAGCTAAGTTCGGTTAACTGAATTGACAAGTTCGGTCGCCTGGGCCTATTTTGAACTCAAATATTCGGTGGCCCGAGTTGGTGAAAATTTCCCTTTAAAGGGTTCGATCGTCCGTGGACGGTAGGTTCACTTCTGGTTCGATCTGAAGCCAAGTCAAATCGCTAACTTCCCAGCGATTCAGGCGCCCGAGGTGTTTTGAACACTTGGGGTTCAGTAGCCTGACCTCTCACAAATATTGCCTATTCTATTCAATTTCATTTCAAGTTGATCCCCTTATTGTGAATGTGAATGGAAACTTTTTTACGTGCAAGTGCTGGGACCTAGGGTCTCTTTAAGGCCTTTTTAAGCACGCCAAAAGACCTGGCGTTGGTCCACCAATCCCTAAGGCCAATCCACAATCTTTGAGCTTTAGTTCCTACATGCATGTCATGCATTAATTATTATAGACCGTTCCTATATTACTATTACAGAACCAATATTAAACTTATAAAATTACAACAATGAATCTTCTGGGTCTTCTTTTGCTTCAAGCCACTTTGTGCCACATGCCATCAATATGATCCAGTTAGCATGATCATGCAAACAAACTTGAAAGCCATCAAATACAAAGAGTATTTGTCATTATCAAAATCGGGTATGACCAATAGGGTCAACAATGCGTATCGTCGACTAGTGACCCCCACTCGTTGACTAGTGGCACTCTGTCAGCAATCGTAAACATTCTGCCTGGACTCATCCACAAGTTGCACCCAATCATCAACGAGTGCCCCGAATCAGAAAAAGTCATCAACATGAAAGTTGTGGGGTTTTTTCTTAACTTTCTAGGAACACAAAGATCTTTATTTTTGGACTTTTCTAGCAAAAGTTATACCCTAAATACCAAAGGGTATTCAGGATTCAAAGTTGCACTACGTTAGTTGACGATTGCTTTGTTTTTCCTTATCAAAAAGTATTTTAATGACTTAAAACATTATTGGACAAAAGTATATGAAATATATTAAATCTAATGAAAATTAAAACTTGTCCAAGTGAATTTCCCTTTGAATATAAGATATCTTGATTAATAAAACAGGTTTGAAAGTTTATTTCAATATCTTATATACTAAGTGTGTCTTTTATAAAAGTATTCTTGACTTTCTTGAGTCTTTAGGACATAAAGCTCATTTTGAAAAAATTGGACTAAGTATGGAAATGATTATGAAACCAAGATATTGAAAACTTGTCCCTTTAGAAAACATATGTGAGTTTAGGATTCTTTTGACAAACTCTTTGATTTAAATTTGAAAACTATGTATGTTGAGTTTGTGACTGTGTAAAATCATATAAACTAATGTGTCCTAATATGCATGCATCTTGCTCAACTCTTGCCCAAAAATCATGCATGAAACAAAACCACAAGAGTTACAAAACATACTACCTCAAACACTCCCCAATAACATAAAAACTACATTAAACTTCCTTTGGTCGTGCTTGGGTCCTTTTCGATTACGTGTCCTTTTAATCTTTCCTACTCGATATCAACTCAGTTCGATCTTTGCATTTGATCTAGTACTTCATGTATTCATTACTTGTACCTGTACTTAATATGATCTGCAAAGATAGGAATACATTAGAAACAACAAATAGGTTAATGTCATCAAAACACATTAAACATGATTATGTAGCCCTCATGGCTAACATTATCGAATCCCAAAGAAAGAACAAGGAGCAAGTAGCAACCAGAGGGAGGACAATGACAGAAATACCACTGCTACAACAAAACATAAGGAAATAGTGGTGCTCTCTTGTATTTTGGATATAATAACCCAAGGAATTTTCTAATGGCCACATCGATGAACACAGGGGATTCGTCAACGAGGGTACAAGAGGGTCTCGTCAACGAGAAGATACCGAGAGAATGTTTTAGGCGATTTTGAATTTCGTCGACGAAGGGGAGAGTTCGTCGATGAATTTCCTATTAGACTCGTCAACGAGATGACGTGGCTCGTTGACGAAGGCCGCAGTATAAATAGCCCTAAACTTGGTTTAATCGTAGAAATTTGACGGAAAACTTCCCCTCTCTCGCTCCTACGGTCTCTCCTCCATCTCTCTTCAATTCTGGCCCCGTCAATCGTCGGATTGACGATCTGAGGCCACCACAACGCTCCTGGTGAAGCTATCTCCAAGTTTACCGAAGTGGATCATTAGTGGAATCGAGTTGAATTTCTTCCCAAAATCAGGGTATGGTCTTTTAGTCAGTTTTTGACCTTCTGACAGTTGTAGGAAATGATGGAGACAAAGAAATAATGATATTCTGTTATGACAAATGTTGTTTTCAGGGAGTTGAGTACGAAGCCCTACGGGTGTTGGACCAGTATACAATATGGGCTTTTCAATAGTTAGGTAAGGGAAATATGTTATGTTCAGAAACCTTTTTCTTTACGATTTCAGCACAAACTATATATTTTTATCAAATTATTATTCAGATTATATATATTTATAGTTTCCAGAACTTGATAATATTAATATTTACTTGTGTGGCTTGAGTTGATAACAGAAACAGTACTATATTTATAGAATTTGTGAATACCATGTTTATGGTTATTAACAAAGATACCATGATATTTGTATGTTTATAGAATGACAAATTTTTCAATATACAGTATACTTAGAAATATGCATTTTTAGTAATTTCAAAATAACACGTTTATCAGTACCATAACGCCCCAATATACAGATATTCAGACAGCAATTCAGTTATACAGAAATCATATTTTCAGTCAATTTATTTAGAATTTTAGATAAATTATATGGGGTTATAGTTATTTTAGAAACCACAATAAAAACAGTATATTACAGATATCAGTTACCTATATAGTATCAGACCCTGATAGATCATACAGCAGAACACGGTACTGTAGCTACAGATATTCAGTTTAGAGTGCAACCACTTTACTCAGATAGTAAGTGGTATAAGGTCGATCGTGCCCACATCGGGACAGGCTCTCCATCAGATATGGATTGAGGGGGCTGATCAGACTGTCGGAGTTCAGTTGACTTACCTTGGTCGGCCAACCAGGATAAGTCCTACCTTCGGGACGCACAACCGTGTCATGAGGGGTTAAATCATGACATACAGCCATCCAGGAAAATTTCTCAGATATTTTGAGTACTATCAGACTTTCAGAAATAGTAATATTAATATGAAAAGTAATTTCATACAGATTGGCATGTTCAGTTATGTAGTTAATGGTTTTATTATACGTTATGTAATATCAGCACTTTGGATTCAATTATTCATGCTATTCTTAAATCAGATTATTTTTACCAAACTATATGTAACGCCCCGATTTTGATACAATTTTTTTACATAATAAATAAATAATCATGTCATAAATCCATTAATCGGCCACGTCAACAATTCTACTATCATTCATACGACCCGACCCGCATTGGGTACCGGGTAAAAAGTATTTTATTAAACAACCTAACAGCGGAAGATAGTATATACACATCAGTTAGAATACAATACCCAAAGTATCAACATACATAAATACATAACACTATCTCATACCCAAAAATATTACAACCCTAGGGAACCACACCTCCCTAGTCAAAACTCACCCTGTATCTCAGGGTCCCAGCTCCCTATGATCACGGAGCTCTACCACCTGGCCTATCTCTGTCCCCTGAAAAATTTAGATAATTTGGGTGAGACACATCTCAGTAAGAGGGAATAGATTATTTACAGTGTGTGACCAAATGAGTATAATTATAATACACTTTACTTTTCAAATCACCATTTCATCTGAGAAAATACACTGATATTCACATACACATAATCATATAGATATACAACACAAGTTTTTATAAGCTTTAAAATCATTTATCAAATTCAATAATTTTCAACACATATTTACACGCGAAGTTCTTGAGAATAGGGAAGATTACCTGCCTATACAGGTAGCTTCCCTCTGCCCTAACACGTTATGTAGCCGAGTATGGCCACATCTGATACCAATCAGGGCACTCACCTTACTCAGTAAGCCCTCAGGCGGAGAGTTTCACTTCACGTTAATTATTTATATTATTAACTCACACTGTTCCATTTCTCAATTTTATCATTTCCATTCTTTCTTTCATTTCTCATTTTAGCCAATTTTATCATTCTTTCACTTTTCATTTCCACTTTACTTTCCAGCTCATGATATCCTCGGTATCAAATACCAACATCGCGTCTGTAACTCATGGCCTCCCTGAGGATCTTTCTATACATGTCATGCTTCCTCCCATGGTCAAGGTTGTGAGGCCCGAAGACTAGATCTAACTGCGGTTGGTCGACCCGGTTAGATCAAATATCATATCATATATCGCGTCTGTAGTACAACTGGCCTACCTAATACCCTGATCCGGACTCAGGGGGCCCAACAACCCTACACAATGGCACAGTCAACTGTCACGCCACACGCTCCAAGAGTTCATGTGGTTGCACTAACACCACTCGCAATAGTACCATGCTCAATATCATAACCATCCAACAGGGTTTACCACCACATACCCGCAATCATTATGCGGTATTGGCATTTCATCAATTATATTCTAGTATATCACAATTCAGTTCAATATAAATATTCTCATCATTTTTTGTGCACATTTCATCATCTCGTAATATCATATATCATATTTCACGTATTTTTCACATTTTTCCAAAATACTCGTATCAGTAATTTGTACAAACTCATTTCTCATGCAAATAATCCACTCACAAATAAATACCACATTTCATTATTTTCCAATATCAATAATTCACAAAATTTTATTTTCCAGGCAAAACATTTCTACTCATATAATAATACCATATTACATTATTTTTCACTAATCACATCAGTAATTCTCATCTCAATATTTTCTTAGAAATTACTCATCGTTATATTTTATACTCCAAAATACCACAATTTAAAATCACTCAAATGTCACACAGTTTATCTGATATTTATATCATAATAATTTTTAGGCAAAATATCATATGCTCATTTTCATATATTAATTCAAATAATAATTCTAAAAACACTGCTATAATTTATTCCCCTTACCTGACTTACTGAGAGTCTCGCTAAAACCCAAAGTCTCACGCCCTTGGCGTCCGAAATTTAACTCCTGCAATATACATTTTTCCCAGATTAATTAACTAATTTCCTCCAAAACAATACTCAACTAACCTTCCCTAAGCTCCATATACCCCAAATTAATATTTAAACTATTATTTAAAACGCTCACTTAATTTTCTAAATTTTACCTACGGGTCCTAAAATTACACCCGTGGCGCTCACCCGGACCCTAAATTCCAGAAATCTCACTTCAACCCAAAATGCTCAATATTTTAGCATTTCTAAATTAATTCTAATTAATTAAAAATAAGCCCCTTAATAATCTCTGCACCCCAAATTTGGGGTTTTAGCCCGACACCCCCACGAGAATTCCGTCCCACTAGACTTGTAAAGAATCATCCCTAAATTCTCGTGGTGGTGTCCGTTCGTCAATTAGGCTTATATTTTGCAAGAAATTAAAGAAAAAAGGAAAAATGGCTTACCCTAAGGAATACACCTATGCCGCTCCTACCACCAATCCGCTCCAGTAGAAATGATGGCAGCGGCGAATGGAGTCCAGTGGTATCTTCGAATTTTCGATCGGGTGAAAATCCCTCAGGAAATCGAGGAGAGAGGGAGAGAGAACGTGAGGAGAGAGAGAGTGAGTTCAGAGGCTATGCAGAGATGAAAAAAGAAAAGAAAAGAAAAGAAGAAGAAGAAACTTAAAATTGATTTTGAATCTCCTGAAGCTTCAACAAGCTTCAGAAGGATAATAATAATAATAATAATAATAATAATAATAATAATAATAATAATATTTAATTAATATTAATAATAATATATTTTATTAATAAAATAAAAATAAATTTTTAATTAATTAATTTTTTTCTTTTTTTTTAATCCGATTAATTAATTAATTAATTATATATATATTTTTGGTAATCATTCCACTAATCTTTTATAACCCTTTTTGGGGTTATTACACTATAGCTCAATAGCCACACCCTAGTAATAGCATGTTTCGTCTTACTGAGCGTTGACTCATCCCAGTGTTGAATTATTTTTCAAGTGAACCAGCTAGGCGAGCAGCGCAGGCTTGCAAGTAGAGGGGCTGTTGTACTGCCCTTTTTGAGAGTGAGTATTTTTGGGTAGCATATTTTTGTAAACCCTTGTTATTAGTAAGGGTAGTTTCGAGAAAACAGTAATGATTGTATATTGTGGGTTGGTTTGACACTCTAGTATTGTATTATGGGTGGTTTTATTTTATATGATTGACTTTCCGCTGTTTAGGTTAATGATTGAGTTTAAAACTAAGGAAAAATATTTTATTTTATTAGCAAGTCGTTTCAGTTTGCATGTGGCAAGCCCAGAAACGGAGTGGGTAGTTGACAAAGCGGCATCCTATCATGCTACTCCTACGAAAGAATTCTTCAACGCTTACAAATATAGAGACTTTGGGACGATGAAAATGGGCAATGCCAGCTACTCAAAGATTGTAAGGATTAGTGACATTTGTATAAAGACAAATGTCAGTTACACGTTGACACTGAAGGAGGTACGCCATGTTTCTGATTTAAGAATGAATTTAATTTCATGAATTGGCTTAGATCGAGAAAGCTATGAAAGTCACTTCGGCGACTAGAAGTGGAAACTCACCAAGGGATCATTGGTAATTGCAAAAGGAAAGACTTGTTGCACACTCTACAAAACAAATGTTGAGGTGTGTAAGTAGGGATTGAATGCAGCTGAGGATAATGCTTTTCTAGACCTATGGCATAAGAGGTTAGCCCATATCAGTAAGAAAGGGTTGCATATTGTGGTAAAGAAATCGTTGATTCCATATTTTGAAAGTAAAACTATAAATCCTTATGATTATTATTTGTATAGCAAACAACACAGAGTCTCGTTTCAGAAGTCTTCTGATAAAAAGGCTAATATATTAGATATGGTATATTTTTATGTTTGTGGTCCCTTTGAGACGGAGACTTTGTGAGGTAACAAATATGTTATTACATTTATTGATAATACTTCACAAAAATTATGGATTTATTTTCTAAAAACAAAAGACCAGGTGTTCCAGTTTTTCCAAAAATTTTATGCCATGGTGGAAAGAGAAACAGGTAAAAAAACTCAAGTGCCTCCGAACAAACAATGGAGGGGAGTACACTTCAAAAGAATTTGAGAGTTATTGTTCACACCATGGAATTCGGCATGAGAAGACAGTTCCTGGTATCCCAAAACATAATGGTGTGGCTGAGAGAATGAATCGCACCATTGTGAGAAGAGTCAAATGCAAGCTCAAAATGGCTGAACTACCTAAGTCATTTTGGGGTGAAGCAGTTCGCACATCCTGCTATGCCATTAACAAAATTCCGTCGGTAGCTTTGGATTTTGGCATCCTAGAGAAAAGTTAGTCAGGGAAATACATCTCGTATTCTCATATGAAGGTGTTCAAATGTAAAGCATTTATGCACGTACCCAAGGAACGGAGGACCAAGCTTGATGATAAGACGGTGCCATGCAAATTCATCAGGTATGGCGATAAAGAATTTGGCTACAGACTATGGGACCTAGAAAAGAAGAAGATCATCATAAGCAGAGATGTGGTGTTCCATAAAACTGAGTTTGGAACACATAAAGATGAGTATAAAGATGATATTGTAACTGATTACTTAACAAGTCCTTCTTTTCCTAATAATACCACAGGTGAAGAAGATATGCAAAGAGAAGGTGACAGTGACACATTAGAAGTAGACATTGATGAGTGGGGGGTGCAACCCACCCTTGTAGAGATCGCTCAACTGCAACCAAGGCGATCAGAAAGAGAAAGAAAACAATCAAATAGAAATCCTACTTCTGAGTATATCCTCATTACCGATGAGGGGGAGCTAGAGAATTTTGAGGAAGTACTAACTCATCCTGATAAGAATTATTGGTTACGGGCCATGAAAAAAGAGATTAACTTTTTTCAGAAGAATGGCACGTACGAGTTCGTCAACCTTCTTAAAGACAAGAAGGCATTAAAATGCAAATGGGTTTTCAAGCTCAAAAGAAAGGTATTGATTTTGATGAAATTTTCTCTCCTATTGTTAAAATGACATCTATTCGAGTTATTCTCATTTTAGAAGCTAGCATGGACCTTGAGCTTGAGCAATTAGATGTAAAGACTACATTCCTTCATGGTGATTTTGAGGAAGAAATTTATATGGAGCTGTAAAGACCTGGAAAAATTATAATGATTAAATAATTAGGAAGATAATAGATGGAATAGATAAATAAAGAATAAGGGAAAATGGGGAATTTTGAAAGGAGAACAGTAGACCTCGTCGACGAATTTCTTGTCTTCGTCGGTGAGTGTTCTTCTACAGATCGTTGATGAAGTTTAGTTCCTCATTGACAAAGAGATCCCGAGTGAGGATTTTCAGAATTTGGGTTCGTCGACAAAGTTCTTCTTTCGTCAATGAATGTTCTTCAGTAGCTCGTCAACAAAGACGTTATCTCGTCGACGAAGGTGGCCGAGTATAAATTGAAATTTTCATTTCTTATTCATTAAGCAACCTCAACTCTTCGTCTTCTCTCTCTAAAAACTGCGCTCCTCGCCTTCTCTCTTCAAATTCGGTCCAGATTCAGCCCAAATCAAAAAATGAAAACCGCTACGGTGTTTTAGGAAAGATTCCCTACGCATCTAACAGAGCAGATTTCTAAACTAGGCTTTTCGGAAAACACTCCAAAATTGAGGTAAGGGTTAAGATTCATAGTTTTGGGGTTTTAAATGTTTATTTGAAGTTTATAGGTTGGAAAAATGTTGAAATAGTAAGTTATTTGGGGATTATCTAAATAAACTAGGGTTTTTGATCCAGAGTTGGGTGAGCGCCACAGGCATCATTTTGGGGTTCCTATTGGTATAGTTCAAGGAAACGGGTAAGGGGAATATATTAAATCAGTATTTTTATGAAATTAACTAGTAAAAATGGAAATAATATGTATATATGTTTATGATATTTATGTGAGTTCTGAAAGGCCAGCTACTTAAATGGTAAATTTCTGAGCCTAGGGCTGTGTTACTAGTTATATTTGCGAAAAAGGAAAGATAAAATGGCAAATTTTTTGGATAAATGTGTAAGAAATTAAATGTATATTTTTAGTGTATTAACGATGATTATGGTTAGCATATTTTCAGTAAATGTATGATTATATGCTGTTAAATTGTGTGACATGAGTAAAAGGAAATTTCTATGCTGAACTATGATGTATGTATGAGATGTAGGAAATACTGGAAATGTATTGTTATTCAAAATGGGATATGGTTTATTATGCATGTGTTTGGGATTGTTAAATGGCAATGTATGGTTTGAGAACTCTGGTAAACTGGAAATTGGCAAACTAGAAAATAGGCACAGTACTGTTGCGGATATAATTTGGCAGAGCTAGTACACCCACACGTCTTAGATAGAGTGTGGAGATGGGATGGTCGATTATGATGGGAAGGGTAGTGTCCCCTTGGAGTCTAGACTAGTGTGGGAGCAGCCAATCGTACCTATAGACAGTAGAATGTGGTTGATTTAGCTCTGGTAGGCCAACCAGAATTAAGTCCAACCTTCAGACCGCACAACCCGTTATGGGGCGAAAGCATGACTACAATCTCTTATCGATATAGAGAGTTCTAAACGCATAATTGTTATTTTAACCATAGATAATATGGAAGTGGCGGAAATGAGAACGACGGATATGGAAATTGGCAAATGGAAATGATATGGACAAGAATGAAATGGAAGTAGATTATAAGAATATGGAATGTGAATATGAATGTAATAAATATGGAAATAACAGATATAGAATAAAGAAAGAAATGTATTATATACGATATTATTACATATATTTGGGGCGAGGTATACTCTTTACCTAAGGGCTTGCTGAGAAAGGCAAGTGCCCTTATAGGTATCAGATGCAGCTGTGGGCTGCATAACGTATTAGGGCAGAGGGAAGTTACTTGTATGGGCGGGTAATCTTCCCTATTCTTAGGAACTTCTGCCAGTAAACTTTGTATGAATGCATGAGTACGAGATAAACTAATCACCTGAGGGCCTACTGAGTAAGGTAAGTGTCCTGATATGTTTCAGATGTGACCGTAGGTTGCTTAAAGTATCAGAGAAGAGGGGTGCTACTTGTATGGGCGGGTAATCACCCCAATCCTTGGGAACTCTCGTTGGTAAAATACTTTGCATATGTATGATTAGGAGCTGAGAATGGTTTTATAATTATGGTATCATTTGAAAAGAATGAATATGTATGTATATTGCACACAAATCTTATCTTGGCCACCTACTGCTTTAATGTATTTCATTCTTATTGTAATGACCCGAAGAATAATGGTATTTAAATAATAAAGAGGAAGGAAATGGAAACAGAAATAGAAGGAGACAGCAGACGAACACAGGGAGTTCGTCAATGAGTATATAAGGAGACCTCGTCGATGAAACCATGTCTCGTTGACGAGAAGATACCAAGAGGGGTTTTGGGCAGTCTAAAATTCGTCGACGAGGAAGTAAGGTTCGTCGATGAAACTTAAGAACTCGTCAACAAGGTGATGTGTCTCGTCGACGAATCTGGGCCTATAAATAGTGAAAACCCAGGTTAATTTGCAAAAAAAATGACGTAAATCTTCCTTTCTCTCTCTCTAAACGCCTCTCCCTCCTTCTCTCTTTGATTTCGGTCCCGTTTCTCATCGGATCGAAAATTTGAGGCCACCACGACGCTCGTGGTGAATTCTCTACAAAACTGCTGGAGCTGATTGTTGGTGGAATTGATTTGGAATTCATCCCAAATTCAGGGTAAGGTGTTTTATTCAAAATTTGCTTTCCCTGCAGTTATAGGAAATGTTGTATGTAGGAAAATACTAATGTTTTGTTCTGGGGGATGTCGCTTTCAAGGTGTTAAGTGGAGAACCATGTGGGTGTAGGGCCACAGTTCAGTGAGGGTTTTTTAGAAACTAGGTAAGGGAAATATGCTATGCTAGGAGATTTGATTATATTAACAGGAATTTTACATATGTACATGTATACCAGTTATTATGTAGCTTTTACAGAATATGAGATTCTAAAGTATGTGTGGCCTGAATAGATATTATTTAATGTAGAATTTTATACAGTTTTTATAGTATATGATATTATATAAACAGATATGAGTACATATACAGTTTTTATTCAAATAGTTTCACAGATAAATATATATATATATATATATATATATATATATATACGTACACAGATATTTATTCAGATCAGTAGACATAGTATTTACAAAATATTATGTTTTCCTAAATGCCATAACACTCAAAGTATACAAACAGATTACACAGATAGAAAGTATAGATAGATTATACAATTATAGCATCAAGATGTTACAGATATTACAGTATTTACAGTTCAGATTAATTGTGTTATGGTTATTTTGGAAACATAATGAAAACAGTAAAAAAAATATAGCATATATGTATATAGTATCAGATCCCTGTGGAAAGATTATAGACAGATACAGTTATATAGCACAGTACTGTTGCTATATACAGAATAGAGTGCAACCACATATCTCAGATAATGTGTGGGTACCATCAAACTGTGCTTGGAGAGGATGCAGCTCCCCGGTTCACTGGGTTGAGGGGACCAATTTGACGAGGTAGCAACCAGTCCCGAGCTTAGGAGTGGATGCAATTTAGCCGAGCTGAGGTAGTGTAGAGTATGATGACTTACCTAGAGGGCCGACCAGAGTTTAGTCCCGCCTACGGGCCTCACAATCCTGTCATGAGGGGTCAAATCATGACATACAGAGTCCCATGGAAAGAGCACAGTTATGTATATGTATATGTATATGTATATGTATACAGTTTTATAACTTTTGTTGTATATAGTATGATATTAGCAGTATGAATGATAGAAAGTTCAAATGATACAAATATTTTAAACTACTATACATGTGATACATGTGCTTTACAGATTTGTCAGATCATGCAGTTTTAAATACTATTATTATAGTTATACTACTCGATCGCCACACACTAGTAATAACATATTTTCACTTACTGAGCGTCGTCTCACCCCATTACTTTACCATTTTTCAGGTGAGTCATCTAGGCGAGCAAATCAAGCTCGCGAATAGAGAGGTTACTTGGTTACCCTGATTGTAGGGTGAGTTTGTGACAGAGTTTTGTATTTTTGGGATAGGTGATACTGGAGGGAGCTGTTTAATATGACTATGGTTTGAATATTTTGAGTTATGGTATTGTACAGTATAAATGGTTGTATGACTTACGTATCCACTGCGAAGATATGGTTATATATACATAATAAATAAATAAATGGTGAGAATTTTGAGGACGTTACACTTACTAAGATATGTCTCACCCGATAGTTGAATTTCATCTTTTCAGGACCTCCACGGGATCGAACTTAGAGAGCTTAGGGCTATTGTAGTATTTTTGAAGAGAGAGAGGGTATAAACTCTGATTATGTTTTTGGGTTGTAATATATTTAGGTATTCAAAGATGTATATGGATGTTGTGAATATTGGATGTTGGGTTATGTTTGAGATGTATATAGGTATAGAAACTCTGGTATATTTGATTGAGGATATGTTGTTATTTCCGTTGCGTAATTGATATAGAGTCAGATATTATTGAAATTGGAATAGCTTTCCCGATAGAGGGGTGAATTGGGATTTAAAAATTTTATTCCTCCTTTTTTAATACTTTTGTGTTATAACAATAATCAATGCTCAAACACAAACACAAAATTGATTAAGAGTAATGACAACCAAAAAAAAATAATCAACCACTTAATTTTTGTAACAATAGCCATGTATCAATATGTAAGGCTTGTTGAACATGTATAAGCCTTGTGTCAAAATTCACAAACACACTTCTTCCCAATGTTCAGCATTTAAATAAACTTTCAGTTTAATAAATTAAGGATGATCAACCAACGTAGTCCCTTTTAGTTCCCGCAATCAATGTTTATCAATACCAAAACAAATTATCTTCCAGTCTATTTAACAACCAAACACTTAGAATTCAGAGTTTGATAAAACGTCCACGCAATTTATAATCTTTGCTGAAAAGTAAAGAGTAGGGAAGAGAGAGAATAACACAAGGTTTTACGAGGTTCGGCTTCAACACAGCCTACGTCCTTGCCCTTGGCAAAACCACCAAAGAATTCATTATCACTATTCCTTTACTAGGCGGAACAATACCGATTACAACACTCCTTGGTTAAGGCTAGAGCCCGCCTTCTTCAAACAATATTCCCTTGTTTCAACGATTCAACACTCGAACCGTCTATCAATCTGCTACAAAGATTTGAAATAAGACGTATAAGAATTGCTCCTCAAAGAGCTGATTAGTACAAATCAAAATCTATGTACTTCAATAAAATTCACAATACGAAATTCAAATTGAAGCTCTAAAAATTTTTCACCGTGGGATTCTTTCAATAGATGAAAGAATTAGCAATTGTGGCTCAATATTAGTAAGAAAATCAGCAAGACTTCAGTAACTTTGTGGAAGTTGTGAGCAACAAAGAGCTTTGATATTTTCAGAATGCTTGAGAGAGAGTTTGATTGCTGAATTGATTTCTTGGTGTTCAAATCAATGTATCTTGAGGGTATTTATAGATGTAGAAAGGTATCTAGCTTGTTCCCCAAGTTTACTTGGAGTAGGGTCCAAGTTTTATATTAATTTGGGCCTCAAGTAATTTAAATTTCAAAAATATATCCGTTGAGTATTTTGAAATTTGCCGCAAGCCAGACGACTGTGTGATCTCTGGTAGTCGACTATCCAAGTATTTCAAGTATAAATTTTACAAACAGTAAGGTGACAGTCATCTGTCATAGGGGAGACAGTCGTCTGTCATTGAACAACCAAGTTTTTTTAAAACAAACAGAAGGGTACCAAATGACTGACAAAACACACCCAGTCGTCTCATTTGTCACTAACAGTCGTCTGTCAAGTACTTGACAATCATCTATCAAGCTTCTGTCTTACTTAATTTAAGTCCTTTAATATGCCAAATGACTATCATAGACAGGCAGTCGTCTATCAATCAGATTTTCCTTCTTTAAGAAAAATTTCAACTCTCTCATTTTTGCTTAATTATTCTTAGAATATTAACTTGTTTAACTTTGAAAAATATGTTCCAAGACTTTAAAACTTCAGGTTTCTAAGTATGTCTTTGCCTAATGAGCTTCAAAATGAAAAAAACAAACTTGAATCATATTTGAAGTACTTACAAAGCTTGTTCTAAAAACTGAAATGAATCTTCTTTGCTTTGAGTTCTTTTTGTCGTTGATCTTTGATCTTTCAGACTTCTTTGAGCTTTCATTATGTATCACTTGCATTTATGTAAGGCCTTCCATGCAGTGACCCAAAGAATAATGGTATTTAAAATATTAAAGAGAGAAGGAGAAAATGGAAACTCAGAAGGGGGACAGCAGGCGTTCATCGACGACGTTGTATATAGGGCTCGTCAACGAAGGTGCGTCTCGTCAATGAGAAAATACCGAGGGAATATTTGGGCGACTCTGAATTTCGTCGACGAGAGGGATAGTTCGTCGACGAGTAGCCTTCTTGACCTCGTCGACGAGATGACGTGGCTCGTCGACGAAGGTTAGTGTATAAATAGCCCGAACTTCATTTTTAGGCTGAATTTTCAACACAGAACCATTCCCTCTCTTCCTCCTTCGGTTTATCCCCCTTCTCTCTTCAATTTTGGGCCAGATTTCCACCGGTTCGACGATCTGAAGCCACCCTGACGCTCCTGGAGAAGTTCTCTGCATATCTGCCGAGGCGGATCATCGGTGGTGTAAGAACCCAAAACATGATATATGGGTTAATTATGTAAAAGAGGGGTAAAATGGTAATTGAACAGAGTTTTTCGACGAGGCCAGGATTTGTCGACGAAGTTTCTTCTGTTCTCGTCAACGAAATTCAGAGGCTCGTCGACGAGGGAATGCCGAGAGGTTTGGAGGAGTTGAGATATCCGGCTCGTCGACGAGGCCACCGACTCATCAACGAAGCCAATGGAGGACTCGTCGACGAAGACACCAATTCGTCGATGAATCCACTCGGGTCAAAGGTTCTATAAATGATATTTTTGGTTGCTTTGGGACTAAGTTTTCCTAAAACCTCTCCCTCTCTCTTTAGAATTCGAAGCTCTCTCTCTCTCTCTCTTCGATTTCTTAGCCGTTTGTCACCTGATTCGTAAATACAACGTTACTGCGAGGATCAGAGATGGATTCTTTACGTTTCTAATGGATCGGAATCTTGTTTCGAGCGATTTCGGGTTTCGGGCTAAAATCGAGGTAAGACTCGGTTTTCGTTTATGATTCGGAATATGTGTAGTAATATGAATTGTAAGCCTGTATTGTTTTGTGGTTTGTAGGTTTTGGAGTCTCGATTCGTAGTTTTGGGTACCGTAGAGTTCGTAGTTGGAATTCGGGTTAAGGTAAGGGGATTCTGTTTATATTAGTTTATTTTTGAAATCATGATCGGTAAGCTTGTAGGCTACGATCATATGTATGTCTTGGTAACTTATTTGGGAAAATCTATCGAGTAAAATACGGGATTTTTGGGTAACAGTTTTTGGGAAAATTTGGGGATTTCAGGTATCATCTCTACTTTGTTTGGAAAACCGTTCATTTTGTTTAAACTGTATTGTTGAGATGACTGATATCCATATTTGCATAAATTGTATACTTGAAATGGAAAACGATATGATTTATCGTAAACCAAATAAGTGTGGTATGGATTGTTGTATGTAAATGTTCCAGATAATTGTAAAATAGTTAAATGGTGGCTAATTACCATACGTTGAAATGTATAGGAACGTAAGTTCCAAAATGATTTTAGGTTTTGTGAAATCGGCTAGGGGCGGCTAATTACTGTACGTCGAAGCAGCTATGTGGCGGCTAATTACCGTACGCTGTGCCATGTATTGGTTAACTACCGTGGGAGAGAGTGGTCAGCTCTATATCCGGGGTGTGAAATATCACCAGTATGTTCCGGCTAGTCACCGATGGGTGTGTTCTACACCGTATGGAGCAATGTAATCACTGTGGGCCTCGGTCATCGCAGTGTAGTTGCGTAGGTAGCAATGTAATCGTTGTGAGACTTAGGTGACCTAGTGTAGTTGCGTATGGAGCAAAGTAATCACTATTGGGCCTTGGTCGTCGCAATGTAGTTGCGTATGTAGCAATGTAATTGCTATGAGATTTAGGTGACCTTGTATAGTTGCGTACTAGTGTGATGACACTGACCGTATGGTTTGGGTATCATATGTACTGGAATGATTTTGTGAAAATACTGGAACTGTATGTAACTATATGAAACTGTATGGAAATGTTTCGAAATGTATCTTATTTTATAGTGTTATAAAGTATGTAAAATAACACTGGTATGGCATACACTGATATTACCTGCTTTCTTCCTTACTGAGAGGTGTCTCACCCTAAATGTACGTACAATGTTTTCAGGTCCATCGGGTAGCTGTATTTAGCATCCTAGCAATCGGAAGCGGGGGTGTCTCTAGCTGCTGTGAGTACCTGTTTAGGTACGAGTTTTTGTAACTAGGTTGTCATGATAGTTTTGTAGACACTCGGAGTATGTACGGTATTTATGGGAATATAAACTTTAGTATTGTTGGGAATGTGTATCCTAACTTTGTACAAACTCTGGTATGGTATAGTATGTAGACAGATGAAACATTTTCCATTGCGTGACTGATGGGTATGGATTTGTATGTATATGTGTATAGGGCATCTGTGTGCCCCACGGGGTCGGACCCTTTTATTATATTGTATCATGTATGTATAAATTGATACAGAGACAGGTTAGGTTACTTTATTTACACCTGGGACCCACCTGCGGGTTCGGGGTATGACAGGTTGAACTACGTTGGAATTCATCTCTGAATCAAGGTAAGATTTTTTATTCGAAATTTGATCTTTCCACAGTTGAAGGAAATGATGTACTCGAATAAATACTGAAGTTTAGTTCTGAGAGTTATCATTTTCAGGGTACTGCTCAAGGTTTCCTACGAGTGTATGACTAGTATTATAGAGGGACTTTTCAGTTGCCAGGTAAGGGGATAAATTAAAGTAGTTATTTTCCATTGAAATTACTATTATTTAATAGTAGAATAATTTTCAAAAAGCATGTGATTATATATGAGTATAATTGAGAAAATATAAGTTTGGGAAAATACTGCAATTGTATAGGAAATGTGATTTCAGAACGGAATATATGGTTTCATTCAATTCGTGTGGCGTGAATATTATTATATATATATATTATACCATGTTAAGTTAGATTTACAAAATAAAGCATGTTTACAAATATTTTCAGGAATAACATGATAAACACAGTAAATTATGATTTCAAAATGTATGATATGTTCGGCGCAAAGCCGTAATTGATGGTCGGTGCAAGGCCGCAATTACTCATGTTATTCTGCACAAGGCCGCATTTATTCATGTTTTCGGCACAAGGCCATAATTATTATGTTAATGTAGGATTCAAAAAATGCTAATATTTGATTTACGATAAACAGTATATGTTTATGTATTATATGTTAGCAGAACCCAGATGGTAGTTTAGTTTAGTTACAGGAGCACGGTACCGTAGTTATACAAATCAGTTTACTATGTTTAGACTTGTGCTAACCACCCGACAAGGGGGTGGGAGATGGATAGTCGATGTGGCTTCCAGTGTAGAGTTGTATACGAATACCTGGCAGTCCGGACCAGAGTGTGGCGGGCCCATCATACGAATACTCGGCAGTGGTCGGCCAGCCATTGTCGGGTCCCGCCTTCGGGCTGCACAACCCGTCATGGGGGGTAATACATAACATCAACTAACTATACATCCTGGGTAGTTTTCAGTATTATAAATTATATCAAATAATACATGATTAGTATGATTACTTGGATTATGAAATTATATGTTTATCTAACCATATTACGATTTATGTTTTATGGTATGTGAAATGTACGATATATGTATTACAAGATTAAATATTTATGTTGCCACACAGTTGATTTTAATTTATCTACCCTTATTGAGAAGTGTCTCACCCTAAATTTAAATTATTTTAGGAAACCCGGAGAGACCGGAGGGTCAGGGCTGCCACTAAGTAAGTTAAGCTTCCTTACTAGAAGGGTAAGTTTTGATCTAAGATCAGAAGATTTTTTTTGTAAGATCCTAGGTTTATTTTGATGTTTTGGAGATTGTATATAAACACAGTATCTTTGGAAATATAGTAGACTCTGGTATTATGTAATTTATGGTTGATGAATGTGATTTACATTTACTACTACCTAGATTCCGCTGTGTATGACAGGTGTCCCCGCTACCCACGAGTTCAGGTTAATTATTTTATTTATTATGTTTTATTATATATTTAGATAAGTAGGTCGTTACATTCCATGTTCCTTGATCCTTGTGAGCTTTCAAGATATGACATTTGAAGTTTGAGTTGAATGAGCTTTCGGAATTTTCCCTTTTATCATCTGAAATCATCTTTGCCTTCAATAATTGAAATAGCATCCCTTGGAAGCAAATTAGATAGCCTTACTTTGTTATCATCAAAATCAAGAGTTGTAAGCCTAGTTAGTCCAACAATCTCCCCCTTTTTGATGATGACAAATAAGGAGCAAAGATACAAAAATACTCCCCATTTCAATAAGCATAATTTCAGAAAGAAAGTATTATTACATTAAAGCTCAATTTCAGATTTAACATAGAAGCATAGAAATACATATAAACATAGTTTCAACAAACTATAAACATAATACTTTGCACGCACACATACTCCCCCTTTTGACACCAACAAAAAGGCATAATACAACCATAAGCGGAGCATGTGTAATATTCAAAACAGCAAAAAGTTCAAACATCATTAAAAAAACTTCAGTCAAGCATCATAAGTTGTATCACTATTTGCAGCAACTACTTTCCCTTTAGATTTCTGTGATTCTTTTTCTTCTTCAGCAGAGCCTTCATTTGAATTATCCTATGAACCTTGATCTGATTGTGAGCCAGCATTATCTTTATCAGAATCAGAATCATGTTGTGCTGAACTAGTGACACGTTGTTCTATTTTGTCAAGGTGTTGATCCAGTAAAGAGTACTTATCATCAATATTTGAGATCTTATCTTGAAGAGAGGTAAAGCCAGCCCTCATGTCAAAACTGAAGCTGGAATGATGCTGATAGAATGGAAGAAACCATGCAGGCATATCAGCTTCTTCAGGAACTGGATTAGGTTCTTCTGGTGCCGGTCGTGCGAGCCTATTTCCCCTAGACATCCATCCCTCGGTGTACTTCTTGTAACCCATTCTTTTTAGAGTAGTAGAGGAGAATATATTATAATGGGTTCGCTTCACTATTTTGGAGGATGGACTAAGAACTTGGAAGTGAGCAAAGACCAAAGAAAGTACGCCACCATATGGAAGTCCAATTCGAGGAGATTCTACCTTCATGACCATCCATTTAAGTATATGGCTTGCTAAATCAAAATTCTTTCCTTTTAGTATGCACCACGTGACGAAACAATCAAAGAAGGAAATATGATCAAAGGATCTTGCTCTAGGAATTATATTATAAGCAATAATTTTGTGAAGAATTTGTGCTTGCAAATTGATATTATAAGCAATATTTAAACGGTTAATTACGCTTTGCGGGTAGTTTATTTCGAAGAGTACAATGATATAAAACAAAAATACAACAATCACATAGCAATTAATAATTAAAAAAAAACATTTATATATTAATTTATATTATTTCATAAAGTTTATGAAATTTATATTATTTTATTAAATATAAAATATGATAGGAATAGACTTTTTTGTTTATAGCGAAATTCATAAATCATTTTTTTGTCTATTTTATGTTATAAATTAATATAAATTTTACATCATTACTTATTGTATTATATATATATATATATATATATATATATATATAAACATTTAAATATGATTGAGTTTCACAATGGAGTTTAGGGCTGAAATATTCTTGCCTTCGGGTTTTAGGTATTCTAAAGGACTCCTAGGAGGCCAGGTGTAGCCTATCATAAGAGGGTGGGGTTTGTTCAAGAAGGACAGAAGTAAAAGAAATGCACCAAATAAAAAATCCCCCCTTCCCAGCTAAAGGTATCCTAGGTCAAATTTGGTTGTTGGCACCTAGCAAAAACAGAATCCCAATAAAAATAAATAAAAAATAAAAAGAGTACATAATAGATTAATAATAAAGTTTGGAATCGTTTAGTTGTTGAAAATATTTTTAATTTTTAAAGAATTGGAAAATTTTAACTTTTTTTTTAAATAAAAATTTCATCTTTTGTATTAAAAAATAAGAAATAAAGAGTTTTTAAGAGTGCAAAAAAAATTTATTTTTTATTTATAGTTTTCAAAACAATTATAAAAAGTAATTTTTAAACTTTTCTACAAATTATATAAGGTATTGTTGAGATCATGACTTTTTGGGACTTGAATTTAATGGAGAAAGCAATCTAGTTTTCGCTCCACTTCATTTTTGGCATCACACTTTTGGGTTTGTAATTTATTATTTTAATGGCATGGATGACTATTGACTTGGGGGTGCGGGGTTAACACTCCCCACGGTACAGTATAGGGGTATTTGATGAATTTTTCTAATACTTTTGTGTTGAGAATTCCACTCGTGAGCTTGTCTCACATTGAAAAATTTGAGTGGATGATGGGGGCTTGTATACATGGTTAGGCGCAATACCCAATAGGAATTTGAGTGGATGATGGGGGCGGCTTGTATACATGGTTAGGCCCAATACCCAATAGGCTTAAGCTTTTGGGTCAAGTTAGTGTTCACCCATGTGTATCAAGCCCACCCATGGGCTCCTCTGGTCCTAACAAGTGGTATCAGAGCTGACGGTTCGTAACTCTAGGTGAGCAACAACGTAAAAATATCAAGACGTGAAACTAATTTTCCTAACGTGCTAACAGTTAGAGGAACAAGTGTGTGGCTGAAGCAAATAAAGATCATCTAAATTATGAATGGATCCGAATAAGGTCAAAACGTGAGAGGTATGATTGATTCGGAGGCACGTGGAATGCAATCCGACGCACGTAAGGTGCTAGCAGTAAGGCCCACTTGAGCAACTGTTGGAGAATAGGACTTACTCTCAGAAGGGAGACACCCTCCGTTCAAGGGGGAGCAATTGGAACTCACAAGTAAGGGTGAGATTGTTGAGAATTCCACTTGTGAACTTATCCCACATTAAAAATTTTGAGTGGATGATGGGGACTTATATACATGGTTGGACTCAAGACCTAATAGACTTAAGTTTTTGGGTCAAGTTGGTATTCGCTCATGTGTATCAAGCCCACCCATGGGCTCCTCCGGTCCTAACATTCTCTACAACTAGGGTTACTATAAATATATATGATGTAACTTTACTTTGATATAGTAAAATTCAGTCGTCGCTCGCTCTTGTGGATGTAGGCATACTGTTGAACCACGTTAAATCCATATGTTTTTGTTGCTTTATCTATTTTTTTGTTTTTCAGTACAATTCATTATAATTGTCTCACATTTCACAACATAAAAGTTAGAAATCTAGAAAATAATAAAGAGATGTTTTCCAACTTTACGTATAAATTTAAAATTTTGATAAATAGGTGTAATTTTGTAATTATTAAAAAAGTAGAAATTAAAAAATGAAACCATTTGCCCAGGCAAATAGTACCAAATTTTTTTATTGTTGCTCATTTATTTCATATAAATGTTCGCAAAATAACAAATTATCTGTCATTTTTTGTAATGTTTTAGAAAGTGAAAATTAGTTTCCACAACTAAAAGGGCCCTTTGATTTTACAAGTCAGTGATGTTTGATTTTTCTTAACTTTTAATCATGTGTAAAACAAATTTTATTTAATAATTTTTGACATAGAGGAAAAAATACCATTCAAATTTTATTCTTTCGCTTTTTAATCTTTCTTCAAACCAAATCATTGATCCAAACTAAACGTAAGGAGTTGTTTGGTATCACTTTTGTTTTTGATTTTCTATTTTTATTTTTATACAGTAAAAAAAATAGAATATTAAAATATGTTTGTTTACGTTGTTGGTTTTTTGTTGGCGATTATCATATTTTTGCGATAAAAATTGAAATATAGATTTTATGATTTTTAGTTAATTTGACAATCTATTACCAAAATATTTTAGTATCTAAAATTAACTTTTTTTTAATTTAATCATTCATTTCGTCCATGCTTTTTAGTTAAAATTAAATCATACAAAATTAAAATATAATTAAAATAAAAATATCCATAAGACTTAAAAAAGAGTTAAAATAATAAGTTATTTACAAAATATTTTTGCTATATTTTGATTATATGTACTATGTAAGTAAGATTGTTCTTATAAAGTGAATTTTAAAATATAATAATTATACTTTTAAGTTATTTACTTTTGTAGTTTTATTATATTAATCATATTTTGTCATTATTATTTGAATCAAGGATATCAATAAGTATTTATCTAATTAAGTTTTTAATTTGTTTATGTTCTAAAAATATTAATCAATACTTATGGTATTCATTTCATTAAAATTGTACCATATAAATGGATTTGTTTATGTGACATAATTTTAGGGTCCGTTTGGATCAAAGAAAAGAAAAGAGAATAAGGAGGAAACTTATTTTTCATTATATTTTTCTTCTAAATGAAATACTATTAAAAATGGAAGTTTATTTTAGTACGATTAAAAATTAGAAAAATTCAAATATTAAGAAAATGATTTGATATATTGGAAAGTATCATCTAAGGACCAATAAAGTTGTGGTTATTTTTATTTTTTCAGATTTTTTAAATAATAACAAGAGTGTTAGCAAATTTTAAATTTTAAAATATTTTTAATAATAAAAAAGTACTATTCATTGGCGGAAATAATTTTATTTTTTATTTTTTATTTTTCAAATAATTACCAAAAACATATTATTTTCTAATTTTCTAAATATATATAAGAAAGTTTAATTTTTTTTAGTGAAAAAAAAGGAAAACTATTTTGCGTATCTAAACAAATCCTTCATCTTTAATATGTTTAACATGAATATAAAAATTAAAAAATAAGTTAAGATTTTTTTTAAAGTTCTTGAAAAACTAAAAGTGACGACAAATTTTCACAAAATTTTAAATCTTGAATTTATATTTGTATAAATATAAAATAAATTTAATATAATTTTATGTTATATATTTTTTAGTTTACATAAATTCAAATTTAAGGCTTTTAATCCATACTAACAAACATAAAATAAAATAAATTAGAATCAAAATCATCCTTATTATGAAAGAATTAAATGTATCCCTCCAATTGATACATTTGGATAATCTAACAAATTATATTTGGCCTATTTCTTAATTAACCCCAATTAAGCTATTTGGATGAATAAGTAAATATAATGAAATATGTTTGAGATTACAAAAATATCTATAGTTAGAAAACACTTCAAAGTTGTTTAGTTTAAAATGTTTTGTACAAAATATGTCATAAAAATGTTATCATAATTAATTAATACAAATGTAAACTTCAATAATATTGCACTTAATAGTATGATGAAATACATACCGTAAAAGAAACTAATTTTCCCTAAGGTTTAACAAAAAAAAACATGAACCTCTTTTATGCCCCATTTGGAAGTTGAAAAGTGTTGACCCTATGGGTCATACTGTAACGTCCCTCAATTTTTTAACATAAAATGTCACATAATATATCAAATGGTCAATCCGAACCCGTGGGTAGTGGGGACACCTGTCAAATACAGCAGAATTCTACGCAACAGTAAACATAAAATCCAAATATCCATCCATAAAGCATAATACCACAGTTTTCTATAACATTATAAAACTGTACTTTTATACATCCTTATATACATCAAAATATCTCTAGGGTCGAACATAAAATAACTCTGACCCTATTACAAAATCTCACCCTTCTCACAGGGTAATCTCACTAGCTCAACGGCGGCCTTGACCAGCCGGTCTCTCAGGGGCTCCTGAAAAATTAATTAAGTTTGGGAGTGAGACACTTCTCAGAAAGGGAAAATAAACTAAATACAGTTGTGTGGTAATATGAATATTTAATGCAATTATACGTATACAGTACATTTTAGATTTCGTAAACGTTCATCATATCATACTGAATAATCACATGCTTTCATATTTTCTAGTAAGTCATATCATACATAAAACATCTGTTATACCCGTAATACTGAAAACAAACTCATGATGAATAGCTAGCTGGTGTCATGTATTACCCCCATGACGGGTTGTGCAGTCCGAAGGTGGGACCCGACAACAGCTGGCCGACCGCTGCCGAGTCAAATATGTCTGTAAATACGATGAGCTCACCACACCCTGGTCTGGACTTTTAGGTGGACGTCCACACTCTACTGAAAGCCACATCGACTATCCATCTCCCATCCCCTCGTGGGGTGGTTAGCACTAATCTGACGTGGATATTTGATCTACAATATAGCTACGGTACCGAGCCCCTGAACTGAACTAAACTAACATCTTGGTTGTGATAACATATAATATATAATCATACATATAACATCATTATGGCCTCGTGCCGAAAATATAGTAATTACGGCCTCCTGCTGAAATCATGCCTAAATACGGCTTCGTGCCGATATCATAAATACGGTCTCGTGCTGATAACATAAATATGGCCTCGTGCCGATAACATAAATACGGCATCATGCCGAAAACATAAATACGGCCTCGTGCCGATAATATAAATACGGTCTCGTGTCGATAACATAAATACATGGCCTCGCGCCAAAATCGTTTCAGGTATATATATATATTCTAAAAATAAATCATTTATCATATATTCGTCAAATTCATCACAACATAGCTCATCTTTTCATAATACCTGAAATCATGTTATGTTCATAAAATCTTTCACATCATAATACATTTCACGTAAAATAATATTCATGTCACACATATGCTGTTAAAAGTCATACTTCATATTCTAAAATCGTGATTTTCCGGCACCTCATACATACATATATATTTCAATCATTATAGCAGTATTTTCTCAATCGCACATTTCATTCATAATAAACAATATAGCATATGTTTTTCTAAAAATAAATTTACTCATAATTAATAATAATTTGCATGGAAAATAATTACTTTAGTTTATTCCCTTACCTAACTACTAAGAAATTCGTTAGGACTCAAATCCTACGCACTTGGCGCTCGAAATTTAACTCCTGCAATTTACATTTTCCCCAGATTAATTAATCTATTTATCCAAAATAATACTCATCTATCCTTCCCTAGGCTCCATATACCTCAAATTAATATTTAAACTATTATTTAACATTCCCACTTAATTTTTCAAATTTTGCCTGCGAGTTCCAAAATTACACCCGCGGTGCTCACCCGGTCCCTAATTCCAGAAATCCTACTTCAGTCCTAGATACTTAATATTTTAGCATTTCTAAGTTATGCTATTTAATTAAAAATAAGCCCCTTAATAACCCCCATACCCCAAATTTGGGGTTTTAGCCCGACACCCCCACGAGAATTTCGTCCCACTAGACTTATAGAAAATCATCCCTAAATTCTCATGGTGGTGTCCGTTCGTCAATTGGGCTTATATTTTGCAAGAAATTAAAGAAAAAGGATAAAATGGCTTACCCTAGGGAATATGCCTACGCCGCTCCTACCACCGATCCGCTCCAGTAGAAATGACGGCAGTGGCGAATGGAATCCAGTGGTATCTTCGGATTTTCGATCGAGCGAAAATCCATCACGAAATCGAGGAGAGAAGGAGAGAGAACGTGAGAAGAGAGAGAATCCTGCGTTGCAGGAAAAATAAACAGAAGAAAAGAAAGGAAAGAAGAAGAAGATAGAAGATAGGGGGGGCGTGAATAATAAGTTAAGAACTCACCTGAAGCTACGTGAATAATAAGATAAGAACTCACCTGAAGCTTCAAAAGAAGCTTCAGGTGATATATATATATATATATATATATATATATATATATATATATATATTAATATAATAATAATATTAATAATATATTTAATTAATATTAATAAAAATATATTTTATTAATAAAATAAAAATTAATTTTAATTCATTTTTTTCCTTTTTTTTTTAAATCCGTTTAATTAATTAATTATTTTTTTATTTTTTTATTTTTTGATTTTTTGATTTTTTTTGGAAATCATTCCACTAATTTTTTACATCTCTTTTTGGGGTTTTTACATTCTCTCCTCCTTATAAAAATTTTGTCCTCAAAATTTGTCATTCCCCTGTTTCCCTTCCTTAACGAAAACACTTCCAATTTTTATTAATTACCCTCACTTATGGCGGAGGAATACGTTGGTTACAACGAAGGTAGGGTTATGGGAAATTATAACTATTCAAAATTATCCCAAAACCATTCAAATAAAAACTACAATACTATTCCATTCACTTGACTGGCTCAGCTCTAAACTCCATTGAATAAATGCAGATATCTCTGGCGCATCTGATCCTCTAGTTCCCAGGAAGCCTCCTTAATGGCATGATTGCGCCACAGAACTTTTACCAGTGGAATCTTCTTCGTGCGTAGCTCCTGTTCCTTCCAATTAAGAATTTGCACTTGCACTTCCTCATAAGCTAAAGTATCGCCCAACTCCAGTGCTTCATATTTGATCACATAGGAGGGATTCGGGACGTATTTCCTCAGCATAAAAACGTGGAGTACGTCATGGATCTTAGATAGGAACGGTGGTAATGCCAAGCGATAGGCAACTGGACCCACTCTCTCAAGAATCTCGAATGGTCCAATATACTTAGGGTTCAGCTTACCCTTCCTCCTGAACCTCATAACACCCTTCAGCGGTGCCACCTTCAGGAATACGTGATCTCCTGTGTCAAACTCCAATTCTCACTGACGAGTATCAGCATAACTCTTCTGTCGGCTCTACGTTGTCTTGATCCTGTCTCTGATGAGTCTGACTTTATTCTGAGTCTGTTGTATCAGCTTTGGCCCCAATACCTATCTCTCTCCAACCTCATCCCAGTACAATGGGGATCGACACCTTGTTGACCCTATGGGTTATACCCTATTTTGATTATGACAAATACTCAGGTATTTAATGATTGCCAAGTTGATGTGCAGGTTTATCTTGGCAATATCCTATGATGGCACTCGGAGACCCGGAGGAAAACGAAGACTCTGAAGACCCTTGATATAATTGAGTTGTTGTAATTTATATTCGGGTCTGTAATAGTTAAGTAGGAAAGGTCTGTAATAGTAAATAGGTCTTTGGTTTGTGATAAGCTCACACACATCACATGCATGATAATACGTAAGATCAAACCAAACCATGAATGAGAAAGGACCTTAGACAGACCCTAGGGTGTACCCTTCGGTCGACCGACAACGGACTTTTTCGGTGTCTTCAAAATTGGACCCCAAGTGGCCTTAGGACACACACATATGCACATATGTTTATTAGGCACTTAAAATTGATTGAGTTGGGTCAATTCGGGATCGAAATGCACACTTGGTGCACTTTCGGTCGACCGAGCCAATTAGTTCATATTGGCCCGGTCGACCGAAACCGGTCCGGGTCAACTATTTGACTTGGTCCCGGTCGACCGACCCCTTACAGGTCATTTGACCTCGGTCGACCGAACCACCTGGGAGTCAACTATTTGACCCCCCGGTCGACCGACCACTTTTGTACTCCAACAACTAGGTCGACCGAAGCGCCTCGGGAGAATTCCCAACAACTCGGTCGACCGAGCCGTGCAGTTCAAAAAGGCCTCGGTCGACCGAAACTCGGAGATTTCAAAAATCGCCTTACCCGGTCGACCGACCCCTTAGTTCAAAATGACCTCGGTCGACCGAGCTACTTGAGTGCCGGTCGACCGAGCTACTTTTGGTCGACCGGACCTCTCGGGTTGCCCTATTTTTTTTACCGCGATTAAATGGTTTAAGCAGGGTTAAAATATTTGAAAGGTCATTAAACTTTCCTAATTATTCCCAATAGGTCCCCAACGGTTATATTTCAAGGGTTGTCTATAAATACCCCCTCATTTGGGATAATTAGCATGGGATTAAAAATATTGATTAAGAGAAATTCTCTGAAAATCCCAAATCCTATAATATTCATATCCAATCCCCATTCACTCATGCTTACCTTCTTCGATCTCTTAAATCCTCTGTAAGTCGATTGAGTGTTTATATTTAATAGGTTTGCTCTCCCATTCATATTTGATTGATTTATTTTCATTGAGAGCTAAACCTAAGTATTCTTAGGAGACTTTGTTAATAAGTCTATCCTAAGAAGACTTTGATAGATCTTCTAAGATTTGCACCTTCGTTGCAACATCTTAAGAAGATTGTATTTGTTTTTGGTTGCAAAACATTTTCAAAATACATTCAAATATCTAGCGTGCTTTGTCTTGATAAAGCTTTAAAGAGATATTTGTTTGTGTGAGAAAAATCTTTGTTGCAATATTCATTGATTTATATCCATAGTTGAATACAAAGATTAAACTCCTTTTGCAAACCAAACTTATACATTGCTAGAGCTTCATATACATATATATATATTGAGAAAACTTGTTGATTGAAATATATGAAGTTTGGATAATATCTTTGTTTGAACACTTAGATTGAATAGCCTGTGATACAAAGATCATTTAGGTTTGCACTCTTACGTACTCATTACAACGATAGTAAATCTATTTGAGAGTTGACATCTTAGACCACATTGAGCTTACATATTGAATCATACTGTGGTGTTTGTAATTGCGCGTATTTGGGTACACATCTGCTTTACTTGAAAGCACAATCACTGTACCATTTCAGTATAATACACATTGGTTGTATTTCCAGGCACGGGCCTGAAGAGGGAGACTAGCCCTGGAATAGTCCCGGATTGGCTTAGACCTGGTTAGGAAAGCTAGGTGCGTCGTCCTGTTAAGGCGTGTAGGTTGAGGTCAGCCCTGTGTTAATTTGACCTGGTTAAGGTTGAGGTCAGCCCTGTGTTAATTTGACCTAGTTGTAAACGGTGCCGCTCCACCCTTAAGTGAGCTATTAGTGGAATCCTCTAGCTTGCGAGCTTGAGGCGGGGACGTAGGCACGGTTGGCCGAACCTCGATAACATATCGTGTGTTCATTTATATCTCCGCACTTTATATTTACCGCACATGTATGTTATGGGTGAATGATGCGTATGACTTAAATTTCACATTATACTTATCTACGCGTTTGGAAATTGAATAGGCAGACCCTAGGTTGTGTATATACTGCTGTTTATCCGGTTCAACCTAGGTGATAAATTTTAAATTTCCAATTCACCCCCCCTCTTGGGAATACACCAATTCTAACACACCTCCTGCCATACAGTGCCTCATACGATGCCATCCCAATACTAGTCTGGTAGCTATTGTTATAAGCAAACTCAACCAATGGCAAATACTGCATCCAACGACCTCCAAAGTCCAGCACACATGCTCGCAACATATCCTCTAGAATTTGTATGGTCATCCCTGTCTGTCCATCTATCTGAGAATGAAAAGCCATGTTGAACGACAACTGAGAACCCATGGCCCCTTGCAGACTATTCCAAAAACGAGATGTGAACCGTGGGTCTCTATCTGAAACTATGGACACTGGGACGCCATGGAGTCTAACTATCTCTTGGATGTATAACTTAGCCAATCTGTCCAAGGAGTAGCTAACTTTGATCGACAAAAAGTGGGCAGTCTTCGTCAATCGATTCACCACTACCCAGATAGCGTCCTGTCCATGCAATGTTGGCGGTAATCCTCAGACGAAATCCATCGCTATATGCTCCCACTTCCACTCAGGAATATGGAGTGGCTGCAACGATCCCGCCACCGGTCTCTGATGCTCATCCTTCACTTGCTGGCACGTCAAACATTGATCCACATACTGAGCTATCTCCCTCTTCATGTTGCTCTACTAGAAGGACTCTCGAAGATCCTTGTACATTTTAGTGCTACCTGGATGTACAGTATATAGGGACCGATGCGCTTCCTCCAGAATGACCCTCTTGATCTCAGGATCAGCAGGAACGCATAACCTGGTACGAAACCTCAAGGCTCCATCATTTGAAATGTTGAACTCTGATTTCTGACCATCCTCTACCTTTCCCATAAGCTCTACTAGTTCTACATCATTCCTCTAAGCTACTTTAATCCTCTCTTGTAGAGTCGGTAGCAAAACCAAGTCAGCAATGAACACCTGGTGATCGCCCTCTACCAGCTCCACACCGAGTCTCTCCAGATCCATCTGAATCGGATGCTGAATCTCCACTGCAGATACAGATGATTCCACTGATTTCTGACTCAAAGCATCAGCAACCAAACTAGCCTTTCCCGGGTGGTAGCTGATAGTGCAGTCATAATCTTTTATTAGCTCCAGCCATCTCCTCTACCACATATTCAATTCCTTCTGCGTGAAGAAATACTTTAAATTCTTATGGTCAGTAAATATCTCACACTTACCCCCATATAGATAGTGCCTCCAAATCTTCAGCGCGTAAACAACCGCCGCCAACTCCAGATCATGGGTAGGGTAATTCTTCTCATATTTTTTCAACTGTCGTGAGGCATAGGCTATTACTCTCCCCCGCTGCATCAATACACATCCGAGCCCTTTATGGAACGCATCACTATAAATTACGAACCCCTCTTCTCCTGAAGGTATCGTCAACACAGGCACAGTGATGAGTCGCTACTTCAATTCCTAGAAGTTCTGTTCACATTCATCAGACCACTCAAACTTCACTCCCTTCCTAGTCAATCGAGTAAGTGGGTCTGACAATCTAGAGAAACCCTCAACAAACCTGCGGTAGTACCCAACCAATCGTAGGAAACTCCTGATCTCGTGCACGTTCTTTGGTCGTACCCAGTCTACTACCGCCTTAATCTTACTCGAATCAACAGAAATACCACTCTTGGATATAATGTGTCCAAGGAAGGTAACCTATTCCAGCCAGAACTCGCACTTTTTGAGCTTCGCATATAGCTTCTTCTCTCGCAACACCTGCAACACTATACTCAGATGCTTCTCATGCTCCTCTGGACTCTTCGAATACACCAGTATATCATCAATAAATACTACCACAAATTGATCCAAGTACTGGTGAAAACCCCTGTTCATAAGATCCATAAACACTGCAGGAGCATTCGTCAATCCAAATGACATAACTAGAAATTCATAGTGACCATACCGTGTTCTGAATGCCGTCTTCGGAACATCCTCTGCCCTGACTTTCACCTGATGGTACCCGGAGCGTAAATCTATCTTCGAAAAGATCTATGTCTCTTGTAACTAGTCAAACAAATCATCAATACGCGGGAGCGGGTATTTATTCTTGATAGTTACTTTATTTATTTCTCGATAGTCGATGCACAATCTCATCGAGCCATCCTTCTTCCTCACAAACAAAACCAGTGCTCCCCAGGGTGACACACTGGGCCGAATGAACCCCTTATCTAACAGCTCCTGCAACTATTCTTTCAATTCTTTCAGCTCTTCCAGTGTCATTCTATACGGTGCCTTCAAAATCGACGTTGTCCCCGGAACCAGATCAATAACGAACTCTACCTCATGATCAGGAGGTAGTCCAGGCAAATCCTCAGGAAATACATTAGGAAAATCCCCCATCACTGGGATATCCTCCACCCTCGGTTCCCCTTCTGATACAACCTTCACATAGGCTAAATATCCCTGACAACCTTCTGATAGCAATCTACGCGCCTGAATAGCAGACAATAACTGATGTGGGGTGCGCACATGTGATCCCACGAATTTGTACTCCTGTCCCTCTGATGGCAATCAATGCTAGCATAGTGAGCAGCTAGCCAATCCATACCCAAGATTACCTCAAACTCATACATGTCTAAAACCACCAGATTACCTAACAAAGACCTCCCCTGAATATCCACTGGACAGTCCCTGAGTACCTTTCTACATACCCCTACGGTCCCAGTCGGCGTAGCAACAGACAAACTAATTTCTAACTGCTGAGGCTTAAACCCACACAATTTAACATAATCACGGGCGATAAACGAATGCGTTGCCCCATAATCAAACAAAATAGTAGCTTTAAATGACAGTATTAAAACAGTACTGTCACCACATCGCCGGCCGCCTCAGCGTCGCCTAGCTTCAAAGCGAAAACTCTAGCTGGGGCTGTATTCCTCTGCTGGCCTTCTCGTGGTGCCTGGTAGCCTTCTCGTGCAGGTCTAGGAGCAGTACCAGTCTGTGTTGAACACTCCCTCATCATATGCCCTAGCTCCCCACACCTGTAGGAGACACCTCGCTCGGCACGGCACTCTCCCAAGTGTCTCTTCCCACAAGATGGGCAAGTAGGAGATGGCTGCACGCCCTGGAAACCGCGATTCTCGGTCTCCTGTCTTTGGTCCTTATAATTGCCACCTCTCTTCCACGAAGCACGGCCGACTCCCTGCTGGGAACCGGAAGGTGTGGATCTCTTCTTCTGCCTCTGCTCCTCAACCTCCAACCGATCACCAATCTCTGCTATAGTGGCTCGGTTAACCAACTCGGCGAAGTCTTGCAATTTCAAAATCGATACCTGTTTATAAATTTCTCTCCTCATGCCTCTTTCAAACTGCCGTACCTTCTTCACCTTATCTGGGATGATGTACGAGGTGAAGCGAGATAGCTCGATGAACCTCGCCGTGTACTGTTGCACTGATAGCTGTCCCTGTTTCAGATTCAGGTTCTCTGCAATCTTAGCTTCCCTGGAAGAGGCTGGAAAATACATGTCGAAGAATATATCTTTAAACCGTTCCCACGTCATCTCTACAAGTACAATCCTCTGTTGCTCTAATACTCTCACCACCGACCACCACCTCTCAGCCTCTCCTGTCAATTTATATGTGGCAAATAGTACCCTCTGTTCCTCAGAACGTTGCAGCACTGCAAATATTTTTTCTATCTCCTGCACCCAATTCTCAACCACTGCAGGATCCATTCCCCCTGAGAAAGCTGGAGGATTCATCTTTATGAACTTCTCTATCGAGCTACTGTGGCCTCCAGACAGACCACCCTGTCCCTTCGAACTTCTAGCAATCTCTGCCATCACTTTCTGTGCTACACTACATAAAACGGCATCTAAATCACTACCCGCAGTGCCCGAGGGTCCAGCACCCTCACTCCCACTAGCATGGTCACTATTGCCACCAAGGTCCATCCTGAAAAACATGTAACTTAACTCAAAACCTCATTCTCTATACATATCACTCAGTTCATATGGTATATTTTCCTAATTAACTCGTCATTCTTGATCTTAATTCAAGGTTCAATCCTGCAGCCTAGATACCCAACCCGACGATAGTTTACAATGAATTTCCTGAAGTCGTCACCTCAGGAAAATCACACAAACCACCACAGAAGTCCTACATCTAGACTACAAAACTAGACCTCAAATTCCCTTATCCTATACTCTGGTATTATTACTGCTGCACTCTAGAGTCTACAGAACCTAGTATCCTAGGCTCTGATACCAAATGTAACATCCCTCAATTTCTTAATATAAAATGTCACATAATAGATCAAATGGTCAACCTGAACCCATGGGTAGCGGGGACACCTGTCAAACACAGCGAAATTCTACACAGCAGTAAACATAAAATCCAAACATCCATCCATAAAGCATAATACCAAAGCTTTCTATAACATTATAAAACTATGCTTCTATACATCCTCATATACATCAAAATATCTCTAAGGTCAAACACAAAATAACTCTAACCCTATTACAAAATCTCACCCTTCTCATAGGGTAATCTCACTAGCTCAACGGCGGCCTTGACCCGCCGGTCTCTCAGGGGCTCTTGAAAAATTAATTAAGTTTGGGAGTGAGACACTTCTCAGTAAGGGAAAATAAACTAAATACAGTTGTGTGGTAACAAGAATATTTAATGCAATTATACATATACAGTACATTTTGGATTTCGTAAACTTTCATCATATCATACTAAATAATCACATGCTTTCATATTTTCTAATAAGTCATATCATACATAAAACATCTGTTATACCGGTAATATTGAAAACAAATTCAGGATGAATAGCTAGCTAGTGTCATATATTACCCCCCATGACGGGTTGTGCAGCCCGAAAGCGGGACTCGACAACGGCTGGCCAACCACTACCGAGTCAAATATGTCTGTAAGTACGATGAGCCCGCCACACCCTGGTCCGGACTGCGAGGTGGACATCCACACTCTACTGAAAGCCATATCGACTATCCATCTCCCATCCCCTCGTGGGGTGGTTAGCACTAATCTGACATAAATATTTGATCTACAATATAGCTACGGTACCGAGCCCCTGAATTGAACTAAACTAACATCCTGGTTGTGATAACATATAATACATGATCATATATATAACATCATTATGGCCTCGTGCCGAAAATATAGTAATTACGGCCTCCTGTCGAAATCATGCCTAAATACGGCCTCGCGCCGATATCATAAATACAGCCTCGTGCCGATAACATAAATACATGGCCTTGCGCCAAAATCATTTCAAGTATATATATATTCTGAAAATAAATCATTTATTATATATTCGTCAAATTCATCACAACATAGTTCATCTTTTCATAATACCTAAAATCATGCTTTGTTCGTAAAATCTTTCACATCATAATATATTTCACGTAAAATAATATTCATGTCACACATATGCTGTTAAAAGTCATACTTCATATTCTAAAATCGTGATTTTCCGGCACCTCATACATACATATATATTTTAATCATCATAGTAGTATTTTCCCAATCGCAAATTTCATTCATAATAAACAATATAGCATATGCTTTTCTGAAAATAAATTTACTCATAATTAATAATAATTTGCATGGAAAAAAACTGCTTTAGTTTATTCCCTTAGCTAGCTACTGAGAAATTCGTTATGACCCAAATCCTACGCCCTTGGCGCTCGAAATTTAACTCCTGCAATTTACATTTTTCCCAGATTAATTAATTTATTTTTTCAAAATAATACTCATCTAGCCTTCCCTAAGCTTCATATACCTCAAATTAATATTTAAACTATTATTTAACATCCTCACTTAATTTTCCAAATTTTACCTGCGGGTCCTAAAATTACACCCGCGGTGCTCACCCGGACCCTAAATTCCAGAAATCCTACTTCAATCCCAGATGCTTAATATTTTAGTATTTCTAAATTAATGCTAATTAATTAAAAATAAGTCCCTTAATAATCCTCGTACCCCAAATTTGGGGTTTTGGCCCGACACCCCCACGAGAATTCCGTCCCACTAGACTTGTAGAGAATCATCCCTAGATTCTCATGGTGGTGTCCATTCGTCAATTGGGCTTATATTTTGCAAGAAATTAAAGAAAAAAAAAGGAGAAAATGGCTTACCCCAGGAAATAAGCCTACGCCACTCCTACCACCGATCCGCTCCGTTAGAAATGACGGCAACGGCGAATGGAATCCAGTGGTATCTTCGAATTTTCGATCGGGCGAAAATCCGTCACGAAATCGAGGAGAGAAGGAGAGAGAACATGAGGAGAAAGAGAGTTCTGCGTTGCAGGAAAAATAAACAGAAGAAAAAAAAGGAAAGAAGAAAAAGAAGAAGAAGAAGAAGATAGAAAATAGGGGGGGCGTGAATAATAAGTCAAGAACAACTTCAGGTGATTTAATATATATATATATATATATTTATATATATAATAATAATATATTTAATTAATATTAATAATAATTTATTTTATTAATAAAATAAAAATTAATTTTAATTCATTTTTTTCCTTTTTTTAAAATCCGTTTAATTAATTAATTATTATTATTTTTTTTGAAATCATTCCACTAATCTTTTATATTTTTTTTTTGGGATTTTTACACATACCCTATTTTGATTATGACAAATACTCGAGCATTTAATGTCTATCAAGTTTGTGTGCACGTTTATATTAGTAAAAATCATTTGATGACGCATGTTAACTTGAAGCAAAAAGAAGTGTGACGACTTGCTTAATTTCCACATTTTTTTTTTTTACAATAAATACAATATCACAAAACTTGGCAGATCATAGCCCACCTAGACTCGTGGGTACCAGAGATATATCAGAACATATAATAGAAGCATAAGCAGCAGGAAACATACAATCATATATATCTCATTATACCATACATCACAAATACCAGAGTTACTACAATCACTGTATATATATACACAACACTCATCCCAAAAAGATGTCTTAGGGCCATTTCCACAAAATACAACCGACCCTATCAAAATACTTACCCTTCTAGAAGGGCAGATCTACCGTACTAGATCAGCGGGGCTTTACCCGCTCTCCTATCAAGGGCTCTTGAAATATTTATAAAATTTTGGGGTGAGACACCTCTCAGTAAGGGAAATAAACTAATACCAGTGTGTGGCAACATGAGTATTCTGTGTTATACATATACCATACAGAACATATTCAATAACTGTTTTGTCAAATTTGGGAAAACATATATATCATCAAAACATGGCAGAACATACTGCATTTTCATAAACATATTTCATCTCATATAATAATAATAATAATAATAATATAAAAACATTCCTAGTAGGTTAGCTGGTTGTTGTCATGTATTACCCCCACATGATTGGGTTGTGTGGCCCGAAGGCGAGACCTGACAATGGTTAGCCGACCACTGCCAAGTCAAATGTACAATCTGTAAGTCTGATGGGTCTGCCAGACCTGGTCCATACACCAGGGGCGCTCACACACTTCTTAAAAACCACATCGACCATCCAATCTCACATCACTCTGTACAGCGGCGTTAACACAAATATCATGATCACGAAGACCATGGACACATAGCAACGGTACTGTGCAAATGCTGGCCTAGACCAAGCCAACCAGGTTTTGATATCATATAACATATACTAAAACTGTGATACATGGATATCTCATATCATTAATTATCAGAACAATCATATCATTTTGCATATATACGTATATCATGAAAATCATCGACCTATACGCCGGTATTTCACATTTTACCATAACTCGGCCCGTACATCGGCAAATCATAGCACAGCCCATACGCTGGCAAATCACATCCATAGCTTGGCCTGTACGCTGACAAATCATATCATAACACAACCCGTACGCTGGCAAATCACGTCTATAGCATGACCCGTACGCCGGTGAAATATATCCATAGCTCAACCTGTACGCTGGTTTCCATTATAAAAATTCGTATCATTAACACATTCCTAGAAAACAGTATTTCATAACAATTTTTACTCATGCCACACTAACAGGTTTTTTGCATATTCAACATACCATCATTTTCAATAGTATTTTCCCAAATATAAATCATATATAAATATATTTGTTTTTCTGAAATCAAATGCTATAACAATATACATATTTTTCGTAAAATACTAGTTTAGTTTATCCCCTTACCTAATTCTTAAAAAGCCCGTAAGAAAATCTGTCCCGCACCTGCAGGGTTCCCAACTCAACACCCTAGAAACAATATTTCCCATAACTAAAGTTCAGTATTTCTATGCGTATAACATTTCCTAAGACTGTTAAATAACCAAATACTGAGTAGAAAGTCTTATCTTGGATTTGGGATGGTTTCCACCTCAGCCCCATCGACGATCCACTCCGGCAGAATTGTAAAGAACTTTCCCAGGAGTGTTGTGGTGGCTTCAGATCCTCAAACCGGCGAAAATTAGGCCCGAAATCAAAGAAAGAAGGGGGAAGAACCGAAGGATAAGAGAGAGAGGGTTTCTGCGCAAGATTTCCATAAAAAATCTGAGTTTTTCTCTATTTATAGGGCTGGATTCGTCGATGAGCCACGTCATCTCGTCGATGAGTCCTTTAGTAATTTCGTCAACAAAACCCACTCCTCGTCAACGAAATTCAAATTGCTCAAAACCACTCTCAATATCTTCTCGTCGACGAATCCTAGCCTCGTCGACGAGCTTCTGTTGTACCCTCGTCGACGAGTCCCTTGTATTCGTCTACGAGGAGCTAAAAAATTCTCGGGATTATCCTTTCCAAAATGTAATGTCGTCAACGAACGCGAAGTGCATCGTCAATGTAGGAACTTATAAGCTCAATGACCATAGTTGGACCTTAGGGATCACCTTTTGGTCGACCGACGCCGGATTTTTGGGCATAGTTGAAAAGCATTGACCATTGACCTTTACATGAATAAGTAAATATAATGAAATATGTTTGAGATTACAAAAATATCTATAGTTACTAAACACTTCAAAGTTGTTTATTTTAATATGTTTTGTACAAAATATATCATAAAAATGTTATCATATTTAATTAATACAAATGTAAACTTCAATAATATTGCAATTAATAGTATGATGAAATACATGTTGTAAAAGACACTAATTTTCCCTAAGGTTTAACAAAAAAAACATGAACCTCTTTTATGCCTCGTTTGGAACTCGAAAAGCGTTGACGTTATGGGTCATACCTTATTTTGATTATGACAAATACTCGAGTATTTAATGTCTATCAAGTTTGTGTGTAGGTTCATGTTAGTAAAGATCATTTGATGGCACATGTTAACTTGAAGCAAAAAGAAGACCCAGAAGATTCATTATTGTAATTTTATATTAAGTTTAATATTGGGTCTGTAATAGTAAAATATGAATAGTCTGTAATAATTGATGTGCATCATGCATGTAGGAACTTATAAGCTCAATGACCATAGTTGGACCTTAGGGATCACCATTCGGTCGACTGACGCCAGATTTTTGGGCTTAGTTAAAAAGCATCGACCGTTGACCTTTGATTAACCCTAGGTCTCTAATCATCACATGTAAAGTCCTCTATGACTTAAAACTTATACCTATATGAACAGGGGTGACTTTTAATAAAGAATAAGACAGAAACTGTGCATTGAACAATGCTTCAGTCGACCGAACTTTCATAGTGTAAATCACTCGGTCGACCGAATCAGTCTGAGGCCAACAATTTAACCATAACTTAGTCGACCATACCTTGCCAAGTTCATAGCACTTGGTCAATCGAACTCCCACACGGGTCAACGTTTGACTTCTTGGTTGACCGACTAGATATATATGGCCAACACCCTAGTCGACTGAACCCCCACGTGAGAAAATCCAACCTCACGGTCGACCGAACCCTATAGTTCAAAATCACCTAGTCGACTGAACAACACGTGTTTAGGAAAATTGCCTTTAAGATCCTTAGTCCGGTCGACCGAACTCTCAATTCATTTTTTGCATAGTCGACCGAACTTTATCACTTGGTCAACCAAACCTCAAGTCTGGTCAACCGGTGCTCTCAGGTTGGAAATTTTTTTTACCATGGTTAAATTTTTTAAACAGGGTTAACTTTGTTAAATTGTTTTAAAACTTTCCTAATAATACCCTACATGTCATAAACGGTCATAATTTGACGTTGGTCTATATATATGAGTTTATTTGTGTGAATTAGCAATTAATTAAAAACATCATTAGCAAAAAATTATCTCTATTTTCAAAATCCTACCTTACCCAAATACTCTTAAATCTCGATTCCCTTTATACATCTTAGTATTGTGAGAGTTCATTGATTGTACTGGTGCTTATTAAAGGTTGCTTATACTCCCATTGCTCTTGCTTGATTGATTTATTTATTTTGGGGAGTTTAGTAAAGTTTATCCCACATATTTGAACATAATAAATCTTGTGTTGGGATAAACTCATAAGCTTAATGATTCTTGCATTGTCATTGCAATATTCCTAGAGCTATATTTTCGTTGTGCAAATATTTTTTTACAAGTTATAATTTTTTAAAACTTCTCGTGTGCTTATTTCATTGAAGGAAAATATTTTGAATTAGTTTGAATATGTGATTAACATCTTTAAAACCCTGATTTGTTATTGAGATTTGATATATCTAGTTTTAAAGAAACAACTTGATTTGAACACTCTTGTAATTGATTGACTATAAACATAACTTTGAGTGTTGATCACATATGTAGAGCACCCAGCTTATAGTTCATATTTTGTTGATGTGCATTGATTGATTGATTATATACTGTGCTTAGTGGTACATAATCTGCTTAGTGTAAGAAGCATATTTCTGTGTATATAAAAAATTTATACACATTTGTTGCATTTCAGGCACAGGCCTGAAGAGGGAGACTAGCCCTATTGAATAGTCATAGATTTGCTTAAACCCAGTTAGGAAAGTTAGGTGCACCATCTTGGTAAGGTGTAGGTTGAGGTCAGCCCCGTTAATTGACCTGGTTGTAATCGTTGTCGTTCCACCCGTTAAGTGAGCATTAGTGGAATCCTTAGACTTGCGAGTTTGAGGCGTGGATATAGACACAGTTGGCTGAACCCCAATAACATATCGTGCGTGTTCTTTATATTTCTACAAATTTATTTTTCGCACTTTTATTTTCAGCACATATATGTTGTCTGTTTGATTCATTATATGTAGTATATGTATTGATTGAGTTTATAATTGTATAGACAGACTCTAGGTTGCGTAATACCGTTGATTTGGATAAACCTATGTAGGACAAAATTTTAAATACCCAATTCACCTCTCCTTTTGGGAATACACCAAAGCCAACAAAAAGTATTAGGGAAATGAAAGAAAAATAGTAAGGAATCCACGTTTTCATGTTTAATTGTTGAGGAAAATAAGAGATAAAATAAAAAATATACTAAATTCATGAACAAAATTTTGATTTTACACATTATTAATATTTAATTTTTCTTAATTTTTAATTATATGAAAATAAAATTTCATTTTTAGTATAACTTAAAGTAGAAGGAAAATATGAAAAATGAGTTTCCTTCTTATTTTCTTTTCCCATTAAAATTTTTAATCCAAACAGACCCTTAGGCTCCGTTTGGAACTTAGAAAAGATTAGGGAAATGATAGTTACGTTCTCTTGGTAACTTTTAAGAGAGGTTTATGTAATTTTTAAAATTTTAGGAAGAAGTTCGCGTCTTTTTTTCTATTGAACCTCAAGAGATGTTTTTGAAATTTTAAAAATTTTGAAAAAATAATTTTTTTCTCCGAAATTTATAGGAGAATAGTGCCTTTTATTTAAATATTTTTTTTTCATGATGACACAATATACAATAATGAATAATATTTATGCTAAATCTTCTGATGATGATATTCCTATACAATATTACCTATATTCTTATCCTCCTTCAATTTGATTATCCTTCTCCATTTATCCAAGCTCACATAAATTTAAATTCATAATTTGAAATCTGTACTTTTAAATATAGTACTATTTCATTTGAAAAATACAAAAAAAGAAAAAGAAAAAAAAACTCGAGAAAATTCATCATCGACTTTCTCAAATTACTTGAAAAACTTCTTAAATTTCAAAATAATTTGAAGATTCATATGATTCTAGTTTTGCATCCAATTATTTAAGTTCCCAATGATTCATCTAAAAAATAAAAAGGAATCAAGTTAATAATTTAATACTAATTTTAGGCAAACAATATCTTTCAATGTAAAAAAAAAAAAGATAGTAATTTTCTAGTAATTATTTAATACAAATTTGAGGTATTTTCACTTCAAAAATAATGTTTTATTTGAAAAATGCACGAGTGAGTACATGTTAAAAATCAGTGCATTTTCGTATAAAGATAAGTATTTATAAATTTGGTAAAAAAATGATCTAAAGTGAAAATATATAATTAAGAAAATGTTCATGGAACATAATCGGACAAAATGGAATTAAATTTATTATTTAATTTTGGTATGTTCTCTCATCAAACAAACTTTCAACCATTTAATTTCTCCCTCATTCAATTCTACAAACTAAATTTGACACAAATATTTTTTAATATGTATCTTGGAATGTGTGAGAAACAAGCACGATAAGTGAACGATCTCCCTAGGAAAGCATGATGCCTGACTTGCCCTTGCTTTCCAAAACGGTAGATCAAAAGTACTGAAATGAATATGAAACCCGACATCCATATGGTAAATAACTACCTAAACAGCTACGATCCATTGCGTGTGTTAAACATATCCTAATATATACACGCATAAAATTTAAGATAGACTAACAAATGTTTCGTGTATGCACGAGGCATGATTTAAAAACTAGATCTTAAAAACTATTAAATTATAATTTTTTTAAAAAAAGATTTATGTGTTAAATCACATAATTTAACCACATAATCGAACAAAGACTTCAGAGTTTTGGCAAGCCAATTTCAACAAAAGTTTTAGTGTTTGAACTATTTTTGCTTAAACAGTTTCTAATAATCTTATATTATCTAATGATTTTATAATTTAATAAGTCAATCAGTGATTTAAAATTAATTTATAAATAAAATTGTTAATATTTTAAAACTAACATATACATATATTTTGTATTACTTTAAAACTGTATCATAAATTTGTAACTTAACTTTTGTAACATTTTGCATTAAATTTTTTTTCCAACAATTAATATAAGTTAATGCCAACCACTATTTTATATATATATATATATATATATATATATTTGTATATTTCAAACATTTTCCTTATACTCAATTTTGGTGAAAACTTAAATGTTGATTGTTTATTTTAAATTATTTGAAACTGACAAATAAATTTATGATTTAATAAGCTTGCTAATATTTTCAAATCGATGTATAAATAAAATTATTAATATTTTCAAAATGGATTGTAAATTTGTAATTTAATTTTTGTAGCACTAATGAGTAATAACAATTGTACTAAAAGGGAAATGCAAATCATAATTAAATTAAAAAATTTATAATTACCTATTTAATGTGATATCTATCACCCTCATTGAATTTTCAAAATTTATTATTGTTATTTAAAAATTGCCCAATAAATACATGGGCGGAGGCATGTAAATTGATATTATAGAATTGATTTGTGTACAGGATAGTGTAATTATTATTTTTTAAAAGAAATGATTAATAACTTTCTAGTGTCATATAAAATTTTAAAAACTCAATTGATTTTACTATTTTAGCCTTCAATTAAGCCCACAAATTCATCAACGGATAAACCGTGCGTATATTCGGCCCGAAAATATTATAATGCCCGGAAACTGAGAAGTTGGAAAAAGCCATTCATCGTAAATACTCAAGGAAAGGAGGGCATTTAAGAAATTATGCTTGCACCAAATCCTCGTTATGCCCAGAAATCTTGAACGTACACCGTCGGATCAACATGATGATCGATCGACGGTTCCAAAGAGCCGTTTGACTGAAGTACAAATTGAGGCAGGAATGATTGGCTTTGAAGGACTTTGACCAAAGAAAAATCAAAAATAAAAAACAAAAGGACATCTGCAGAGCCTTTGGGGAGAGAGAAAGTAGAGAGAGAAGGAGAGAATTTGGAGAGAGAACGGTGGGGGATTGTCTTTTTCCCTAATTCCTTTTCTCTCCTCTGTTTTGCTGAGCTAAACGCAAACAGAGGAGAGAGAAAGTTCTCTCTCTTTTGTTCTGAGGCAATTTTTTGGGTGCGGCGAGGAAGACATTAGGGTTTCACAGGGAGAAGCCATGAATGTGATGCGTCGTCTCAAGAGCATTGCTTCCGGTCGCTCCTCAATCTCCGATCCGGTAACTCTCTTTCTATCTCTAGCGTTTGTTTGGTTATTGGGAAATTTGGGGTAGGAATGGGAAGATTACATTCTTCTTTGATTTTTTAAATGTTGTATTTCTTTTAAAAATATGGAAGGCTTGCTTGCAGCTAGGTCAAATGGTTGTGTTGGGCTCGGATAAGCTGGGGATTCACTTTTGTGGCCACAAATTCGAGCCACGAATGGGAAATCTTTTATTTTTATTTTTTATTTTATTTGATTTCTCAACAGCCAACGTAGCTGTTTTTTAAAAATCTGTTTTCTTTTCCTTTTCCGCTGTTCTTTTTTTGGTTTGCTTCTGATCCCTCTTCTCGGTCGTTTATGTTGAACCGTGATTGGAGCACTATACTGTCCCTGTATAATTTCATCCGTTTTTTTGAACGTTGATTTCAGTGGTACTTCGTATGGCTGTTTTATTTTTTTCCTGGAGTGCATTGCAAGATTTAATTTTAGGCCTCTGTGTATGTTCGTTTTTTCAGATTTCTTAAATTTAAAATGGCAGTTCCTTAACTGGCTTGAATAACTCCAGATATTTCTAGTTTGTTTTCTTGACAATTTGAGGTTCTCCCCGGGATTGAGCAACTTTAGTCGTGTAAATATTTCCCTATATATATGTTTATGTGTGCCTATTTGTGTGTGTCTATGCCCCTTTTTTTTTCGACATATTTGCTGCTTGGTTTCTGGGCAATATGTATTTTATATTTTTTTTAGGCTTCAAATGATTTGGATCTATTGTGTAAATGATTAGCGGAGCCCCTTAGCAACATCCTCTCTAAATAAATTATCATTTCTGTTTGGTTAATATTCTGGTGTGCCTTTCTACATTTGAGAAAACTTAATGTAATTAGTTTTCTCCCACCCAAATTATGAAAAATCACTTTCCAACCAGTAACCAAACAATGTTCTAATTTTGATGCTGATTAAACTGCTCTGCAGTGAGCTGTGGGCTTATAGGAAGGAAGAAAAGGTTTAAGCTCTTTTTTTATTTATTTTTTATTTTTTTTGGAACTCCTTTTCCTTTTCCCCTTCATTGCCTGTTTTTCAAAAGTATTGCAGTGGCTACTGGTATTTGCAACTGTAATGCAAATGCATTGAAGCCCAATGAATGATAATGTAGCTGATATTTTTTGAGCATTAGTAATTTTAAGCATGAAGATATTTGCTGTTTTGATATGTCTATTTGTCATTTTTCCCATTATTAAGACAAGCTTGATGTATCCTCAACCATTTTATTTTCAAACTTTCTTATGGATAATTTCTATTTTTCTTCTCAGGGTGGGGATTCTAGCACAAAGAGGGTGAAGGTTGATCAAGAAGTAGAACGGAGGATTATTGGTAACTCACATTCACTGGAGAAAAGTAAAAGTCTAGAGCAGCATATGGCTTCCACATCACTGGAAACTGTCGCAAGCACATCCACCTTATCTTTTGCTAGAACTGAGAAATCTGGGTATGATCAGCTCCCAAAAGAAATGCATGAAATGAAGATAAGGGATGATAGAGCTGACAACCATGATGATAAGGTAAGATTTTGTTGGTGATCAAGGACTATTTTAATTTATTTTTAAAAAACTTTTAAATTGTTTACTTTCGTTTGTGTTTTTACTTTTTAGCCAACTGATGCTGATTATGTTGTCATTGCCTGTAATTTGCATTAACCAGGATTTTGAAGCCACTATTATTAATGGCAATGGAACAGAAGCAGGTCACATAATTGCAACTACAATAGGCGGTCGTAATGGACAACCAAAACAGGTAGCTCGATTAGCATGCCTGACTTCATTCTCTTGGTGTATTTTTAACAATTACTGCACTCTTGAGTACATCTTCTTTGTTTCCCTTTTCTCTTAATCTCTTTTCCCAGCTGGGCAGTGGGGGTTCTTATTTGTCCATTCTTTTTTATGTTTCCTGGCTCTTATTGAAATTATTACTACACTGATATGCATTCTCAATATTTTTGCAGGCGTTGCTTCTGAACATAAATTCCTGTCATGTCAAATTTTATTTACTTTTCTTTTACTATTGTGTTTCCCCGTTTGGGGTGGGTGAGGTTGGGCTGATTGATGGGGGTGGGACTGTAGATGTAGCACAACATTAGCACTAGTTTGCACTGGCTTGGGTGTATGCATCTGTTGGTAGAATAATCCTCTACTGAAGTTGAAATTTAATATTTCTAATACTCTGAGAGCTTGTTCCTTCGGTCAATTTCTCTTGGATCTTTTCTATGCATGCTGCTTTCTTTGCTTTGGAACTTCTTGCCTGCAAATTGGTTAGTTTAGTTAAAACAAATTTGTTAACAATATTTTTTTTTATTGGGATGACAGACAATCTCATACATGGCTGAGCGTGTGGTTGGCACAGGTTCATTTGGCGTTGTCTTTCAGGTGCTTTTGAATTTATTGGCATTTGTCAAAGTTGAAAATTGAGTTCTAATTGATTGCTTTTTCTGCATTTATCTTGCATGTCCTAATTTTTTTTACAAATAATTTTACCTTCTAGGCTAAGTGTCTGGAATCAGCTGAATTGGTTGCAATAAAGAAGGTGCTGCAGGATAAGAGATACAAGAATAGGGAACTCCAGATTATGCGTTTACTTGACCATCCTAATGTTGTTCAACTAAAACACTGTTTCTTTTCTACCACTGAGAAAGATGAATTGTACCTTAATCTTGTCCTGGAGTATATATCTGAAACAGTCTACCGAGTTTCAAAGCACTATAGCAGGATGAACCAACATATGCCCATTCTCTATGTTCAGCTGTATACATATCAGGTCAACTTTGGAACCATGCATGAAATTGTATTGTCATATGCAGTTTGTGAGAAACTTCTGTTGTGCGTAGTGGGTTCTTCTGTAACTATGTTCTTGTCCCTTTTATCTTTTGCAGATTTGTCGTGCGCTTAATTACATTCACAATGTTATCGGAGTGTGTCATCGCGACATTAAGCCACAAAATCTATTGGTGAGATTTTTTTCACCATTTGAATGGACTACTTTATCAGTGGAGTCTATATCTTATTTTACATTCCACAATCTAGATTTCATCTTCAAAACTGCAGCCCTGCTCCCCCTACCTTCCTGCAGTGGAATCATGATCCAGTTTGTGCTTCCCATTTGAAATATTCACTAAACAGAATTACAGGGGCTGTATGGAGGTCATGCTGGTTCTGAAATATTTGAACAATTAATTAGGAAAAATAATAAATGGGCAAAACAGAGGCTTACTGCTTATAATATGATCAGACTGTTTCTTAGATCTCCTATGCACTTATCTGCCAGTTTAGAAAGGCCATTTCAAATTATAAATGTAAGAATCAAACCATGATTATTTTTATTTTTGTATATTTTTATTGAAAAACAGCAATGCAACTCCTGCTGCAGCCTGTTGTAGCAGTGGCTGCCACAGCTGGCATACGATCACCACCACCACCACCATTTGGGCTAATAGCTTTTCCAAAGCCCAAACTTTTTGCGGTCAGCTGAATGATTCCATATTTTTTATTCATTTTTAGTTAAAGCTATCTCTTCCATTAAATTAAATTTTATTAAATTGTTTTTAACTACCTTGATCCCTGTATCTTGTCTTCCTGTTATTATGCAAGCCCCTCTTATCTTTATCAAATTCTTCTTTCATGTGATGCATCTAATTCTCTGCTGCATAGAGGCCCGAACCATTTATGCAATTTTCCCTTGTGTCTTCAATTGGAGCCATTGTACTTGTCTCCTGTATGCAGTCATTTCTATTGTATCTTTCCCTGTATTACCACTCATTCACCTTGACAGCCTTATTTTAGCTGTATTCTTTTTTGAACATTCTTTTGTTCTTCTTTTTAGCATACCAAAATTCTGATTCATATATAAATCAAATGAATAAATATAAATATATTGATAAAATCTTCTAATTATGCTCATGTATTATAGAGGATAAGATTAGATTTATGAAGCCTACATTAATTGATTTGGTTAACATAACTGACAAAAGCTCACATCTTATTAATGCGTGACTGATGAGGAAGAAAGAAGTGAACTCCTTGGAAGTTGGAAGAAGCTGTATATCTTAAAATTGGATTCCTTACAATATAATTAACAAGAAACTAATGTCAATGTGATTTTCTTCATCTTAATCGATTGGAGTGATGTTTTATTTGGAAATTCCTGTCAATATTACGGCCAAGCATTCCAAGGTTGATGTTTTGAGATATGCTGCAGGTCAATCCCCACACTCATCAGCTAAAACTCTGTGATTTTGGGAGTGCAAAGATGTTGGTAAGTTTATTGTTTTGGAAAATTGATAAATAATAAAAATCATGTTGTTTTTAAAGTTTTGAGCTTTAACTACTTAATTACAGGTGCCAGGTGAACCAAACATATCATATATTTGCTCACGGTACTATAGGGCTCCAGAACTGATCTTTGGGGCTACAGAATACACAACTGCCATTGATATGTGGTCTGTTGGTTGTGTCTTGGCCGAGCTACTTCTTGGACATGTGAGTATACCTTTGCAGATTCTTTGGGTGATGAGTTTTACTGAACAATTTTAGTGAACACTTCCATTAACTTGTAGTTTTAAATGTTGAAATTCCATCTCAACAACTCCTGAGTTTGATGGTATTTATGTTCACAAAATTCCATTTATCTCTTACACTTTGCCTGATCCTTCCTAGGGTTTGCTCGTTACATTATCACACATTATTTCTTTTTTTTTTTTGTAAGGTTGCAGTATAATGAGAATATGCATGCTATCATGTTCTCTCCGCTGTTTGCTTCTTAGTGTCCCAGTTTCTCAAGACATTTTACAGTCATTGTCCATCCATCTGCCTATTATGGTTATGCACAAAGTAACAACTGCTTTTATTATTTTGAGATTCTGTAGCATGTTGTTCTGTTCTTCATCAAATGAGTGAGCGCGCTAGTATAGATGTTTATGGAGGAATTGCAAGAAGGTCAACATGTGAATTTAACTCTCTAATACAAGAAAGAACTCTTGCAATGAACTCTACATGGTCCACCCCTGTTGTTCCACTAGCAACTTTTTTTTTTGCAAGAATGTCGACATTTGAATTTAACTCTCTAATACAAGAAAGAACTCTTGCAATGAACTCTACGTGGTCCACCCCTGTTGTTCCACTGGCAACTTTTTTTTTTCTTTTCTCATAATGACTAGACTCACTGCCACTGCTCTTATGGGATTTTGATTCCGAATGAAGACTGGTTTGCCACTCTAGGGTGATTTGATAAAATTAAATGTTAAGTTCTGTATACTGAATAAAATATGAATTAGTGAACCATATCAAAAGGCAAAATTTAAACCTAAAAGATAAATTGTTTGCATTCATTTGAAAATTGAAATATTAAAACATCTGAATGTATAGTGTTAGAATAAAGATGTGATGGGTGAGGGGTAAATTGAAAATCTACAAGCAATTTTTTTTTTTCTCTAAGTCCATTTTCTCAAGAACAAAACAGTGTGCAGTGCCAAAAAATGTTGTTTATCTTTTCTCAAGTTTCCCAAGAAATGTACCCTAATCACAAACCAGTAGACAAAAAAATTTTCTTCTGTTTCTTCTGCAGAGAAAGAAATTAGAGAAAAGTTGGCATTGTATTTTGATGTGAGAAAGTGAGATGCTTTTCTTAATATTTTTACTCTTCCATTACTACCATGACATGGCATGGTGGTGTATTTTCTGCCCCCCGTTGTTGCTGAAGTTAGTTGCTCATTGCAGAGAAACATTTACAAGGAACAGTTCCTCCACATTGGATTTGGACCCACCAATCATAGATGTATTAATGTTTAGTGCCACTAAAGTAATGTGAAACCTGGATCATTGGCACTTGCACCAAATATACCTGCTTTCGTATGTATGCAAGCCAACAACACACAAAGTATTAGTGTCCTGTTTTCTTCTTCTTCTTCTTATTAAATTTATAATCAGCCACACTGAATGCTGACTTCCATCCATGCCTCCACTGATACCAAGTTCTACAACCCACCAAATTTGCTGTCCCTAACCACAGACGCCACTGCATGTCCAATTATTGGACCTCCGAATATACTCTTTAACAACCCTTATTTAGTCAGATAAAGTTTAAACTTGACCACATGGAAGCATCCTCACTTGAATCTTCATCATGATACAACCTCACTTGTTTCAACCAGTGTTCGTGGCTCACAGATGCATTAATCGCAATGCATGTGATAATAAGGGGTCCTGTCAATGTTTGTGGTTGATTTAAATTTGAACCATTTAGATTTTGGCCTCAGTTAAGAACTTGTTTAGTCCAAACAAACACCCCTCCAGCATTTGTGGACATGGGAAATTATGACACCAACTGCTTGGTACCTTCTTTTGAAATCTCTCCAAATTTTAACAGTTTTGGCCTCTCAAATGTGTGCCTTTAGACTAGGGGCATGATGCATGAAACTGGTGCCCAATGCAGGTTTATGTAGTTTTTTGTTCTTTTTGGTGTTTAATTTTTCATCTCCGCATCTAGCATACTTAATTAAAATTTTCAAGGCTATTCTGTTTTCCTGATTTCTAGCTTGGCAATATATCTTTTCAAATTAAGTTTTTTTAGAAAATCAACTTAATTGATTGTGTCATGCTCTAGAGGCTAGAGTGGTAGTCTGGTAAAGGTCGTGTATGTTTTCTTAATATGCCATGTCCTAGCCCCTTCCCTCATCCCCTTCCAATGCAAGTGCCCCCCAACACACACAAAAAGGAAGAAAGAAAACAAGCCAATTCCCACTTAGAGAGTTGAACCCTGGCTGCTTGCATGGGATGTGAGGAGGTAATAATTTGTTTATAAATTGGAAATCAATTGTATAAGCATTTCATACACATTTTTTATGGAAATGTTGCTTCTGTTCATCAAGCTCAGTCTTGTGCACTGTTTACCTCCCTCAATGCCCCAAGTACCCTTCACATTTTGGCGCCTTGCCAATTATAGTTGGCATTATCCAAAATACATCTAATGTACTTGTGGGTTATACTATCTGTGAAATGTTCTTTTTAAACATTTATTTCTCCCAACAGAGCGTAGCAAATTTTGACATCTCATGGGTGTTTTATCATGTGCAGCCACTATTTCCTGGTGAAAGTGGTGTTGATCAGCTTGTGGAAATCATTAAGGTGTATTATTAAGTGAAAATTTAGTTTTCATCCATTCTTGCTACTGCGCATTTAATTATTTATTTATTTATTTGAGTTTTTTTTGGGGGTGAATATTAGATTTTGGGGACGCCGACGAGAGAAGAAATTAAGTGCATGAATCCAAATTACACTGAATTCAAGTTTCCTCAAATAAAAGCCCACCCTTGGCACAAGGTTTGTTAATTATCAGAAAGTTGTATATTTGTTTCTTCATTATATTATTGATGCATGATGCTTCTGAAGCTGTAATCTTATTCAAGTCATGTTTTTCAGGTATTTCACAAAAGAATGCCCCCTGAAGCTGTGGATCTTGTATCGAGGCTGCTCCAATACTCACCAAACATACGTTGCAGTGCTGTAAGAAATTCAATCTGCAATATATAAAAAATCAAATTTTTTGTTTTTAATTCCTCCATATGAAAGTTATCTTATTTATGCTTGATGTGAAGATATTTGGTTTTGAATAAACATATTCTATTTTAATATTCTGACAATAATGGTGGAGCTTTGCTACTTGCTGCTCACTTTGTACACGGTTTAGGTTTGACCCCCCGGGGGGGGGGGGGTTTAGAATGTTCTTTTTTAGTAGAACAGCCACTACTAATAGTACTGCTACTACTACCACCTATGACTGTGAAGCACAAACATGGATATAGGGATGCAAGTACGACACAACATAGGCATGGTCTGGCATGGTGAGACGGGAAATTCTAAAAGTATGGAACGTGGCATAACAAGAACACATCAATAAATAAATATATAACTATATGATCTCTCACTAACATGTGCACGCTTGCACACATACATTAACTAAATGACATGAATGATAGGGTTTCAACATTTATGTAACAATATATAGATCCAGAGAAATTCTCAACATATCATTTCTATTGCAAATATACCCAAGTTTTTCATAATTTTAGATAAACCATTATTCTAATTATTTTTATGAATGCTACAAAGCTGAAGCCATTATAATATGCTATTTATTTTGCTTAAAAGTGTGTTAAAGAAGCACAGAGAAGTGCTGAAGTGTCATGTCCAACAAGCACAACTCCTTTATAGAAGTATCTTGTTACATAAACTACTTAATATTACCATTAATAGCTCTACCACTGCAATCACCAATTTGAGTGGTCAAGTCATTTCTAAGGCACTGCTGGTCTCTGTATGACAATCAAGATCGTCCTCGGGAATGAACTGAATTCCAAGTACCTTGGCTTGCAGCTTGCTTATATTGATTTTGTTTATAATTTAGAACTATAGTCTTAAAACCTAGATCTTGTGGTGGGTGTAGCAGAGTGTAAAATAAGTATTGATTCAAGCCAGTATTATTTATTTCCATATTGATTGAGAATAAAAAAATGTATACTTTATGAAAATATATAACATAAATCTAAGTTCTTAAATGCTGGCTCAGTTGTTCAATCCATCAGTTAGCTGTTTGGACAGTTGTAGTCCCCTGATCAGTGTGGGTTTTGAAACATTTTGAAGTTCTTTGTTGGGCCATGTATCTGTTAAACAGATATGAGAACTGGTAGCGGAGAGTAACCAATACATGAAATACCAACCTACAATTGAGTATCTTATTAAGGAACACAAAAGAAGAAAGGAAGAACTGAAAGGATGGTCTGATGGACTGGTTCAGAAACTTTGCATGCGGCTTATTTGATTATCCAGCATGTGCATGCACACCCATGCACACACTGGGTGTACACTAGTCTGCATGCATGAGAGAGAGATGCTCCTCAAGACTTCTTTTTTGAGTCTAATGAAGCAATAATTATGGATGCATGTTGACCAACAATGCATAATTTTGGTTTGTAGTTATTTTTTGTTAATTTTATATTAAAAGATTGTTCTTATATTTTTCAAATGGAATGTTAAGACTGTTGTAACCATACCTTAAAGCCTAGATCTCAACGTCTAGTTAAACTTCAGTTGCTGATAGCTGTAATGTGTCTAATTTCTATATTCCAAGTTAAACTTCCACTTGGGGGGGGGGGGGGGATCAGTACTGTATACAAGTAGGATGGAGTAGAGAGATGAGAAGAGAAGCAGGCAGATTTTCAGAGCCCAAATGTTGCCATGTTAGGCGGCATGTGGTGCAGGTAGTGAATGATCTCATGATGCGAGGATGGAGGTATGTTCTTGGAGATTGAAATGTGGAGGTGTGATGTAGGAATTTGTGGATTCTGGAAAGTTATTAATTTTAGCGAGAAAATCTCAAGTAATGGCCCAAAATTTTCTAATGAGGCAAATTGGGGGTATTTATACTGTTGGGGATGAGGTCATCCTGGTTCATCAGTGCAAGGAATCTGTGTAACACTTCAAACGATGAAAAGAGTGAATAGAACAGCAGCATTATGGAATGGTCGAGAAAGAAATCAGTGCACATGTCATAGATGGCATGTTGCGAATGTTTGAGCTAGCTTATGAGAGATTTAGGGGGATTCCAGGACTTAAAATTTGATTTAGATGGAAATTTCAATGGTTGCAATTTACAGAACTTCTGATGGAAATTTTGATTTAAATAAATGATGGAAATTCATAGTAAATGATGGAATTACAATGAAATTTTAAGAAATATTAAAATAGATGATTATGCATCACTCGGAATCAAAATTAATTTAGAAAATGCGTGAGTTACAAGTTTTTAGCTTGTAGGGTATATAAATTATATATCTCAAAGCAAGCAAGGCAGAAACAACATTTGTAATAATAATAATAATAATAAGTGCAAAAGACGCTGACCTCCCCCGTGGTTGGCAAGAAACACTCACCTCTTTTGAGGTTTAAAAAATTTTAAGGACCTCTCTTGAGGTTTGTCAAAAAGACACAAACTTTTCCTTGTATTTTGCAAGAAAACCAGTCTTGTGAGGGAAAGTTTTGTGGCATTTTTTGAAACCTCAAGGGAGGTCAATGGAATTTTTGAAACCTTAGGGAAGGCCCCTATCTTTTTGTCAAACCTTTGGGGAGGTCAGTGTCTTTTGCCTTAATAATAATAATAATGGAACTGCAGTGCCAAATTTACCAAAATTCTGAAACTTTGAAGTTTCAATTAAAATTTATCAAAACTTGAGGTTTCAATGTTTTAGCTGAATTTAAGTCCTTGAGGGGGTTAGACCATCCTTTATCACTCGATTTGGGTCTGCCTAGTCAAATCTCTCTTCAACGTTTTGATATCCAAGATTAATCAGGAATCTTGTAACATATCTGGTGATCTTTCTTGGTATTACTGTTTCCCACCTTTTGCAAGGGTGTAAAATGCTATGGATGATGATTGCAGAATGATTGATCATTGCAAGTTAAAAGTGGGATTAATTCAAGATTAGGGCAAAATTGTGACTTGAAATAATCATGCATTGAGTAATCCACATGCAAAGTTATTTTTATGGATATTTTCCCTTTTGTAAACTATATTTACATTGGTTGGGCATTCTGATTGATTTATTTGTACAGAAGCTGGCTTATGCCCTGTTATTTTCTTGCATTTTACAAGCCTCATTTGGTGTAATTCTACTGAACTTGGGTTTGTTCTAGGGATGTTTTTCAATCTAAATGCATGTGCAATGATTGACATTTAACTTAAGAGAATGTTACTTGAAAAGTACCCCTTTAAACTGCAGGGGGGAAAAATAATATTCAAATGATTTTAAAATGTGGATCTCTTTGTCCGAAATATTAATGTCCTATCGTCCTCTTGGCTTTCAGTTGGAGGCATGTGCACACCCATTCTTTGATGACTTGAGAGACCCAAATGCGTGCTTGCCTAGTGGTCGACCGCTGCCTCCTTTGTTCAATTTCACACCTCAAGGTATGTGTTATACCCCCTTTCATATGTTTGATATTTTTAATTTACCTAATTTTCTTTTTGCATGTATTGTTTAGTAATTGTTGGTTTTTTTATTTCCACTTTTGGAATTGTTCACACCTCTCCCTTTCACAGAGCTGGTTGGTGCATCTGTTGAATTGCGTCAACGACTTGTTCCTGAGTACATCAAAAAATAATTTTATGAGCCAAGATATTGCAACTGTAGGCAGTGTATATGGGCTTTTGGATGCTCAGTTGCCTGAACAAGCCATGCTTCCTTCTCCAGTGACAGGGGTTGCCATCCTTTGGCCTTCACTGATGGGTTGTTTACAGAACGATGCCTTAGAGAGAGTGCTGGCGAGTTAATTTTTTTCCATGGATTTGCAGGAAGAGCATTTAATGTGTGTAGCCAAGGGTTTTGCTTGGTTCTGATGTAGTATCTGATGCATAGAAAGGGCTTTGCTCGAGGGTTCCAGTATTATGTGGCTCTGTGCTGTTATCGTTATTTGCCAGAACTGAGAATGACCACGATTATGTTATGCTGTAGTTATATTTAGTTTATGGGCATTTTCACACGCTGTGATCAAGAACAGGAGTTTAGATGTATTAGGCCTCCCTTCATTGTATACTGTTCTATTCACTTTTGTTATTATAGAGAATTCAGGTTTCTGGAACATTTGTCAACTTGTCCATGTCTTGCCTTTGGAGCCTCTTGAGATTGAATGGGAGTTTTAATATGTTATGCTGGAAATGTTGCTGTACAGTGATGCCCTCTAATGGGCAAGACTGCTTGGACAGTGTCATTATCATTTACCTCTCTAATGCCTTTTTCCCTATTAAAACTTGATGTAATGCATTTCCAGTTCTACAAAATGATATGATGCAGCAAAACTTTTGGGACTTACCCCAATTCTCAATTAAAATAGTGCGTGGAATTCCACAGTACAGGAAGATTTTTCATGTGATTGGACAAGCACAATTTACAACTAGAAGAGATTTTTCAGAGGCCTTGGCATTCTGTGTAGCAAGGACCTGAATAGAAATTGATTTGACAGTACACCAATAGCTGACATGTAACAGCTAAATTACAATATATGATTGCTACCAATTTGACCTTGAAAAAATTATACAAAAAAAAAGGTAAAATTTTCGAGTGGCATTAGGCCTTTTAACTCAACTACATCATTAACAAGTTCAATTTTTCCATTCAACTGCATCACTAGAAAGTTATTCCGTCTTCACAATAATTGAAGCTTGCTGTTGCAGCTCTAACCTATAATGGTGGTTTATCTTTAGTTTATTTTGGTTGAGAGGGTGACCTATCATGGGGGTCCTCTGTTCTTCCCAACATCACCAAAGAGTGAAGTCTTTGCATTCTTTGAGAAATCTTCTTCCTGCAAGCATGTTAGAGGGGACAGAAAAATAAATAAATAAAGAGAAGGAGATCAGTGTGCTAGGAAATACATAATTTGATATAAGAAAATTCTAAAGCGCTAATGTTGGACATCCTGTTTTGTTCTTTGCTTCCACTGTTTGTTGGGGTATGGATAGACATGTGGCATTGTTTCATATTTGAAGCACAAAATCACACATACAACACAGTGGGACTTGAATGGGACATAGGAATGTTGAGAAAAGAATTAGGTACTTGCTTATACAGACAGCAAACCTATGCTCAATTATTTGTTTGGTTTAGGGAAAATTAGTGTGAAAAGAAAGGGAGCTAAGAAAATTCCTAATTTCACCTCAATCACACTCTGTTTGTATCCTACCCCTCACTCGAAAGCAAATTCTCTTCGCTTTACTTTATTTTTAGCTGCTTTTAGAGGCTATTTCTGTTTCCTCTTTTCTGTCTGCTTATTTCTGTTCTGCTGCTTTTCCCCCCTACACAAAGCATGTTCAATAGTTTGTTTTTACATTTCTTCTGAAATTTTTGGATACCGAAATCAGTTTTTGCATTAAGTAGGGGCCAGACTTAAATAATTCCATTAGCTACTGATTTTAAACCAGTAGATGCCTCACATCAATCAGATATTGGCCCATGCTCAGTTAGGGGCTGAATTTTGCGGTCCATATTATGACAGTCGGCTCTACCTACTGAAACTGAAGGGGAAAAAAAAGATAAAGGAGGATTGTCCTTTCTCCTCTACCCTCTTAAAAGTCAAATCTAATAATACATATTTCTCTTTTATTTGAGACTATATTTTACATTTCTTCCCCAATTTTTCTGTAAAAATTTTGAGAGAGCAATAGAAAATGAATGAATGATATGGAGGGACAGAAAAGGAAAAGGAGATTTACATAAAGGGAAAGGTCCACTTCAAAGCAATTAGCAAAATAGCAACCAAAATGCAATTACTTCCACTTCAAGGCCAAAAGCATAAAAAATTCATGAGAACTCAACAACCAGCAGTTGTGATGCAACCATTTGATAGCACTTTAGCACTTTTAGATAGGAAAGTCAATATATGCAAGTTCAAGAGAGCAGTACACAAGCAAGTGTATTAAGGGCATCAACCCAAACCAAAGTCGTAAGGAGTTCAAAAGCAAGGAATCGTTTTATATATTTATTTATTTATTCTAAGACTTCAGTCTAGAAGATTTACATTATGATGTTGTGTTTTAATCACAATATTCAAAGAAAGATTGCAAATCTTATTTCTACCTCAATACACCCTACAGAGATTAACAATTAAAATACGGAAATATATTCAGATTTGAGTACTCAACAAGTATAGAGTTAAATCATCAGCATTGTCAGAGGCTGGCTTGTATTAAATTTTGGGATTTTGATTTAATTCAAACCAGGTTCTGATAAAACCTTCAGTAGTACAAGGAAAAAGTACTCACGTTCTGTATGTTGGTGGTTGGCCCATTTCATATACGTCACACTATCGTTCTTTTCTTCTCATTTTGCTAAAGACTGCCAAGATTTAAATAAAAATTTAGTTGGAAAATATGACACAGAAATCAGGAAGTGAAAATATAACTAGATGCAAAGGTAGTTGGGCAAATAAAGACATGCAAACATTGGTAGAGCCAAAAAAAAAAAAGCCACGTTTGCTAAACTAAAACTACATATGTCCATCATGAAAAATAAAATTACATATTGCATAACAAAAAACAATCATTTGACGAAGACAATTAAGCAGCTAGAATCACTACATTGTAATGTCTTCAAATGAGCATTTTATTTTTATTGAAGCAGGGAAACAACACAACATGATTGATCCAACAACAGTAGATGGGAACAAAGCACCAAGAAATTACAGATCGGGCTAAAAGCTTCTATGATAAATGGGGGACAATTAAAGAGGGGATTTACAAATAGTTAAATGTACATGGGGGCAACTAATAAACAGGTGTACAGAATAGTGAAAAAGTGAAGCAAATGATTGAAAAATAAGAAAGTCAAATCTTGAATAACAATAACAAACACCATATTTTGAAGGAAGCCACCACAATATGCACTTAAGGTTCACTCCTCAATATGAACTTCAGATGTATGGTTACCACTTTGAAAATTTTCAAAAATATAGCATACTCGTTTCCAAGAAGTTATCACTAGCCCCAACAACTAGAATGGTTCAAACACAACTCAACTCATGATTTCCAACTACATGCCAACCAAAACAACATAACAAAGTGATTACTAGGATCACCTAGTTTTGACCCTCACTCTTTAACATCAAGTATATCTTAGTTTAACATCTTTGTTTTTGTCAATCCTAATGAATTAATTCAAAAACAGAGCAATAATCCTTTTACCCTTCATTTTTAGTTGTAAAGAAAACTCCCAGAGAGAAATAAAAACAAAAAATAATAATAATAAATTTTACGCATTTGATTTCAGGCAACCAAATTCTTGAGATCTATTTAGTTTTGGCTTCCAAAACAGTTGTTTAGAGCACCATCAATTCATTTAAGGGGGCTTAAGTTGTGTCTAATCACCCCCATCCCTGCAATACAAGAGAGTTTTTAAAATTGCACGCATTATACTGATGACAGATTGAATTTCAATGATGAAAGAGCAGCTACCTGCAGCTAATCAAATTAATTGCTAAGTAATGGGCCAATCTCTTCTTCTAACGCCCTGTTCTTGAACAAGAACAGGTACCCTTCTGCCTTTGAAATCCATATGAGAGAACTGCTCTCTAAAACCATAAAATCTCTCAGTTTCTTCACTTGAATGAGCAAAAGAGACCCCGATGAAATTTGTAGATTCTACAACCATTTTTTTCATTTCCTCCTCAATGATGAAACATTGATAAACCCTCTTAGTTTTGAAAAGAACTGATACCACCCAATCCAGCATTTCATGCAACCAAGTTTCCACTGGAGACTGCAATACTTTTTGGAAGTAGTTGGAGAAGTTCTTGTGTGAAACTCAAAGTTGGGTTTCCCAAGCTTCACTTGGAACCCAATCTGATTTTGCTTTCCTGACAGAAAGAAAATGAGATTGTTGCTTACAGCTGGTCAGTAAACTTACAACCATGTAGTTGACGTGGTTCGCTGCTGTTCAAGAATCTCCAGGTGGTGTTGGTTGAGGCTTTGAAAAAAGAAATGCGTTTTATAAAAAGTGTTTGTTTTTTAAGAATACATTTTAAAGCATTTTCGAGTAAATTACAAAATAAAAATTTTCAAGTGGATCCTAATCTGCATTAAATAATTTTAAAATTATGTACACCTCATCAGACAGTTTTAACTTATTTTGGATGATAATTTTATTTGTATAAGTTTAATAAGTATAAGTCCTTAATTCTATTAATTCAAAGTAGAGGGACAAAAATAAGTCTTTTCTAACAATACAGGGATTGACTTACTCTATCACTCTTTTAATTTGAATGCCCAGAACAATTTAAATAGGAGGCATGCACATGGCAAGATGAATCTCAACCAATAGTCCCCACTGGATCAAGTTAGATCATCTTCTACCAATAATCACCACAAGAACACATTCCTTCTCTGAAATGATGAAAACAATTTGAATCCCTCAAAATAATATGCCGATGAAAGGTGACTGATATAAACTTCATTGCAATATGGCAATCCCCACAAATCCGAAGGTTCTTAAATATTCGAATGGGTGCTCCCTGCGGCAGAGTCAGAAGCCCAAAAGCAATTGCCAACTTCTCACTGTGATACGCAAGGCCAAGCTCCTTACCCTCCTCATCCATGTCATGGAGAGCAAAACTCATATCAGGCGCATATCCATCTTTCTTAATCAAGACCATGATCTCATCAAGCTTCCTGTAGATCTGAGTTGTCATTGGATGGCTTCTATCATCGGACAAAAATATGTGGACTCTGCTGTTCATCTCAAGCCAACTACACCCAGGTTCCTTGCTGATCCCTTGTGATTTCATTAACCCTCGGATTCTTGCAGCATCTTCCCACCGACCAGCAGCAGAATAGATATTCGATAACAGAATGTAAGGCATAGCATTTTGGGGCTCCAAGGCAAACAGATTCTTTGCTGCCCTTTCTGCCAGCTCCACATTCCCATGTACTCTACAAGCAGAAAGCAATGCCTTCCATACAGTTGCATCTGGTTCCACCACCATTTGATCAAGTAACTCCTTGGCCTCAACAACTCTTCCAGAGCGGCTCAAAAGGTCAATCATACAGGCATAATGTTCAGGACCTGGTTTTATCCCGTAAACGGTGTCCATGGAGTTGAAGTAGGTGCGACCATTTTCAACAAGACCTGCATGGCTACAAGCAAACAACAAACCAATAAAAGTAATAAAATCTGGTCTCATGCCACTTGCAATCATTTGGTCATAGAATTGTATTGAATCCTTTCCTTTACCATTTTGGGCATAGCCAACTATTAGAGCAGTCCAAGTAACCACATTCCGCAACTGCATTGTGTTAAAGACCCTATCTGCATCTTCTATGCTCCCACATTTAGCATACATTGTAATGAGTGAATTATCTACTGATAAAGATGGTCCAAGGCCAAATTTAATGAAATTACCATGAACTTGCTGCCCAAATTCCAAAACTGTTAATTCTGCACAAGTGCTCAATACGCTGGCAAAGACAAACTGGTCTGGAAATATTCCTGCTATTCTCATGTTACTAAACAACTTGATTGCTTCTTCATGGAAACCATTGTGTGCATGACCTGTGACAAGGGAAGTCCATGAGATCACGTCCCTGACTTTCATCTGGTTAAACACTTTAATTGCAGAACCTAAGTTTCTATGTTTCGCGTACATGTCAACTAGAGCATTGCTCACATGCTGGTAAGCCTCAAATCCACTTTTGGCAATCAAACAATGGATTGAATCTGCACTTTTCACATCCATCATGGTTGCTAAAGCATTTAAAATGGAAGGATATGTGAAATCATCAATCTTCATATTTCTTGAGTGCATTTGTTGAAACAAAGTTAAAGCTTCTTCTTTGAATCCTTGCCTTACGCATGCACCTATCATGGAATTCCAAGAAACAACATCTTCAAACCCTATCATCCCTAACATTCTCCTTGCATAACACAGATCTCCACATTTTGCATACATATCAACCATAGCACTTTTAACAAATATATTTGCCTCAAAACCACTATGAACTATACAAGCATGCACCTGTGCTCCAAAATTATGTGCTGAAACTGCCGCACAAGCAGTCAATATGCCTGGGAAGGTAAACTGGTTAGGCTCAATCCCTTCTGTTCGCATCTCACAAAAGGTTTTAATTGCTCTGAGGCTGTCACCATTTTGTGAGTACCCAGTAACCATGGCAGTCCAAAGCACATGATTTTTCCTATTTGGTGTCATTTCAAAGAGATACTCAGCTTCCCAAATATGCTTGCACTTTGCATACATATCAACCAAACCAGTTGCAACAAAAACATTTGAGTCAAATTGGGTCTTTATGGCATATGCATGAATCTGCTCCCCTCTTTGAAGCAGAGAAAATTTGGAACATGCCCTAAGAACACTGCCCAATATGTACTGGTTGGGTTTTTGTCCCTCAAATTGCATTTTCCAAAATAGTGCAACTGTATCAATTGCAAAACCATGATGACAACACCCAGAAATGAGGGAAGACCAGGTAATAGAACTCCTTTCTGGAGCTTCATCAAAAAGTTGTTTGGCTTCAGTTAGTCTTCCTGAGTTAGCATAAGCAGCAATCATTGTGTTCCAAGTACACTCATCACGAGTAGGCATAATGTCAAACATTTGACGGGCTTCATCAACTTGTCCAGATTTAGACAAGGCATTAAGAAGCTGATTGGAATCAAGAATGGAATAGCTAATACCTTTGGAATTCACCGCACTGTGGATACGATGATTAAATTCTAAATGCTTAAGCCAATGATAGTCCTTGTGGAAAAAATAGAGTTGTATATTTAATCTGTACATAACCACCTCCTGTTTGCCACTGCTCAGATCCCAATTCTTCATAGAAAAAGCATAAGAAACAGTGTGAATAGCCTTGCTCTAAGACAGCTGATGAGTCAATTGCGGAAAAATTATACAAGAATGTTGCAAGAAACTATATAAAAGAAAATCGACACCACAAACATAAGCTTCCACCAGTAAGAATAATGCATTACCATTCACAATAACAGCATTTCACACTGCAAAATGTCATGACTACCGAGTGCATGAAGATGAGCAGTTCCATTAGCATCCGACCAAGAGGCAGGTCCTACAAAGAAAGGCACCTTCAAACACTTGTTTGTACCTATGTACAAGTGTATTGTATATCTATCTATATATCTTATTTAAAACCAAGTTAATTGTCCCTTGGCTCGACACATGGCAGGTCCAATTAAGTGTCTGAGTGGGTTTGAGCTGCCCAGTTTGGTTAGGACAGTTGTCTTCTGGGTTTGGGTCAGACAGGGTGAGGATCCAGGTTCAATAGGTTTGATTGGGTGGGTTGGTCTTTCTGGTCATGGGTTTTGCTGTTTCCGAGAAATATTGAAGCAAACATCGTACCATCTACTGTGTTCTTGAAATATTTTGGCTTAAATTGGCCCACTCTGGAGAAATTGGCTCACTGTAGAGTGCAGGTACTTTTTCTAGTTAATATTGTAAGATTATACCTCATGAAAGATTATATTACTTATATCAACATATACTTCACCTTTTACACAAGTGACAACAATATTAGTGATGACTGCATTAAAAATGATTGCTAAGAATGAGTCCGTAATAGAGGAGATAATTAATTTCATATAACTAGACTATGCTATTTTTTATGCACATCTCAATGTTAACAAAGTGAAAAAAAAAAAATTAAAAATGCCAGGAATGTCTTAATCTTCTTTTCAGTTGGACAAATAAGAAACTTGTTTAAAAGCAATGAAAGGTATGGAGAGGATGATAAGACAAGCTCCAAGAAAAACAAAGGAAAATGGTTTAAAAAAAAACACACAACAAGTCTGTTGTAGAATCATGATCCAGATCGTATAATCGTACTTTTCCAAGACCATCTAGATCCTACGTAGAATCGCAAAGTTGCAGTAGGATCCGCAGGATTCGTAGGATCCTATTAGGATTGTAAGCTCCTACAAAAGATTTATATTTTGGACTTTTTTTTCTAAATTGCTTGAAGCCTTGAACCATAGGCTCTATTTGTTATAGAGCTTGTACAAGAAACAAACGACCTAGAAAGTGATAACATTAAGGTTGAGATACAAAAATTAGTACATTGACGCATTTGATGATAACAATGACAATGGTCTTGTCAAGCATGTCCAATGTTCATGCACACATGCAACAAATTGAAAGAAAAATAGAAGAAAACAACAATACAACGATTAATGTGATTCCTCAATGTGACTACATACGTGGAGCCTCTGTGAGATCTCCACTATATCGTCTTATTGCTTAGGCATTTCAAAACTTTTATACACACACGTACACACATACACACACATATAGCCCAATGTGAAAATCTCAAAATACCATTCAGGCCCCCTCGTCCTCCGTGCAAAACCTCTCACTTTTTTTATAGACTTCAAGTGGATACCCCTTATGGGCCACAACTCAAAATATGGCAATGATGACGGAGCTTGATGAAGACCTTGATGATCTCAATGATGTTAATGAGGCAAACTATGGCTTAAATGAATACATTTATGCAGTGAATCCCGCTTTATAGTTTAGCTTTTGTTATTTGATGAAAAAAATTTTGGATTTAGGTATACCAATTATATCTGTGATTTGTTGACTGATTGAGTTAAAAAGCATGTATTCTTTAAGTATTTATTCCATTCTAAGTTGTTTAATTGAGTTAAGAATGCAACAATTTGAACCTTGATATCTTTGTTATATGAGGATGCTACTATTTAAATTAGTTTAGTTGTGATTTTTTAGTTATGTTTGGTTCACAAAATGCCTCTTCCTAAGAATAGATTAGCTACCTAGATTAGTTATAGTTAGTTATATTAAAATATATGTGTGTGCGCTTGTTACCATAAAGCAAATAAGAGTGTGGGAATTTTAATGACTCGATGGAAATGTCTATTTCTTTTTATTTTTTTTATTACATGTTGGATGAAATAATAAGGAATATATGACGATTAGCTATTACCTCTATTCTCAAATTCTCATTGTATGTCATCTTATTCCAGGGAAAAGTTACTCCACAAAGCAAATGTAACCTTAGTTTTGAACACTTCCCAGCCAAGTTCCTAGGTTTAGACTATTGAAAATTATGAAACATATTGCTGCATTGTGGCTCATATTTAGGAGGGTGGTCCACTCCCAGCAAGTATGAAGGAGATTTCATGTTTCGGGCCCTTGCCCTCCAATCACAAAACCTCTTGACTTTATTGTTGTATGAGGGCATTTGGGTTTTTTTTTTTTTTTTTTTCTCATATGGAGCTATATACATACTTGTAACCAATAATTGAAACCCTTAGATAGCCTTCATTAACAGAAAAGTGGAGACTTTTGCTGAGGTTTCACAGGCATTAGCACGTGTAAATTTCTGTCTTTTCTTATGTTGCTTGTGTTTTCTTTCAATTTGACATGTGTGCACCCAGAATCCTTTGGTGATTCTCAACACAACTTATAGATGCATTTCTATACTAGTTTAATAAAGTAGGTAAACTCTTACAATCCTTTTTATAATCACGCTATACCCCCTCCCCACCAAATCATCGTTTCAAAATGTTTCATTCTTACATTCCAGCAAAGAGTGAACTTGAACTTCTTGACTGATTCAACTCTCCAGTTTCTGCGAAACTTGGCTCATGGTCATGGCAAAATAAATAATTCTCATCAAATCTTACAATCCCAATTCATAATTACATGCCCGACATAATTCTCATCAAATCTTACAATCCCAATTCATAATTACATGCCCGACATACTCTGGATTTGAATGCAGGTTACGTTCTCGCCATACCAAATGAAGAAATTATGATCAAAGCACATTATATCTAATCACATGCTACTGATGAAAGCTCTCTGCACATAATCTAATGCATTTGTATCAATCAGTACCCAATACAGGCCAGATGGGCAGACCTATGACAACCCAGCAAGATCAGGGCAGAGGAAGCAGAACAAACAACACAAAACTGAAGCAATCCAACTACTGGCCCATGGGAAATAATAAGCTTGAATGGATGGGAACACTACAAGTAAATGTTAGAAAGCTACATGCACGAGCTACTAAGCCATTTCATCAAACACCACGGATGCAAGCTTCAGAGAACCAAAGCCGTCACTCACCCCACCCCCCCCCCCCCCCCCCCAAAAAAAAACAACAAAAACAAACAAACAAACAAAAAGGTAGTCGAATTACTTACAACCAACACATTAATGGATCATGCTTTGCAAGCCTTAGCTCCCAGATTCAAGCGTACGTTACGATGATAACATGCTATTCCTCACGTCGTCTCCACTAGACGAAGAACTTGCAAGCCCGGTTGGTTAAAGGCAGGGGATTCTTTGAACTACCAGGACCCTGGTAACGGGCCTCGGCTCATAAAGCTCTGAAACTGATTTGTGCATTAGCTATGCTATTCCTTACGTCGTCTCCACTAGACGAAGAACTTGCAAGCCCGGTTGGTAAAGGCAGGGGATTCTTTGAACTACCAGGACCCTGGTAACGGGCCTCGGCTCATAAAGCTCTGAAACTGATTTGGGCATTAGCTCAGGAATCGCGCGGTGACAGTTCCCGCCGGCTTCCGGGACTCGGAACTTCTAAGCGCGCGTTTCTGGCTCAAACGCACGAAACGCGCCTCCTGTGTTTGAGACAAAACAAGTAGGCAATACCCAGATTTAGCAATACATATATTATAAAAGATGAAAAAAATAAAGAGAAAATTAAATAAGATGAGACAAAAATTTTAGGTAGCTTGAATATAACTACTTTAAGGACGGATTTGATCAAAACTTTACTATTTAGGAAGAAATTACAATATAATATGCATCTAACCTTATACAAAATATCTCTCCCTATTTCTTTTATATCTCTCCTCTTTCTTTCTACATCTTTCTTTCTCCCTTCTTATTTTTTCTACTATTCTTTTCTTCCTATACTAGTTATTTGTGAGGAAGTATTTATAACTTTCACAATGTAGCTAATGTTAACTTTATTAGTGCATACATATGAGGCAAGTTCACATGAGAACATAATTAGTGTAGACATATGGGGTAGATTCATAGGGATATGAATTAGTATAGACATATGGGACAGGTTTGTCATGACCCAAAATTTTTGCCCTTTTTTTTTTCCCTGATTTCATAACTTCACGGTCCATTTAATACACATATGTAGCGAAATCATAATCATCAAATCCGGAATACAATACCAGAGTTCTAGTACTATCATATACAAATAAGTGACTCCCCAAAACATTATTACAATCTTAGGTGTACAGAATCCTCTCCAGATACAAAAAAATAGTCACCTGTACTTATTTTGAACACACTCTCTATGCCCTACCCTAGAGTGCTAAGCTTGATCCTCTTGAGGTCCTGAAATGTTGGAATAAATATCTGGGTAAGACACTTCTCAGTAATACGGGATAGGTTATTATCAGTGTGTGGCAACATGAGTTTTAATATAATAAAATACATTTATTTAATCATTAATTCAACTAAGAAAATGTTTAAAAATTGTACTCACGCATATAGATATGTTTTGATAACATATACTATTCTCAAACATGTTCAAGTTCAGTAAAATGTCTCCATGTAAATAAAACAACATATACTCCATCAAAAACCTCCCCCGTAAGGTTTCACTGGCTAACATCATGCTTCCCCCCATGACAAGGTTGTGTAGCCCGAAGGCTGGACTTAACCGAGGCTGGCCACCACCAGGCTAAGTCAACTTCAATATATGTCTGTAGTACGATTAGCCTACCGCAACTGGTCCGGACCCAAGGTGATCAACATCTCTCTTTTGGCCCAATCGACTGTCAATCACCAACACTACCATATTAGATCAGTGTGGTTGCACTCACTCCTTTAATTCTATACATATATTGCAATTTACATAGTGTTATATAATATTAATATATGAACTCCCCATATCCTGCCAACGTTATATTGGTATATATATATATATATATAACGAACAATATAACGAACTCCTCATTACCTGCCAACATTATATTGCAAATTCATAACCAACAATATAACGAACTTCTCATATCCTGCCAATGTTATATTGCGGTTTCTATAAAATTCATTAAGTCGGGTATATAACGAACTCTTCATATCTTGCCAACGTTTTATTGTCATTTTCATATTCAACAATATAACGAACTCCTCATATCCTGCTAACGTTATATTGTGGTTTTTATAACAACAGTATCAAAATCTCATTTTCATAAATCTGTAAATAGCCAGTCAAATCACCTCTCGTATAAAACCATCATTCTCGGGTTCAGTATAAATCAATAACCAGTTAAAACACATCTCGGTATAAAACCATCATTTTCAATTCCAATATAATCAATATATCATACTCACCGGATAAACATCATATACAACCAAGCCATAAAAATTATGCTCATGCCACACAAATTTTATCTAATAAATTATAACATTTTATCTTCCTAGAAAAATATAGATTTTTTTGAAATATCATTTTCCACATACATATATAATCATAAAAACATTTATATAATATTTCTAAAAAATCCTGACATAACTTATTTCCCTTACCTGATTCATGGAAAAATGCTTGCAGGGATCCTAAACCGATGTCCGCGGCGTTGGCATAAATCCTTTATTCACAGACCTAAGTTTAATTAGGTCAACCTCAAAATTATAATTATTTTAACATTCCCTAGACCCACGTACTCCAATTAACCGGTTAGATTCTGAATTAATAACTGATATCTATATACCCATATTTTCCAATTTAATCGATTAATTTTTTAAAATAAAAGACATAATTTGTACTTCTCACCTTAACCTTAGAGTGATGCCTAAAATCTCCAAATCAAAAATCTACTCCGATTAAAAGGACGATGATCGAAGTTAGGACCCCGTGGTGGTGTTCGTTTTCGATTCGGCTTATGGGTGAGGGAAAATTTTAGAGAGAGAGAGAGAGAGAGAGGGAGTGAGGAGAGGGAGAGAGACTTAGCGCAGGCAGGGGGCAACTCTTTGTGAATTGAAATGAAATTCCAATCTTCTGGATTGTTTAGGAAGATTAGATCTAGTTTTATATATTATTATATTATTATATTATTATATTATTATATTATTTAATTAATAATAATTATTAATTAATTAACTAGTTAATTAATTTTTAATTTTTTTTTAAATCACTACATTCTCCCCTCCTAATAAAAAATTACATCCTCAAAATTTTTCATCTATCTCTTTTACTACTTTAAGAAAAACATTGAAATTTTATTAATTACCCTCATTTATGACGGAAGAATACCATGGTTACAATAGGGTCCTGGGAGATTACAAACAATCACATAGAAGAAAACTCTCCCAAAACCATTTATAACCTAAAACCAAAAACACTAACTATCCTAGATTGTACAAGTCAATACACAAAACAATCAACTCAACTCTGGGCCCCACTGAACAGGTGTGGATATTTCTGACGCATCTTATCCTCCAATTCCCATGAAACTTCTTCTACTGCATGATTGTGCCAGAATATTTTCACTAGTGGGATCCTTTTAGTACGTAGCTCCTATTCTTTCCGATCTAGAATTTGCACTGACACTTCTTCGTATGACAAAGTATCTCCAAGCTCCAGCGCCTCATAACTGATTACATGTGAAGGATTTGAGACATATTTCCTTAACATTGATATATGGAATACGTCATATGTAGTAACCCGTATAATTATGGGAATTAAATAATAAATAAAAGGGAGGGAAAAAGAATTTTAAAGGGGACGCATCAAGGCCTTCGTCCGTGATCGACGACGAGGCCACATGGCAAAAGGTTTATAAATAGTAGAAAATCGGGTTTCAGCGAGAGAAAATCATTTCTCTTTTTTCTTTCTCTCTCTAACTCGGTTCTCTCTCCTTCTCTCTACGATTCTCGCCCTGATTCTCCCCGTTTCGACAATCAGAAGCCGCCACATTGATCCTGGAGAGATTTTGTACAAGTCTGTCGGAACAAATTGTTGGTTTGGCCAACTTGGACACCATTCCAAAATTTGGGTGAGTTGAATATTTGGGTATTTTTAGTTGTATCAGGCTTATTTGAGTTTAGATTTTATGTTATATGAGAATATACTGGAGTTTTGTGAAATAAAATTAGGATGTTGTTATTTTAGGATTAGGGTGTTTTTGGGACCCTACAGGCATGGGTTGAGGACCTAGCGAATATTTTCATGAGCTCAGGTAAATTATAATTCAGAAAATTTACGTGTATATAGGTTCGAGGAAATATAATTGATTTATTAAAAATATGCATATATGTATTATTTCAAGATTTTGGGAATAGTACACCGTGAGCATGAGGATTAAGTTGGAGGCGAGCCTCCCAGCCAGTTAGGTAAGGAAAATATGCTATGCTAGTAAATTCAGAAATATTATCAGTAAATTATAGTATTTGTTTATTAAGGTACATGATATAAATTATATAATTTTATAGATTTCAGAACATGAGTTGTATTAATTGTGTGGCCCCAGTAGATATTTGCTTGATACATAATTTATGTAGTTTTTCAGAATATCATGATTTACAGTGTATATATATAGAAACAAATATATTTACTAGACAGATATTTTACAAACCAGTATTTTATAGTAATTACAGAATGTCATGCTTTCCAAAACCATAACACTTAGACATTACAGATTATTCAGTCAAATGTGACAGTCAGTTATTATAGTCAAATACTACAGTTATTTTAGTCAGATATTATAGTATTTTCAAATCAGATTTATAGCGTAACGCCTCGACCCCTTAAACCCGGGTCCGGCGCGTTATACCTGATAAAATCCCTGATAATTCATAATCAGCATATACGCAGCGGAAAACATAAACATAATCTCCATATAACATAATACAAGAGTTTACTAATTCTAACTATAATCTATAATAAATCATCCATCACCTGCATTTCCATAAATCTACATAACTCCCAAAACATTTCTGTATTTTCACAATCATTCCTTACTCAACAGCCTTAAAACATAAAGACATAAAACATAGATATTTACATTACCCAAAATTAACATAGAAATATACTATTTTCTTTTTCTATTTCCCAATAATGTTATAAAACCCTCGAGCTCTCAAAGATCGATCTCTAGGAAATCCTAAAAAGATACATTTATATTCGGATGAAACACATCTTAGTAAGAGAAGAAACAATATATTAAAACATTGTGTGGCTAACATGAGTTTATATAACAACATAAAATTTAACATTTGAAAATCATTAACATAATTTTTGAAATCATTTTCTGGACCTAATCAATCACATGCAAAAGATTTGACCCACGAGATTACCCGATGATAGGGGTGATTACCAGCCCATACAAGCAGCACCCCTCTGCTCTGATATTTAGGTAACCCTAAGATCACTAATAAAGCATACCAGGGTACTCACCTTACTCAATAAACCCTCAAGTGTTAGATTGATCTCGTACTCACACCGTTTAACAATAGCTTATCGCAAAGGCCCTAAGGATAAAGAAATCTACCCGCCCATACAAGTAGGTTCCCTCTGCCCTAGTACGTTATGCGCCTATTGTCACATCTGAAGCTACTAGTGCACTCGCCTTACTCAGCAAGCCCTCAGGTGAAGAGTGCGTTCCGCCCAAACATAACATGTTCTACGTACATAAGTACTTCTAATATCATAATTACATCATTTTGTTTGCCATTATTCTGCATCTCTCAACTGTTCATGTTTTCATCTTTTACTTTTCATTTTATTTCACTTTATATGGCTCTTTCCCATTTTACATTGTTCACATTTCACATTTCATTTCTATTCCATTCATTTCCCTTTTCATTTCATTTCATTTCATACCCAACATCTTTTAGCTGTTTTACCCAGTATCTTTCAGTTGTTTACCCAACATCTTTCAGTTGTTTTACCCAACATTTTTCAGCTGTCATACATTTACCCAACATCTTTCAGCTGTTTTACCTACATTTTTCAGCTGTTACACATTTACCCAGCATCTTTCAACTGTTTTACCCAACATTTTTCAACTGTTTATCCAGCATTTTTCAGCTCTTTACATAGTTGCATTAACACACACAAGCAGCATAGTCAATATCATGTTTTATTCACAATGCATTACTTACTTAATTTGCATCTCATACATTTAACATATAATTGCACAGAATCTCATGTCACACAATTTAGTAATAAAATTCATACATTACCTGTAAAATAAGCCAACCAACATTTAACGTTTATATACTGAAAATACTTTTCATTTCTTACATAATTATCCTGAAAATATTTTTTCATTTTCATCAGTTTATTTTCACATATACATATCTAATAAACAACCATAAACTCGAAAAAATATAATTTAAACAATTGACATTTTACCCATACCGAAACATATACACGTATATATAACACAATTTATTTTTTCATTAAATTAATAAAAATTCTGGTTTAATATATATTTTTTTCCCTTACCTGATTTTTTGAACTACGCCATCAGGGATCCCGAAAAATACTTGCGGCACTCACCCAGACCCTGAATCAAAAATCTGAATTCTATTAAATTAATCATAAATAAAATATTATTTTAATATTTCCTAGGGTCATAAATGCTAAATAAATAAATATACCTTTAAATTTAGTCAAATTACCAAAATTTTCAAATCTAACTATCGCTTTAGAGTGGGGCTTATGAAATCTCAATTGGAAATTTACTTATGTCAAAATGTCGACGATCACGACTAGGACCCCATGGTAGTGCTTGATCGTCGATTTAACTGCAAATTTAATGAGAAATTGAGAGATTAGGGAAAATATATCTTTTCCCATTAGTGGTGCCTACGCCGCTCTCACAACAAATCTGCTCTAGTGGAAATGTTGGTGGCGGAGTTAGGAATCCTATGACACCTTCCGTTTTTCGATCGGCGCTCGTTAAGCCGACGAAATTAAGAGAATGAGAGATGGAGACGAAAGGAAATGACCGAGAGTGGGTGAGAGAATAGAGAGCACGCAGAGATGGCTAGATGAAAATGGATTGGATTTCAAATTGAAATCCAATCCATCCTATTATGTTTAATATATATTATTTTAATATTATATATATATATATATATATATATATACTTTAACTTATATTATATAATAACCTTATATATATTTTTATATATCTTTATTTCAAATTTTTTTACTATTACTTTTTATTTAATTATTTTTTTCAATAATGTTAATTAATTAATTAATAATTAGTTTTATTTTTTTCATGTTATTTATTTTTATTTGTTTATTTAATGAATTGATTTAATAATGTTTAATTAATAAAATAATTAAAAATTACTTTTAATTTTAATTTTTGTATTTAATTAAATTTTTTTAATAATTCTTTTTCCCGAGTTATTACATATAGTGTTATGGTTATTTTGGAATCATGATGAAAACGATAGGATATTTATAGAAATAGTATATACAGTATCAGACCCTAATGAATCAAGTTATGTTTAGTTAGTAGAGCATGGTACCGTTGCTATTATCATATCAGAGTACAACCACATATCTCAAATAGTATGCGGATTCCATCAACCGTGCCTATAAAGAGATTGTAGTCTCCTTAGTATTATGGGTTGAGGAGGCTGGTTTGACGAGGTAGTTACCAGTTCCGAGCTTATGAGAGGTTGCAGTTTGGCCGGACTGAGGATTGGTAGAGTACAGTTGATGTGACAACCTGCTTAATTTCCACATTTTTTTTTATATTACAAAATCACAAAACTCAACTCAGCAGATCATAATTCGCCTGGACCCGTGGGTACTAAGGATACATCAGAACACGTAACAGAAGCCTAAGCAGCAGGAAACATACAATCACAATATTATAAATACAAAAACATTCATCACAATACCAGAGTTACTATATCCACTGTTTTTCAGTATATACATCCCAAAAACAAAATCTAGGGACATTTCCTACAAAATCCAACTGTCCCTACTAAAACTTACCCTTCAAAGAGGGCAGACAAACAACACTAGATTAGTGGGACTTTTCCCGCTCTCCTATTTGGGACTCTTGAAAAGTTTATAAAATTTAGGGTGAGACACCTCTCAGTAAGGGAAATAAACTAATGCTAGTGTGTGACAACATGAGTATTCCGTGTTATACATATATCGTATAGAAACATATTTAACAACTGTTATGTCATATCTGGGAAATCATATATATCATCATAACATGGCAGAACATACTGCATTTTCATAATCATATTTCATCTCATAGAATATAATACAAAAATATTTTTGGTATATTAGCTGGTTGTTGTCATGTATTACCCTCACATGACTGGGTTGTGTGGCCCGAAGTCGAAACCTGACAATGGTTGACCGACCACTGCCAAGTCAAAAGTATAGTTTGTAAGTTTGACGGGTCTGCCTGACCTGATCCGTACACTAGGAGCGCTCACACACTTCTTAAAAACCACATTGACCATCCAATCTTACACCACTCCGTACAGTGGCGTTAACACAAATATCATAATCATGATGACCATGAACACATAGCAATAGTACCGTGCAAGTGTTAGCCTAGATCAAGCCAACCAGCTTTTGATATCATATAACATATACTGAAATTGTGATACATGGATATTTCATATCATTAATTATCAAATCATTTATATCATTTTGCATATATATGTATATCATGAAAATCATCAGCCTATACGTCGGTATTTTACATTTATCATAGCTCGGTCAGTACGCCGGCAAATCATAGCACAGCCCGTACGCTGGCAAATCATTTCCATAGCTCGGCCCGTACGCCAGCAAACATATCCATATCTCAGCCCATACGCCGGTTTTCCATTATAAAAATTCGTATCATAATCACATTTTCAGAAAAATAGTATTTCATAACAATTTCTACTCATGCCACACTGAACAGGTTTTTCATATATTCAACATACCATCATTTTCAACAGTGTTTTCTCAAATATAAATCATATATATAGACATATTTACTTTCCTGAAATCAAATGCTATATATACATACATTTTCTTAAAAGAACTAGCTTAGTTTATTCCCTTACCTGTGTCTTGAAAAACCCCTAAATCAAACACTCTTGTACTCACAGGGTTCCCTGCTCAACACCCTGGAAACAACATTCTCCATAACTAAAGTTTAGTATTTCTACGCGTATATCACTTCCTACAACTGTCAATTAACCAAATACTGAGTAGAAAGTCTTATCCTGAATTTGGGATGGTTTCCAACTTAGCACCACCGACGATCCGCTCTGGCAGACTTACAGAGAACTTTCCCACGAGCGTCGTGGTGGCTTTAGATCGTTGAACCAACGGAAATTCGGCCCAAAATCTTAGTGAGAAGGAGGAGAAACCGTGTGAGGAGAGAGAGAGAGAGATTCGACGCAAGAAAATGAAGTGAAAATCATGTTTAACCTTATTTATATTGCGGGATTCGTCGACGAGCCACGTTACCTGATCGACGAGTCCTATAGAAAGTTCGTCGACAAACTTCAACCCTTGTCGACGAATTTCAGGCTTCCAAAAATCCTCTCTCGGTATCTTCTTGTCGACGAATCCTATCCTCGTCGACGAGTCCCCTGTATTCGTCGACGAGGAGTTGAAAAATTCATCGAGATTATTCTTTCCAAAATGCAATGTCATCAACAAACGCAAAGCATTCGTCGACAAAGTCAACTACCTCCTTCTGTTTCCAGTTTCCATTTCCTTTTCCTTTATTATTTAAATACCATTATTCTTCAGGTCGTTACAGTTGACTTACTAGGTAGGCCAACCAGGATTAAGTCCCGCTTATGGGCCACACAACCTTGTCATGAGGGGTTAAATCATGACGTATAGTTTTTCAGGGTAAAATCTCAGTTATGTATATGTATACAGATTTATAGAATTTCAGCGATATAGTATGATACTAGAAGTATGAAAAAGTAGAAAACTCATATATTATAGTTATACTTTAAACTATGATAAATGTGAGTTATACCGTACATTGATTTACCAGCTTATATAGTTCCAGATATTGTCATTATAATATTTATGAAACTCAATTGCCACACACTAATAATAACATATTTCCTCTTACTAAGCGTTGTCTTATCACAGTGGTTTAACATTTTTCAAGTGATCCAACTAGGCGAGCAGATCAGGCTCGCAGATAAAGAGATCTTTTGTACTGCCCTATTTTATAGGGTAAGTGTATTCAGAGGATTATATTTTTTAGCAGACGATACTAGGGTGATGTGTAATACGTATATATGGTTTAGAAACACTAAATTCTGGTATTGTAAATATGAGTGTATGACTTTCTGTTTTCCGTTGCATAGGTGTGTCGATTTATGCACAAGGATACCTCAGTGCCATTTTGTAACGCCCCGAACCCTTAAACCCAGATTCAGCGCGTTATACCTGATAAAATTCTAATAATCTATAATCCATAATATACACAGCGGAAAACATAAATATAATCTCCATATAACATAATACCAGAGTTTACTAATTCTAACTATAATCCATAATAAATTATTCATCACCTGCATTTCCATAAATCTACATAACTCCCAAAACATTTAAGTATTTCCACAATCATTCCTTACTCAGCAACCTTAAAACATAAAGACATAAAACATAAATATTTACATTTCCCAAAAATTAACATATAAATATACCATTTTTTTTTTCTATTTCTCAATAATGCTATAAAACCTCGAGCTCTCAAAGCTCGATCTCGAGAAAATTTTGAAAAAGATAAATTCATATTCGGGCAAGACACATCTCAGTAAGGGAAGAAACCATATATTAAAACAGTGTGTGACTAATATGAGTTTATATAACAACATAATATTTAACATTTGAAAATCGTTAACACAATTTCTAAAATCATTCTCTGATCCTAATCAAACATATGCAAAAGATTTAACCCACGAGATTACCCGAGAATAGGGGTGATTACCCGCCCATACAATTTGCACCCCTCTGCTATGATATTTAGGCAATCCTAAGGTCACTAATAAAGCATACCAAGGCATTCACCTTACTCAGTAAGCCCTCAAGTGTTAAATTGATCTCGTACTCACACCGTTCAACAATAGCTTACCGGCAAAGATCCTAAAGATAAGGAAATCTACCCGCCCATACAAGTAGGTTTCCTCTACCCTAGTACGTTATACAGCTACTGCGACATCTGAAGTAACTAGTGCACTCGCATTTCTCAGCAATCCCTCAGGCAAAGAGTATGCCCTGCTCAATTCTTAGCACATTTTACATACATAAGTGCTTCTAATATCATAATATATCATTTTGTTTGCCATCATTCTGCATCTCTCAACTGTTCATATTTTCATCTTTTACTTTTCATTTCATTTCACTTTACGTGGCTCTTTCCCATTTTCTTACTTTACCTGCATCTCTTACCTTTAACATATATTTACACAGAATCTCTTGCCACACAATTTAACAGTAAAATTCATACATTTTCTTGTAAAATAGGTCAACCCACATTTATCATTTAATTATTGAAAATACAATTTCCATTTCTTACATAATTATCCAGAAAATTCCTTCTACTTTCTTTAGTTCATTTCCACAAATACATAACTAAATAAGTGGTCATAAGCTCAGAAATCATAATTTTACATGATTGACATTTTAATAATTCACACCAAAACATACATATAATATAACATAAATTGTTGCCTTTAATTTCATAAAATCTACTTTAATATACAATTTCCCTTTACCTGATTTCTTGAACTACGCCAACAGGAATCCCAAAAAATACCTGCGGCGCTCACCTGGATCCTAAATCAAAAATCCTAATTTCATTAAATTAATTATAAATAAAATATTATTTTAATATTCCTAGACCTTTAAATACCCAATAAATAATTATACCTTTAAATATAGCTAAATTACCAAATTTCTCAAATCTCACTCTCGCTTTTGAGTGGGGCATAGAAAACCCCAATTGGAACTTTACTTATGTCAAAATGACGACGATCATGACTAGGACCCCATGGCGGTGTCTGATTATCGATTCAACAGCAGATTTAACGAGAAATTGAGAAGTTAGAAGAAAGTTACCTTACCCCAAAAATGGTGCCTATGCCACTCCTATAATAAATTCGCTTCGATAGAAATGTCCAATGACACCTTTCGTTTCTTGATCGGTCGATATTCGTTGAGAAATAAGGGGAGAGAGAGAGGCAGAGACGGAGATGGCGGAGAGAACTTGAGAGAGGCTAATTGAGATGCGGGAAGCTTCGCAGGAAGCCTCTGGCTTCCTTTTTTTTTTTTTTTTCTTTCCTTTACTTACTTTACATACAATATAATACTATTATATTATATATATATATATATATCATATTATTTATTTAATACATCAGATTTAATAATAATTAATTAATTAATTCATAGTAATTTTTTTAAAATTTATTTATTTATTCAATAGTGTTTAATTAATTAATTAATTAATTAATAATTACTCTTAACTTTTTTTTTCATACTATTTTTTTTATTTGTTTATTTAACACATTAATTTAATAGTGTCTAACCAAATAATTGATTAATAATTTTAAATTTTTTTTCCGGGTTATTACACATTTGGGCCCTGAGATGTTATAGTAAGTATTACAGGGGTATCAGAGTAAATTATATTTTAAGTGGAAAAAAAAATGGTATAATTTCTAGGTTGTTACATCATGGATCTTAGACAGCACCGGAGGTAATGCTAACATGTAGACGACTGGACCCACTTTTTCTATTATTTCAAATGATCCAATAAACCTAAGGCTCAGCTTACCATTTTTCTCAAACCTCATAACTCTTTTCATTGGTACAACTTTCAAGAACACGGGGTCCCTCACACCAAACTCCAACTCTCATCGGCGGGTGTCAACATAACTTTTCTGTCGATTCTGAGTTGTTTTGATTCTGTCTCGGATGAGTATGATCTTTTATAAAGTCTGCTGAACCATCTCTAGCCCCAAAAACCTATCTTTCACCAATTTCATCCTAATATAACGGAGATCGGCACCTCCTACCATACAATGCTTCATATGGTGTCATCCCAATACTGGTCTGGTAGCTGTTGTTATAGCAAATTCAACCAGTGGTAAATACTGGATCCAATTACCTCCAAAGTCCAGCATGTAGGCTCGCAACATATCCTCTAGTATTTGTGTGGTCCTTTCTATATGCCCATCAGTCTAAGGGTGAAAGGTTGTACTGAATGTCAGTTGTGTACCCGTGACTTTTTACAAACCCTTCCAAAATTGAGATGTGAACCAGGGGTCTCGGTCTGATACTATGGGCACTGGCACGCCATGCAATCTAACTATCTCTTGTATGTACAACTCTGTCAATTTACTCATGGAGTAGTAAACTCTGATTGAAAGAAAATTGGCAGTCTTTGTCAATCGATCCACGACTACCCAGATGGCATCCTGTCCATGCAATGCCGACGATAATCCTGTGACGAAGTCCATAGAAATGTGCTCCCACTTCCATTCGGGAATGTGAAGTGGCTGCAACATTCTTGCCGGTCTCTGAAACTGGGCTTTCACCTGCTGGCATGTCAAATACTGCTCTACATATTCAACGATTTCTTTCTTCATAATACTCCACCAAAAAGACTCCCACAGATCCCTGTATATTTTAGTACTTCCAGGGTGCACTGTATAAAGGGATCGACGCACCTTCTCCGAAATGGTTCTTTTAATCTCAGCATTGACATGTACGCATAGTTTGATATGGAACCACAAAGCTCCATTATCTGAGATATTAAACTCTGTTCCCTGACCATTATGCACTTTATTTATAATCTTTACTAATTCCACATCCTTCATTTGAGCAACCTTAATTCTTTCCTGTAAGGTCGGCTGAAGTACCAGATTAGCAATGAGTGCCTGATGATTTCCCTCTACCAACTCCACACCAAGCCTTTCTAAATCCATCTTGATAGGATGCTAAGTCACTATTGTTGATACTGAAACATTCCCTAATTTCCAGCTTAAAGCATCAGCTACTACATTAGCTTTCCCTGGGTGGTAACTGATGGTACAATCGTAATCTTTAATTAATTTCAACCACCTCTTCTGCTTCATATTTAACTCTTTATGTGTGAAGAAATATTTCAAACTTTTGTGATCAGTATAGATTTCACGTTTTCCGCCGTACGAATAATGCCTCTAAATTTTCAATGCATATACCACCGCTGCTAATTCCAGATCATGGGTAGGGTAATTCTTCTCGTACTCTTTAAGTTGTCGGGAAGCATAAACTACCACTTTCCTCTGTTGCATCAGCACATAGCCGAGCCATTTGTGTGACGCATCACTATAAATTACAAAACCTTTTTCTCCCGAAGGTATTGTCAAAACTCGTGCAGTGATAAGTCGCTACTTTAACTCTTGAAAACTCTGTTCACACTCATCGATCCAATCAAACTTCACACTTTTCCTGATCAATTTTGTCAAAGGACCTGACAATTTATAGAATCCCTCTACAAACCGGCGATAGTATCCTGCAAATCCTAAGAAACTCCTAATTTCCTACACATTTTTTTGTCTTTCCTAGTCCACTACCGCACCAATCTTGCTCGGGTCCACAAAAATGCCACTCTTAAATATCACGTGTCTGAAGAAAGTGACTTGCTTCAACCAAAACTCACACTTCTTGAACTTTGCATATAACCTTATTTCTCTCAGCACCTGAAGAACTATCGTCAAATGGTCCTCGTGCTCCTTAGAGCTCTTTGAATGTACCAAAATATCATTAATAAAAACCACAACAAACTGATATAGGTACTGATGGAAAACCCTATTCAACAAGTCCATGAATATAGCAGGAGCATTCGTCAGTCTGAACGGCATAACTAGGAACTCATAATGGCCATATCGAGTCTGGAAGGTTGTTTTTTGAACATCCTCCACCCTGACCTTTACTTGATGGTACCCATATTGTAAATAAATATTCGAGAAAGTCTATGTCCCCTGAAGCTGGTAAAACAAATCGTCAATGCGGGGAAATGAGTATTTATTCTTAATTGTCACTTTATTCATTTTTTTGTAGTCGATACACATTCTCATTGACCCATTTTTGTTTTTTTTTCACAAACAATACCGGTGCTCTTCAAGGTGACACGCTGGGCCTGAAGAACCCCTTGTCCAGCAATTCCTGTATCTACTCTTTCAACTCTTTCAATTCCGTTGGAGCCATTCTTTACAGCGCTTTAAAAATCGGTGCTATTTCCGGAGATAGTTCGATAGCAAGTTCGATAATAATTTTCATGCAAACTTTTTTAGCGAAGGGGCACTTATCTTGAAAAAGAAAATGAGACATTGTTACATTTTATAAAATTTAGCAACCTAACTACAAAAATTTAAAATTTAGCAATCTCAATTAATTTAGTCAACACTTTAACCATCACTTGTGCATTTTACCCATCTTAGATGCATGCGATGATATTTTTTAATTTACCAGTTGTATAATAATATGTAATCGTATTTAATTAAAGACTTTCTCAAGATGTACTTAAGACTTCAATCATGATAAATGCATGCATTTCGACATTTGATATCATGCATTACTTTTTAAAATTTAAGAAGTCTTTTTTGTTAATAATATTTTTTTTCATTAGTACTCAAATCACACTTCACCCTCTATTCTTTGATAAAAATGTTTTCTTTGTTATTCAGTGAATTTCATTTGTCTCGATACTTTGTAGAAATTAAAAAATACACATCCACTCATCTAGTTCTTGAAATCACTGTTTTTTTAGATAACTAAAAAGTAATATAAAATAACCAAAAAAATAAAATCTTGACGAATTTTAAACACTTACTTTCGATTAGACATATTTACTTTAAAATTTTAAATGACTACGCTCATTAATAAAAAATAGCCAATTACTTATTTAGTGCAACTAAATTTTTAGATAAGGAAATAGAGTAACAGAAAATTATCGCACTAAAAAATGTAAAAATTCTAAAATAACATTTCAAAATATGTGAAGTACCCATATAAATATTTTAGGTAATTTTTGTACGAAAGAAAATAGTCTATATTAATATAATACATTTATTTGAATACCTCAATTAAGTTTTGCGTTGATTGATTGAATATTAGTAGGTTAAGAAAATGACTTATTAGTTCAAATTATAATTTTTTGATTGGAAATTCCATAAGGACGGAATCATTCTAATTTTCATGAGGGCAAAAATAGTAACATAACCCTTATGACATTAAACCTTGCAGTTAATTCTGAAATTATTAATTTATTATTATGTAATAATTATATTCACGTGTTAATCAGGAAAAAGCGAGTAGAGAGTTTATGTACTCTTGAGATTAGGTATACCTTCGAAACTGATGTTGTCCGAACTACAAGAGCTGTACCTGCTCGCCGAAACCCCATTTCATCATTTCCGAAGATTGAAGAAGAAAGCTTTCTCTAATCAAACAGTCTGATTCACTTTCAACTGGTCGTGCGGTTCACGGCTTCACCCCCTCAATTTCAATTCTCAGAGGCTAGGGTTTCAAATGAGCCGAGCTCAACCGGCTTTGCTGGTCCCGGTTTAAGCGCGAACCATCTTCACGACAATGTCAACGCCGAGGCACATCGACTCGACGCCGTTTTTGGGGTCCGCCTCCGATGAGCTCCGTACCCGCCGGTTTGCGAGGCGGCCGAGCCTGCGCGGAGCCGCGAGATTCATGCGGCGGGCCAGCGGCGGGGCGCGGCGGATGCGGGAGTCTTCGGTAAGAGTGCGGGAGGCGGCGGCGGAGCAGCTGGAGGAGCGGCGGAGTGACTGGGCGTACTCGAAGCCGATCGTGGTGCTGGACATGGCGTGGAACCTCGCGTTCGTGGTTGTGGCTATTACGGTTCTGGCGATGAGCAGGCACGAGTCGCCGTCGATGCCGCTGAGGCTGTGGATCGTAGGGTACGCTTTGCAGTGCGCGCTCCACATGGTGTGTGTTTTCGTGGAGTATAAGCGGCGGCGGCGTTATTTGAATCATCTGATGCTTGGTGGTTGGAGTGGTGGAAATTTGAACTTCACTTCGAATTTGGATCCAAACTCCAATTCGAGTTCTGGAAGCGAGGCAGGGGAGTATCGTTCGGCGCCAAGCGAGGATGATTGTGCCGCTAGGTGAGGATCACATTTGATTAATTTTTTTCGTTCTTTTCTTAATAGTATACTTGTGCTATTTTATTGCGTATCCCAAAAATGTTCAACTAGAAAACAACTAAAACGCGGTAAACAACCATCGCCAAAAGCTCCGTGAATAAGACATCTCTGAACAAAGAACTGCTCTTGAGTTCAGATACGCCTTTTCTTTTTCCCCCTCAGTTACCCTGCAGTTTCCTTTCCACAATATCTTGTTCATATGCAGGCATGGCTTCCAGATTACCGTCTCTTTCTTTGATGGACATTTGCACCATTCTTTCTTTGTTTTGAAGTCTTGTTTATAGCAATTGCTTTAGCTGTTGAAGCTTTAATGTTTTCATTATCCTTCTAATTGGATATGTACAACTTAGAATGCTAAAGAAATGAGACTGGGACTTGTTTGATGAATTCGAATCTTAAATCAGGAAGTGCCATTGAAGGAATTCATGATGCAGTATTGCGGTCGGGGATGGGGGTGTGAAATTGCCATCTTGGTTGCTGCCAAAACATTTTGGTGAAAATGCCATTGAGTTGATTTCAACCTTAAGTTTCTTACCACATGAAACAAAAAGAAGATGAATTACACTGAATATGTTGGATCTTTCCTTGGATAATTGGGATAAGGGGCTTTCAGTTTTCCAATTTATTTGGTGTTCATCTCTCTATCTTTCTCTGTTTTGTTGAGGGAGTAGAAATTGTGAAATCCATGGCTCATTTAATACACTAATAGGCTATTCAGTACCTATGTCCAAAAAGTTAAAGTTGCTGAGATGAAAATGCTAAGATGGATGAGTGATATAATATTGAAAGATAAATTAAAGAATGAATATATTCGTGGTAAGTTAGGTGTAGCTACTATAGAAGATAAGATAAGGGAGAGACAACTCAGATGGTATGAACACTTGCAACGTAGGCCACATAGTGCCCCTGTGAGGAAGAGTGACTTAGTTATTATGGGGGGCAGTAGAAGAGGTAGGGGTAGACCTAAAATAATTGGGAGGAGATAGTGAGTAAGGATGTAATATCCTTGAATCTATCAAAAGAAATGGTCAATGATCGCATAAATTGGAGGAAAAAGATTCCTATAGCCGATCCCATTTAGTGAGACTAAGGCTTGGTTTTTTTTGTTTGTTTGTTTATTATCTCTTCATGTACATCCTGCAGAAATAAAATTTTCATGTATATGTCTAATGAAAAATTCTCATTTGAAAACAATTCTTCCTATAGCTTAACAATCTAAGATTCTAACATGCTTTCAAAGTCCTGAGTGTAGAAGTACAGACCCAGGTTATTGACTTCGGTAGATATATCACTAGATCATCTTTTGACTCATTGACGTCATCCATTTTCTATTATTCACTGCTAATATAGATTTGGAGAGATTAGTGAGGGATCATGAGCAGATTGGGGATGAGATAGTGGACTTTTATATATTGTTATACATAAATGATTGTGAAAATAGGTAGAGGATGGAGGGTCTTGATTGTAGGCCCCCGTAGGGTGGATCTTGCTAGTTGGCAAGAACAGCCTTTTGAATGGAGGAAGTTAAGAAGCCAGTGTTTGAAATGGATAGGGATAAAGCTCTGGGTCTCTTATTATATGGCATATTTTTTAGAATGGTTGGGAGGGGTTGCAAGAAAATATTATTAAATTTTTTGAGGAGTACCATTTTAATGGAATGGTGGGAAATACTGTGAACTCAGATTTTATTGCCTTATTCCTAAGAAGGATAGGCCAAGGAAGGCGAAGTACTTTAATCCTATTAGTTTGGCAAGCAATATTTACAAGGTTTTAACTAAATCTTATCCAAGTGACTTGGGGATTTATTTTGGTGTTTGATTGGTTTAGTAGGTTGATTTCATATGCTTAGGTTTTAGGGATGATCAATGGTGTATGGATTGGGAGGGAGAAGGTGGAAGTGTCTCATCTTCACTTTGTGGATGATATCATTTTCTCTTCTTGGAGAATAATGTGGGAAATTTTTGTAAATTGCTCATTTTGTTATGAAATTTTGAGAAGATATCTAGCTAAAGATTAATTTGTCCAAAAGTGAGGTGGCTGGCATTAATTTGGGTAATGGTGATTTAGAGGGTTTCAGGACTCTTCGACTTGACCTTTATTGTATCTTGGTCATCACTTAGTGGGTATCCTATTGTTTGCAGCATTTTGTGGATTCAATGATTGAGAGAGTGCAGATGAAATTGGAATGTTGGAAGAGCTTTTGTTTTTTGTTAAGGGGTCTGATTACTCTTTTTAGCACTCCCATTTCTAACATTATCATGTATTTTTATTTCCTTTTCAGGGGTCCTTCGAGTGTAGCGGTAAATCCTTGTAATATTGTTTCCCAGTTGCTTGTTTATTCTTTCCTCTATACTCGTTTCAAAGTGGGTATGGTAATAGGATTTGGTTTTGGGAGGATATTCGGGTGGAAAAGATTCCACTGGAGCCGTAGGTGCCTTGCTTTTTTAGGTTATCTATCCATTGTGGTCCGCCCTTTCCGGAACCCCATATGCGGGAGCTTTGTGCACTGGACTGCCTTTTTTTACCATTCTTAATGCAAATATTCTGAATGCTTCTTCTGTCCCGTATTTTGGCAAAGTGTGGGTGGCTTTGCAAAATGTGTGTGATTTCTAGCTACTGAGATTTCAGGGTTTTGAGAAAGTGGGGGGGGCGTGGTTATAGATTTGTGCAGTGTAATCCATTTTCTGAGAGGAATGCGAGAATTTTCAAGAATCAAACCACTTCTCCTTTTTTTGTTTTGGGATAGAGTTAATTTTCTTGCTTATTTTTGGGCACACTCTTTTGGAATCGTTAGGGGATATTGCTGTCGGATCTTCAAATGGACTGGGGGGCAGAGTTACTGTAATTATTTGATTTGCCAAGGACGTCTCATCCTCCATATCTGTACCTTCTTGGTCTTTACTGGAATTTTTGTTATCTCAAAAAAATAAATACTGAACATTAATGGTTATTTTAGTCCTTTAACATTATTACTGTGTTAGTGTTATGTTAACAAGGGAACGTTAGTGAGGGTATTATGGTCATTGGTATGTACTTGACATATATTATAAATAGCAGGAGAGACCTATCATTCTGTTAGATATTCTATTTTACCCAATTATTCAACAACATGGTATCAGAGCAAGATCCAACCTAAACCTAAGTTCATACCAAATCAAACTCTAAACCTCAATCCAAAACCCTAAACCTCAAACCTGCTGCTGTAGAAGGATAATCCACACCACCAAAGACCAGAAGCAAAGTCTTGTAGATGCTGGAAAAATCCTGAACGCTGCTGTCCTTTCAAAAACTCAAAGAAACACTTCATATTTTGTAAAAATAACAACATAACCACCCTCAGAACCTGCCAATCTGCTGCTCCGTGAAAACATCTAGAAAGTGTCCCACGCAGCGCCACGTGCTGGCCGGCAGCTCTTACTCCACATTCTGGCATGTGAGAGTGTTTTTAGCAATATTTCTGCTCCCATTTTTTCCAAAATGTTCTAAATACCCTCACACATCATAAGATCAAGTTGTTCATCATGTATTTTGTTCAAAAATTCAACTTTTTTGATTGTTCACTCCTAGCACTTTGTTAATGATTGTTTGGTACTGTTAGAGCTGTGTGCTGGTTTCTTGGGGCTGTGTGTAAGCTTTTTGGTGCTGTGGAAGCCTTGTGCTGGTTAAGTTGTAACTAATACGTGGTGGCCATTGGGTCACCTTGTTCGTGGTTGTTCCAATTGTTCTAGTTGCTTGGTACAGTTAGGTCTGTGTGTTGTTTTCTTGGGACTGTGTCTAAACTTCTTGGTACTGTGGCAGCCTTGTGCTGGTTTATTTGCGACTTGTTCATGGTTTTCTGTTTATTTGTGAGTGTTGGGATGGACTCTCCAAATCCCAAAAGTATGTTTCCCTCATTGGTTACTTGTTTGAGTGAATTGCGTACTGTGACTATCTCTGAGGAGAAGTATTTAAGGTTTATACAATATCAATCATCTTAATAAGCGTCTTATCACATTGCAGTTGCTTAGAAAGGTAATCCCACAATTTGTATGCCAACTAGTATCGCTCCCACTAGTCCTTGGGTTATTGACTCTGCTGCCACTGACCATATGACAGGTGTAACTAACTTCTTTTCTGTCCTCTAGTATCCAAAAAATTTACCTCAAGTTACCCTTGCTAATGGGTTCACTACTGCAGTTAATGGGATAGGAATAGTAAATCCTACTCCCTCAGTCTCTTTATCTACTGTTTTGTACATTCCTAAATCCCCTTTCAATCCCATGCTAGTTAGTAAGCTTACAAAGTCACTAAATTGTAACCTTCTTTCCTAACTCTATGGTTATACAGGATATGAAGATGAGGAAGACAGTTGGCAGTGGATGTGAGACTTGTGGGCTTCACTACTTTGAGTCGCTCTCTCCTCCCATTACCTGCATAGCTGCCGCTATGCCACTTCAAATCCATTGTTGTGTTGGTTATCTGTCCTTGTGGACAAGTTGAAACAACTAGTGCCTACGTCGAGTTTTGTGTCATATTTTGAGTGTGAGTCTTGTTAATTTGGAAAACATTATTGTGTTTCCTTTGCTTCTCAGGTCAACAAACGAACAGTTAGTCCTTTCATGCTAGTCCATTCCGATGTTTGAGGTCCTAGTTGTGTCACGTTGAAGTTTTGGTTTAGGTACTTTGTTACATTTGTGAATGGCTACTCCAGGATGACTTTGTTATATTTAATGAAAGATTTTGCCGAGTTGTTTAATATCTTTTGTGCCTTCTGTTCTCAAATAAAGACGTAGTTTGATATGCTAGTAAGGATACTTCGTAGTGATAGTGCTAAGTAGTACTTCAGTACCCAATTCACCATATGATTAACCCAATTCACTATATGATTAACTCTAGTATGATCCATTAGTCATCTTGTGCCCACACACTTCAACAAATGGAGGTGTAAAGTGAAAAAATAGACATATTCTCGGAGTCAATTGTACCCTATTGCATCAAATGAATGTCCTCAAAGTTTTCTAGAGTGATGTCGTGTTCATTGCTTGCTCTCTCATCAATGAAATGCCATCCTCTGTCTTTGATGGCAAAATTCCATATTCGGTTATCTTCCCTAAGGCTCATTTGTTCTACCTCTTTCCTCATATATTCGGCTGTGTCCTTCGTCCTTTAGTTAACTCCAAGAATCGATAAGTTGGATCCTTGTGCTATCAAATGTCTGTTTCTAGGTTGTTCCTATACTCAAAAGAGATATCAATGTTATAGCCCTACTTCACATCTATTATTTGTTCTACTATTAACTGTTTTGAGTCTACACCATACTACTTTGATTCTTTGAGTTTTGTTGACCTCGATGAGCTCTTTTCCCTGGCTTTCTTACTAGATTTTAACTTATTATCTGTGTTCAATCCTCCTACATCTTCATCCAGTTTGAGTTGTTCTTGTTGCTTGGATCATCCCAATTTGCAGGTATACACGTGATGAGTCAAGGGAGAAGAACCTCTACTAGCTTCTACTTTTCGCCTCTAGTTCCCTTGTTAGATAATCCTAATCTCCATTATGTTGATCCTCCTATAGTTGTTCGGAAAGGTGAACACACTTGCACCTAAGTTCCCAGCATCTAATTTCTAATTTTGTTTGTTGTGATTTCTTGTAACCCTTGTATTACTATTTTGTTAGTGCTTTGTCTTTTGTTGCTCCTCCAAAATCTATTTCTGAGGCTTTATTCCATTTTGGATAGAGGACTGCAATAGTTGAAAAGATGCATGTGCTCCATGATAATAATACTTGGGATTTTGTAGCTCTTCTTCCCCTTGATAAGTCTATAGTTGGTTGTCACTAGTTGTACAATGTAAAAGTCAATCCTATGGCTCTATGGCTTATTTGAAGACATGCTTTGTTGATGAGGGATACGTGTAAGGTTTGGATTATTCAGACACATTCTCTTTGATCGCTAAACTTGCCTTAGCACATTTGTTCATCTCTTTAGCCTACTACTTGTACTAGCCTTTACATTAGTTAGATGTGAAAAATGCTTTTCTACTTGGTGATCTTTAGGAGGAGGTCTATATGGAGCAACCAATTAGGTTTGTCGCTCAAGGGGATTCGGGCATTGTGTGTCAGCTTAGGAAATCATTATGCGGATTAAAATAGTCTCCGAGAGCATGGTTTGGTCAATTCAATGTTGTCATAATTGAGTTTAGCTGCCAACGGCATGGAGTGGATCCCTCTATATTTTATAGTCATACTCCATTTGGAAGGATTTTGCTTATTGTGTGTGTGGGTAGTTAATGATCGAGGCATCTAGGATCCAAAGCTTTTCCTACAGACTAAATTTTAGACGAAGGATTTTAGACCACTGAAGTACTTCTTGGGTATAGAAGTATCGAGATCTCGTATGATAATAGTCTCATCATAGAGAAATTATGTTCTTGATCTTTTAGATGAGACTGGGCTTTTGGGATCCAAATCTTTTGATATACCCATGGATGCTAACAGTTAGTTAGTGCCAGTCTGCCAGATATGGGTGATTTGTTGCCTAACCTAGGATGGCATTAGGGATTTGTTGGAAAGTTGAATTATGACACAGTCACTCAACCGAATTGTGAATAAAGTTCTTCTAAATGTTAAAATGACATCCTTCAGGTCCTCTTCCTTTTGATAGAGTTGTCTTGAAATTTTGACTTTATAAAATAATTATACCTCTTGTGAGCATTTGTTGTTCTATTAAAGAACATAGAATTTCTGTTTCTTGCTTTAGCAAGGGGCCCTAGATTTCTGTCTTCAAGAACTTTCTTCCAAATAAGTGGTGGTCCAAAGTTCCTTCTTTGACCCTGTTGACACATTAGTGAGGCCCTCCTCTTTCTTTTCTCTATTGAGAATAAAAATCTCTTTTAGAAGCAATTCCTTTCTTCTTCTTCTTCACATCCCTAGAAGTTTCCTTATTCTACTTTGCGATTTCCTTGAGCTGCATCAATTTTGTTGTGACCACAAAGCTAGCATGCCCTTCAACTTGAAAACTATTCCACCAACATTTGATGCAGTCTCAAAACCCTATTCCTAACCACATATTTTTTGAAGCAAAATAGCTTAGAACCCCGTTTTGCTCCTACAACATCGGTAAGAATTGGATGTCAATTTTGGACAGGAAGTTCCGAAGATTTGACTAGGTAAAGGATCCTCCTGATGGAGGAAGATCAGTGAAAGTATCAGGCTTAAAAATTCTCAAAATTCTTTCATGCAAACAGTTTTTGGGTCCTCCCATTCGCTTTTTGTCTGTACACTACCATCTTAGTATCTCCTCCTAGAAGCGGGGATTATTCTGCCTGTCTAAAACTCACAAGTTCATTGCAATATTGATCACTTTCTTGGCCTTTACGTGGTTTATAAAGACCAGAAAACACTCCAAGAAAGCCATACTTCAAATGTAATAAGGCAATTCATAGAAACTCAACTTGTCAACAATTAATTCCACTTGACTTCTGTCTTCTAGATGACTGACACTCCTAGTCTTTTGCACTTGAGGTAAGGCTTTCCAATTGAAACCCTTACCTCTGCAAGTCTATTACTTCAACCGTTCTCGTGCAGGTAAGACTTTTGTCTTCTAGATGACTGACACTCCTAGTCTTTTGCACTTGAGGCAAGGCTGTCCAGTTGAAACCCTTACCTTTGCAAGTCTATTACTTTGACTGTTCTCTTGTAGGTAGGGCTTTATTGAAACCCATGCCTATGCTAACATTGTGAAGCATACCCCTTCTCCACAATATTTTGATCAAGTTTTAATTGAAATTTCCAAAATCATTTTTATTAAAAAAATTCATCTCTCCTTTTGCTGCTATTGCTCGTAACTTTTTTGTGCCTGCTATCGTCTCATTTTTCCTTATTTTCTCTTGTTTATTTGATTAACAACAACAATGATGACGATGACAACGATGACGACTAACCTAGCCTCAAGTCCACTCGGTAGGGTCAACTACATGAATCCTTTCCTGCCAATTTATATGATCATGGGCAATTTCTTCCGAGAGTTTGAGGGCTATCAAATCCTTACCATCTCATTCCAAGTAATTTTAGGTTACTCCTACCATTTCTACTTCTACTAATAGTAACTAGCTCCCTCCTCCTCACTACTACGATATTCGATCTTGGTTGCGGATGACCAAACCATCTAAGTTGCCCCTCCCTTATCTTCTACTCCTACCATTTCTACTTCTACTAATAGTAACTAGCTACCTCCTCACTACTACGATATTCGATCTTGGTTGCAGATGACCAAACCATCTAAGCTGCCCTTCCCTTATCTTGTGCAGGTGCTATGCCTAACTTACCATGAATGTATTAATTCCTTAATTTATCTTTTAACGTTTACATCTTATCCACCTTAGTACTCTCATTTTAATAACTTTTACTTCTTGGATATGTTTTTTCTTGGTTGCCCAACATTTTGATGGAGACATGGCATAGCTGGTCTTATAAAACTTTACTTTTAGTTTTATGGATATTCTACGATCACACAACACGCCTAAAGCATTTCTCCATTTAATCCACCTTGCTTTAACTCTGTGTATAACATTTTCTTCCATTTCACCTTTCAACTTGCATAATAGATTCAATTTATCTAAATCTAGTAGTGCTATTAATTTTTTGACCATCAAGTTTAATCTTTTCTCCAATATTTCTCCTACCATGATTGAAATTACATTTCATATATTTTGTCGTGTTTCTACTTATCCTAAAACCTCTAGATTCTAAAGATTCTCTCCATAATTCTAGCTTAGATTCTACTCCCTCCTTAATTTCATTAATCAACACAATATCATCTGTTAACAACATAGATAATGGAACCTATAACAAACACCTACAACAACAAAACCAAGCCTCGAGTCCCATTAGGTGGGTCGACTACATAAATCCTTTTTCGCCAATTTATGAGATCATGGACAATTTCTTTTGACAAATTTAGGGCTATTAAATCTTTAATCACTATCTCATTTCAAGTTATTTTAGGTTTACTCCTACCCTTTCTATTGCCCCTTGCAGTTACTCACTCACTTTTCCTCACTAGTGTACTATGTGACCTTTGTTGTGAGTGCCCAAACCATTTGAGTCGTCCATCCCTTATCTTCTACAGGAGCTACCCCTAACTTACCGTGAATATTTTCATTTCTTAATTTATTTTTCAATGTTATACCGTTCATCCACCTAAGCATTCTCATCTTGGCAACTTTTGCTTTTTTAATATACTGTTTCTTAGTTGTCCAACATTTTGATCCATATGACATAGCTGGTCTTGTACTCGTCCTATAAAACTTCATTTTTAATTTTAAGAGTATTCTACCATCACAAAGTATGCTTGAACTTTATGCATTACATCCTCTTCAATTTCTCCTTCAGCTTGCATAATAGATCCAAGGTATCGAAATCTACAAATGCTATTTATTTTTTCATCATCAAGTTTAACTTTTGTCTCCAATATTCCTCCTGCTATTATTGAAATTACATTTTATATATTTTATCTTATTTCTACTTATCCTAAAGCCTCTAGATTCTAAAGCTTCTCTCCATAATTCTAACTTAGCCTTTATTTCACCCCTAGTTTCATCACTCAATACAATATCGTCTGCAAACAACATACACCATGAAACTTCATTTTGGATGCTCCTAGTAAGTTGATCCATCATTAAAGCAAAAAGATAAGGGCTCAAAGCAGATCCTTGATGTATACCTATTGTGGTTGGAAATTCTCTAGTATCTCCACCTATAGTCCTTACACTAGTCATTACTCCATCATACGTATCCTTAATTACATCAGTATACCTACTACATGCACCCATTTTTTCTAAGACCCACCATAGAACTTCTCCATGTGCTCTATCATACGGTTTCTCTAAGTCAATAAATACCATATGCAAGTTTCTCCTCTTTTCCCTAAACTTTTCCATTAATCTTCTTAAAAGATATATAGCTTTTGTAGTACATCTCTTAGGCATAAAACCAAATTGATTTTTAGAGACCTTCGTTTCTAGCCTTAATCTTTGTTCAACTACCATTTCCCATAGTTTCATGGTATAACTACAACAAACAACAAAACCAAGCCTTAGTCCCACTAGGTGGGGTCGGCTATATGAATCCTTTTCCGCCAATTTATGCAATCATGGACCATTTCTTTTGATAGATTCAAGGATATTAAATCCTTACTCACTATCTCCTCCCAAATTATTTTAGGTCTATCCCTACCCCTTCTATTGCCCTCCACAGTAACTAACTCACTCTTCCTCACAGGTGCACTATGTGGCCTACGTTGCAAGTGTCCATATCATATGAGTCGTCCCTCTCTTATCTTCTATAGAAGCTACACCTAACTTACCACAAATATGTTCATTCCTTAATTTATCTTTCAATGTTATACTACTCATCCATCTAAGCATTCTCATCTCGGCAACTTTTACTTTTTGGATATTATATTTCTTCGTCGCCCAACATTCCGATCCATATAACATAGCTGGTCTTATAACTGTCCCATAAAACTTCCCTTTCAATTTTAAGGGTATTCTATGATGACAAAGCACACTTGAAGCACTTCTCCATTTTACCCAACTTGCTTTAACTCTATGCATTACATCATCTTCAATTTCTCCTTCAGCTTGCATAATAGATCCAAGGTATCGAAATCTACAAGTGCTATTTATTTCTTCTTTCATGGTATAACTCATAAGTTTAATTCCATGATAGTTATTACAATTTTGAATACCTCCTTATTTTTTGTATATAGGTATTAAAGTGTTTTTCCTCCATTTATTTGACATTTCTTTGTTTTTTATAATTGCGTTAAATAAATTAGTTAATTATATAATTCTGTTATCATCTAAACATTTCCAAACTTCAATTGGGATGTTCTCGAGTCTTTGTAACTTTTTCATTTTTCATTTTTTTAGGGCAAACTTAACTTTGTTAACTCTAATCTTGCGAAAAATCTCATATTTTTAGTCTTTTCCTTATTTGTCACTTCTAAGTTTAAGCCTTCTATTTGGTTTTCATTAAGTAGCTTACTAAAGTAACTTCGCCATCATTCTTTTATTTCTTCCTCATCAACCGAGACAATATCATCCTCACTTTTACCTAAGTCCTTATTCTTTCTTTCTCTAGCTCTAGTAAGTTTAAATATATTTCTTTCCCATTCTTTTGTATCTAATTTGTCATACAAATTATTAAATGATCCATGTTTAACTACTAACGACTTTTTTTGCATCTTTTTTGGCATCTTCATACTTTCCAAAATTATCCATGTTCCTACATTTTTGCCTTATTTTATAACAAATTCTTTTTGTTTTTATGGCTTTTTGGACATCGTGATCCCACCACCAACTTCCTTTGATATTTTTTAGAATCTTCCTCTTGATTCACCTAAAATCCTTTTTACTATCTTTTTAATAAAGCTGACTATCCTACTCCAAAGAGTATTTGTATCCATACCATCCTCTATAGTACAATCACCATCTTTGATCATTTTATCTTTAAATTTTATTATATTTTCTCCCTTTAGGTTCCACCACCTAGTTTTCTTATACTAGTTTATTTTATCCTTTCTCTTCCATTTTTTAATACATATATCTAACATTAAAACTTTATGTTGTATGGTTATCCTTTCATCTGGGATAACTTTACTATCCTTACATGATAAACGACTTACCCAACTAGTTAAAAAAAATCTATTTGATTTTTATTTTGTCCACTTTTAAAGGTTATTAAGTGTTATTCTCTTTTCTTAAAGCAAATATTCATTGTAATAAAATCATATGACACAATGAAGTCTAAGATCATATCCCTAGGCTCATTTTTGTCTCCATATTCATATCCTTCATGTATCCTTTCATAACCTTTATTATCTCTTCCAATGAATCCGTTTAGATATGTTTTTATGAATATTTTCTCAATCCCTGATATGCCTTGTATAATCATATCCATATCTTCCCCCAATTGTCTTTTAAGATTTTCTGCTAAACCTACTTGAGGAGCATAAACACTAATGATATTTATTATCTCTTGGCCTAAGACCATCTTGATTTTTATAATTCTATCCCCTACTCTATTTGCATCTACAAAGCTATCTTTAAAGTTTTTGTTTACAATAATTCCTACCCTATTTTGGATATTCCTAGAAAGCTCATCCATCACTAATGCAAAAAGGTAAGGAATCAAAGCAGCTCCTTGATATGCACCTATTGTGTTTGGAAATTCCCTAGACTCTCCACTTGTGGTCTTAATCCTAGTCATTATTCTATCGTACATATCCTTAATGACATTAGTATACCTACTGCATTTTTTGCAAGAAGGTATGCTGAAGATATTAGCACAAGGAAAAAAAAAGGTACATAACAAATAAAAACAACAAAAGCCTCTGCTCCAGGCCACAGGCAAAACAAGAACGAAAACAGCTACACAAACAAAAACTAAAAACAAAAACCAGCTGTTCGAACAGCCCTGAACAGAACAGCTAGAAAAACTCCTTCACAAGCTGCCTAATCTAAGTTTAACATCTTGCTTAATCTTGCAGATTATAGTTTCAGGATTGGAAATAGCTTGATCATATATAACAGAGTTTTTTGCTCTCCAGATTTGATAAATAATTGCAGTCAGATTAGCCTCAAACTGTCATTTTTTCCTTTCCTTTCCCAATGAAGAGAGCCAATCTAATTCTGTATTCCAAGAGTTGCAAATGTCTGCTAATGTTAAAGGCAGTCTGCTTGGCCAGCTGCGTCATCCATTTTTATAGAATTCAGCAATCTTTGCATTACGTGGAATACCCAGTTCAATGGAAAATGGTCCTTAAAGTCAACAAGAAGAGAAGATCAAGGCATCCAGTTGTCATAAAAACAGAAAGTTTTTTACCTTTTCCAATCTTTATTTTGAACCATCTGTAAGCTAAATGTGTGACCTTTAGAATTTTTTCCAAGTGTTTGAACTGTTTAGATTTGTCTTACGACTGCCCAAATACTATTCCTCTTTAGCTTCTACTGTGTGAATCCATATAACCCACAAAAAGTCCTCTGAAGAAATTATGCACCATAAGAGCTTTATAGCTGTGATCTGTTTCCGATCAGATAAGGATTTCAAGCCAAGTCCACCTTCAGCCTCTAGACAACAGATTTCTTTCCATATTACTTTACTTCCCATTGAATTCCAATCATTACCTTTCCGGGAAAAAAAAAGCCTTGAAGCATCTTTTTAGATTTTGAATCACTGAATTAGGAAAAAAAAAATACTACTGCCCAATAAGCTTGAGTATTCTGAAGAGTAGATTTGATTAATTGCAATCTGCCAGAAAATGATGAGAATTTATGTGACCAAAAATATATTCTAGGTGAAATTTTCTCAACTAGAATATCACAATTCATCTTGCTCAATTTTTTTTATTTAATTTTTTTAAAATTTTTTAACAAAGGGTGACCCAGATAATGGACTGGACGAGTGCCTTATTTTATACCAAGGATATTAGAGATTTCCTGCACAGCATCACTAGAAATACCAGAACAGAATATCTCTGGTATTTGACAGTATACCCACTTCATATACTCTCTCTCTTCTAAAACCCACCATAGAACTTCTCTAGGTACCCTATCATAGGCGATCTTTGAGTCAATAAATACTGTGCAAGCCCATATCTTCTTTCCCTAAACTTTCCATTAATCTTCATAAAAGATATATAGTTTCTGTAGCCAATCTCCTAGCCATAAAACCAAATTGATTTTTTGAGACATTCGTTTCTGACTTTAGTCTTTGTTCAATTACTACCCTTTCCTACAATTTCATTATATGACTCATAAGTTTAATTTTTCACGACAGTTATTACAATTTTAACTTTTTATAATTGTGTTAAATAAATTAACTAACTATATGATTCCATTTTCAGCTAGGCAATTCCAAACTTTAATTAGGATGTCATCCAACCCTATATGTTTTCCGTTTTTTCATTTTTTTAATGCAAACTTAACTTCATTAGCTTTTTTCTCACTTTTCAATTCTAAGTTTAAGCCTTCTCCTTGGTTTTTATTAAATAGTTTACTGAAGTAACTTTGACATCTTTCTTTTATGTCTTCTTCTTTAACCAAGACACTATCATCCTTATTTTTTAAGCATTTTACACTCCTTGAGTCCTTCCTCTTTCTTTCTCTTTCTCTAACAAGTTTACGTATGTCTCATTCCCCATTTTTTGTATCTGATCTAGCATATTAATTATTATATGCTCACTAACGACCTTTTTTTTTGCATTTTTTCTTTTTTTGCCTTTTTATACTTTTCAAAGCTTCCCATGCTTTTATTTTATTTTTTCCATATTTCATACCAAGTTCTTTCTGTCTTCACAGCTTTTTGTTTATCTTGATCCCACTACCAACTTCTTGTTTATTTGAGGAGACCGAAGATCTTTTCTTCAAAGTCTTCAAATGAGACCTTTGTTGATATTAATATCTTTCACCTTGCACAGAATTGGTGATGATAATTACAACCCATACCCATTAACCCACCCATACCTACCATATATAAATAGGTTAAGGTACACCCATATAAATTATATGGGTTATAAATGGGTAATCCATTTAGACCCAAAAATTTTAAAAAGGGTTGTAATGGGCGTGCTCACTTAGTCCATCAACCCATTTAAATTTCCAATTGAGTTAATTGTAGTAGTCATTTATTTAATGCACCACGTTTAAAACTATACTATGATTACATAATTAATATTATAATTTGGATATCTATGTACGTACATAATTATGACAGTTTGATTCAAATATTTATGTAATTGCATAATTATTTATGTGTGCAATTGATATGGTTCAGTCATCCGAATCAATTAATATGCATGCATGTATGTAATTACATAATTGGTTCAATATACACTTATTATTTAAAATTAGACTACATAATTATGTGATTAATACTATTATTCGAAAATTTAAGTATGTAATTTTGTAATTAGAGACAATATGTAATTTTGTAATTATGGACAATTTTAGTTCGCATATGTACGTAATTGCTTAATTATATATGTATGTTGGTTTGGTTAGGTTACCAAACCAATTAGTATGTATGCATGTACGTGATTACATAGATTTGGTTTAGGCATGCTCCTAATTATGTAGGTATGTAGTTATAGTATTAAATACACCTATAAGTTGAAATTAGACTACAAAATTATGTAATTGACACTATTTTTTGGAAATCTATGTACATAATTTTTTAATTATTGACAATTCAGTTCAAATATGTATGTATAAGCAATTATATATGAAGGTAATTGGTTTGGCTCGGCTATCCAAACCAATTAACATGCATGCATGTATATAATTACATAATTAATTCGGTTTAGATATGTCCATAATTATGTAGGTATGTAATTATAATATTGGCTACACCTATCATTTGGAATTAAACTACATAAGTAATTAATTCTATTATTCGAAAATCTATGTACATAAATTTTCAATTATGGAGGTTTGAGTTTGTATGTAATCACACAATTATATATGTACAAAATTGGTTTGGTTCGGTCGTCCAAACCAATGAATGTGTATGCATATATGTAATTGCATAATTGATTTGGTTTAGATATGTTCCTAATTATGTAGGCATCTAATTATAGTATTGGCTACACCTATCATTTGGATTTAAACTATATATTTACATAATTAATATTATAATTTGGAAATCAATGTATATAATATTGTAATTGTAGACAATTCGGTTTGAATATGTACATCATTACACAATTATGTATGTACGTAATTGGTTTGGTTCAGTTGCCCAAACCAATAATATGCATGTATTTAATTATGTAATTGTTTTGGTTTAAATATGTATGTAAATATGTATTTAAGTAATTATACTATTGAATACATCTGGCATTTGAAATTAAACTACATATTTACTTAATCAATACTATAATTCAGAAATCTATAAACATAACTTTGTAATTATGGACAGCTCAGTGTTTGAATATGTGCATAATTATGTAATTATGTGTGTACATGATTGGTTTGGTTCAGTTATCCACAATAACTAATATGCATGTACATTATTATGTAATTGATTCAGTTTAGATATGTACGTAATTATATGGGTACATAGTTATAATATTTACTACACCTATCATTTGAGATTCAACTACATAATTACGTAATTACTACTATAATTAGGATATTTATAAAATAACCCTCAAGGATGGTATGAAGATGTGGCAGCGGGAATGTTTGAAGCTATAAGTTCTACTCAGTATCCTGCAGTTGGCTTCACATGCTTTAAAATTCATTGGTTAAGTGGGTTGTCTCATTTGTAAATGGTTAAAAGGGTCACTAATGACCCGTCCCACCTTGACCCATACCCTAACATGTCTACACAGAACCCTTCCGGATACCTGTTCTTGGTATCCCTGTACTTCAAAGTCAGTAGAATTGGGTCTCACGCTGATTGGACTGCATTCAAGAACCTCATCTTCTCTTTAGTTGGAAAAGGAACTATAGCTGTTGGGGTGACGAAAAATATCAAGCCCAAGAAAATGGGGGTCTACCCTTTTTTGTGCAAATCAAATGGGAATAAGAATGACCCACCCAGCAATCAAGCTACAGAAATCAAACACATGAACAACTGTAATAAAATAGCAAGAGTCAACCCACAACAGACAAGCACTTTTTATGTGCAAAACCCTCCAAAGTGGTGGGAAAAATGAGATCAAGGTCTGCACATTCCTCCACTACATCATAATGAGGTTACAAGTGAAGTCTTTCTAGGAAGCTGGAGATCAGCAGTCAACAACATATATGGGGGTATGCAAACTCATGAATAACAATAATATTCTTCATCCTAAGGTGGATTTCGACCAGAGCACCAAGAGAAGGCCTCACCAAGTGGTATTTGCAGCAAGCAAACAAGAATGTTGAAGGATGTTCAAGGACCAGTAGAAATAAAATTCTATCACCAGTAGCAGAATGCTGAAGTTTCATAAAGTTGGGCTTAAAATGATTGGTATTGATTCAAAGATGCAGAAATGGTGAAGAAAAATTTAAGCTTTTCTTCCTCTTCTTGCTCCTAACTTACACTCTTAAAGAACAAATTTCTATGTCAAGATAAAGTGGATCCCACTTCATGGATGGAACATCACCCAGCAAAAGCAAGGGATGAAACGTCAAAGTCTGAATGGGAATTTGATTGATTGTCCCAGCCACTTCTATCATTTGTTATGTATGCTTTCATCTTGCATTAAGTTTCCCTTTAAAGCCATACTCTTAGCGTGGGGAATGTGGAATTCTTTCCTTTCTTTAAACACTTACTTTGCCAATTCCACTTTGTCCTCCTTCAAACTCCATATAAAGTGATGTCAATGTTTTTTCCTTCGCCCCTTTGAACTCACCTCCATTTAAGTTGATTTATCTTGTTACCATATCTCTGAGAGCATGCCTCTACTGGGTGTGTTTGAGCCCTCTCTAAACATGTTCATGTTTGCCAGAAGTTTTTTGTGGTGATTGGCTTTCTGTTTTTTCTTATGAAGGGTCTCAGACCACTTTCCTTTTTAAAATCTTCATTTGGACTTGGCTTCACTAGGATGAATACACCTAATTTCTTGGTCCCCGCTTGCTTGAGTAGGTACAAAAATTCTTTAAAAGAGCTCACTCCTTCAAACTCTTTTGACATGTGAATGTGTTGGTTTCTGGCTGTCTACCAACAACGTCTTGTTCCTACGCTGCTATGCAAGCAGCTTAGGAGCATGAATGCACACACGTTGCCTTCCTTCTCACAATTCAGTTGCAGCAGCTGCTTCTAGTAGCAGTTTACATTAATTTTACTTGTGAAATTCCAATTTGACTAATTTTCAAGCCTAATCTCATGCGATCGTTTCTAACTTTATTGTGGTTATGTTCAATTGCACAGATTATGTTCTACTGATTTAGGAAAAAGAACAATTTTATTTTTTAAAAATATTTTTTTGGGATAAATGGGTGCTTTAAATGAAAAAAAAAATAAAATTATTGCACAGTGGTCTGATTGCTTGAGTTGTTGCTGTGAGTCCATTTAAGAAGTTGTTTTGAGCTTGGATGGATAGCCACATGTCTCTACATCCAATTCCGACATGCATTACCCATCTTGAACTCTTGCAAGAATGCAGACGTAATTTAATTAATAATTAATTTAAAATTGTGCATTTTGATGTTGGTCATCAGTTTCATAATCTAGAGCATAGCAGTAATTTTTTGCATTTACAACGGGCAATATGTTTGGTAGCTTGATTTTGTCTAGGGAGACGAATGAATTCTGCTTGTTTGTTATTCATGAAAGAAAGAAAGGAAGAAAGAATATAATATCATAGTTGTTTATTGCTGCAGTGTTGCAAAGCATCTGGAGTCTGCAAATACAATGTTTTCATTTATTTGGTGGATTATTGGGTTCTATTGGGTTTCTGCCGCTGGCGAAAGCTTAACCCAGGACTCCCCCCAACTCTACTGGTTTGTTGAACATGTCTTTTTTAATTGGAAGTGTTTTTGGAATGTCCTGTGTTGCTTAGACATGGTTCTTTATATGCAGGCTTTGCATCACATTTTTGGCATTTGATGTGTTCTTTGTGGTTATCTGTGTTGTTGTGGCATGTTTGATTGGTATTGCCGTTTGCTGCTGTCTTCCGTGCATAATTGCAATCTTATATGCTGTAGCAGATCAGGTAATTCACTACAAATATATTTATGCTTTTTTGTGGATTGCAATAGAAGGTTCCATTGTTTAGCATTCTCTTTTTGGACATTTTCAATTCAGTTGCAATTGAGAAATTTCTATTTTGCATTTTGTTGTTATTGTTGTAAATGTTCAGTTTGCTTGTATCACATGATAAGTTTTAGTCTGTTGAGGGAAACCGGTAACTGAATCTGTTAACCAATGGACTCACTGTATTTAATAAGTTATCTAAATATTGACGGCTATGTGGATGTGGATCACAGGCTTATTAAGTTTGTTGCCAAGACGAAACATCTCAGGTACAGAATCAAGGGGTTAATACTATGAGATTAGAAATTTGTTATAAGTTTGATTTGTGCTCTAATAAACTTTGATACAAGTTAGAACTGAATGCTTTATTGAATCGCCAATCATTTAGTTCTGAACTCATAGGTGCATAATGAAGTTAATTGTTTGTGTGGTCCTTTGTTTCTCTGAGTTACTGTAATTTAGAGAGGTATTAATTCATTTTGGTAATCCTATTTTCTTTTTGATATTTTCTTGAATGAAGTTCCTCACATCAATATATTGAAGAGTAGGCACTAGCATGCCAAATAGATTTATTCTGCTTGACATTGACAAGCATGATGCAGGAACTCAATTACTTAAATCATGTACCTACCAAAACTTTGGTCCAAATGCGTAAGGCCGTTTTATCATGAATTAGGAACCTTTCAATAGTTTTTAAGTGCTTTTGGAATGAGATCACATGGTCATATATTTCTAAATGAAGTTTGCATCACATCAGTACCTTAGATTAATTGTGTTTGCATGTCAAGCATATTTATTCTGCTGACCAATAAAACTTCTGTTCCACATATTAGATCATGGTTACGATCGAGTCAGGAATATATATGTTATGTATGTATATAATGAATATAGTTGGATATATTTTGCAATAGCTTCTTCAATAGAAGGGTGCAATGCCTTTTAGTCTGCCTTTTGACTTTCTTCCTTGGTTGTCTTTTGGAGGTGGATTTTTTTTTATTACGTTTAGATATGCATTTTGTCCAGCACATTCCACAGCCTTTACAAATGGAGAAATTTATAGTTAAATCTAGACTTTATTTAGAAGGTCATGAGTGATGATGCCTACAAAAGAGAGCGATGTTAGGGAAGGACTTAATTGTCCCCTGTTGGGGATGCTGTTTTTCTTCCCAAAGCAGTTGTTCTGTTGGTGTATATTCTGTTTTGGTTGTAGTGGGGGTGTTGGTGTTGGTTTTCAAATCTTGTCTGCTTGCATATTATCATGAGGCAAGCTTAAGAGTTTGGCCTGTGACACACATGCATTAGAAGAAATGGATCACCATTGTTTGGAGAAAATAGATTGGTAAATGATGATGTGTGGAATCAAGATCATTTCATCTTAATTTGGAATTTTTTACCTCACTCATGACAATATTTAAACCTAAATTTTTGTGATCATTTGATAGACACGTACTTATCTTATTTGTTGGGGGGGGGGGTGTTCCAAAAATTTTCAGTATTAAAATTTATAGAATTATTGAATCTCATGGTTATTAGACAAGTTTTGACTTCCGGCTTGATTTAAACCAAGTATCTTACCATTAGATCTCATAAGAGGCTCATTGCTTGTAATGTTTGTTCACTATGGATTTACTATTTTTGAGGTATTTCTGTGGTTCGTTTATCTCTGTCTTTTTACTGTTGTAAGTGGTTACTGGGAAGAGTTTCTCCCTGTTGTGTTCTTGTCTTACATTAACACATCTACTGTGAGTCAACTAGTACTTCTAGAATCTTCATTAAAGTCAGTGTTTTAGGTCAAGGTATGAAGTATGTTTTTTAATGTTAAGCCTACATTTTACTTGTCTGAAAAATAATTATCTTGTTGGATTGTTAAAGCAATTTTCAACCAACGATTGGCATGATTTGAATCCAAAACTGTTTCCGTGAATATGGTTTGTTTCAAAATCTAAAATAGCCAATGCTAGATTCCAAACTCCTTTTGTTCCTCTTTCCTCTGTACTAAATGTGCCGAAGTTTCCTGCTATTTGTGATCCAGAAGTCTCTCAATTGCTTAGTCACATTATATACTTCATATTGTGTTACTAAAGATATCCAAATGAAGTATTGGTTGAAGGCTGGAGAAAGATGGTGATGTAGGAAAAGAAGCAAGACCGGTGGGAAGATCCTTGTTGGAGAATAATTAAGAAGAATTGGGCCAAAGGATTATTGGGTTTATTATATAATTTATTAAGTGTTTAGTTTAATTAAGTATATTATTATGTGTATTGGGGGCTTGTTTGTAGTATTTGTGTATTCTATGTTTATGTTTGTAATGTAATGTGGGTATGTGTGATTTTGGCTTTCGTATAAATAGTGTGTGATAGCCATGTTGTAGGCAGTTGAATTTGAATTTGAAGTGAACAGGAGTTTCCCCCCTTGTATCTACTCTCTCCTCTCTTCTCCTTCCTTCTCAGTTTCTTCTATTTTCTCCCCATGGCTGCAGATCCTTGATGCTGCTCCTGCATCATTTGGTGTCAGAGCCCAATCATGTTCTCATTCTTCCATTTCAATTCCTCCATCTTCTCCTTTCACCCTTCTTCTTCCCTTCTTCCTTCTCTCCTATGTTCTGTAACTTCTCTCTCCCTGCCCGCCGCATCTTCTTCTTTCTTTTCTTCTTGTTCTTCTATAATTTTCTGTTCTGCCCTGCTCTATTATCCGATTCTCTGTTGTCTTTAGTCCTTCCTTCTTCTCTGTTCTGTCTTTAGTCCTCCCTTCTTCTCTGTTCTCTCTCTCTCTCCCCCGTAATTTTGTTCGCTTTCACTGTGTCTTGTTTCCTTATTTTCTATTCAATCCAGCCCTCTATTTCCCTTTGTGACTGTAGACACGCCAAATTGTCCGGGGCCTTATATAATCAAAATATAAAAAAAAAACAGAATGTTTATTTCATGAAAAATACAAATACAAAAAAATTAAAAAAATACAGAGAAATAAAAAAAATACAGAGAAATAAATTTTACATTGGAAAAAAATAAAAAAACAGAAAAAATAAAAATAGACAAGGAGCTTCGGTTCTTCATGTCTGCACCTGCACACGCACAATAAAATTCAGTTAGAAAATCATAATTTAAAATTGATTGGCTACTTGAGATTGATTGAAAAATTAAAATTGATTAATCAACTTAAATAGGCAAATTGGTTTTAATTTTGATTAATTAAATTGAATTTGATTGGTTAATCAAATTTGAGAGAAGCCCTATAAATAGAGGTTTCTGAGAGAAGAGATGGACACAGTGGAAAATTTATACTGAGAGCATAAGGATATGTCAGGGAGAAATTTCATAGTGAGAAAGCACACAGTGAGATTTGCACGGTGATATTCAAGTAGTTTTAGTGAAAAGAATCAGAGCAAATTTCGATTGAAAGCTCAAGGAAACTGTTGGAGAAATTGCTGAATTCAGAGGTTCTGAAGATCAGAATTTGGGAGTCAGAACTGCAGACAAAGTCAAAAGAAAGGGATTTAAAGATTGGAGGAGTTGAAGATCAGGGGTAGGTGTTATTTTTTGTTCTGTTTTCTGTATTCAATTTAATAAGTAAAATGCTCTGAAAAGGAACCAGTGCACTGGATCCAATTAGTGGATCCGACCCATTAAATTCGGGTCTTTTGACCCGATTCTCTGAACCCGGGTTGATCCGACCCATGTCACTGACGGATCCAATCCCCAATACCTGGGTGCAATATGGACCTGGGTCCATTGACTTCTTGACCAACAGCCATGTTTCAAAAGTCTTCAGCCCAACTCTAGACCTGAGCCCAGTTTTGTTTTTAATTAGATCATGCCCAAATCCTTGTAGCCCATTAATACCAAGATCCAAATGTTTTAACCAAAAAATTGGGCTGAGCAAAGCCCGAGTTGGCTTAGCCCAACAGTGGGCTGGAGCCCAAAAACTCAACCAAAGCCCAACAGTGGGCCGGAGCTCCAAGCACTCAGTTAATCCAAAGCCAAACAAAGGCCTAAATCCATCTTCAAGGCCAAACAGGGGGTCTAGGCCAATCCAGAACCAAACAGAACTTAAAAATTCGAGAATTCTGTTTGGTTCAATAGAAAATAAAGGAAAAGCAAGAGTAAAAGGGTACTTATCTTGATTTTGGTGTGGCATTGGAGATTTGAAGATCTCCATTTCCTTTGTGTAAGATCGAGCCTGCAAAATAAAAACATGAACGAAAATTTGAAAGAGAAATGAAGAAAGAAGTGTATTAAGACTGCAAGAAAATGAGAAAAAAAGTGAGATTGAAAAAGAACATGGAGGAAATCAAAGAAAGAACGAGAAAAGAATGAGAGAAGAACAGATAGAATTGTGAAGAAGGAAGAAAGAAGAGAAACACGGCTTAATCTCAGCTGTCCAATTTGTGTTTTCTTTGGACGGTATTGCTGCCACGTCAGCGATCCCTGTCAAATGATCCAGGCCACTCGGATGATGCCACGTGGCAGACGTCACCCTATTGCAGAAATTTAAAAAGAAAAAGAAAAGAGGGAGGAACCGGGTGATGCCACATGGCAAGGTGACATCATGCTGATGTCATTTTGCTACAGTAAATTGAAAAAAATAAAATTGTCACGTGTCACCACTCTAGATTGACACATGGCCCTGACTGAACCGAATTGGTTTACTCAGTTCAAATTGACTGAACCGGTTTGTTTTAGTTGAACCGTTTTATTTATTATTAATTATTTTATTTATTTAAAATTTTAATTTGTTTTCTTATATTATTTAATTGAAAAAAATCATAATAATCAGAGAAAAATCAGAAAAAATAGGAAAAATATTTTGAAGTCAAGAAAAATATTTTGAGTTATTTTAGCTCGATATTTAAAAAAAAAAAAATGAAAAAAAACTAAAAAAGGAGGAAAAATCTTTGATAGTCCTAAAAAATTTTATAAAAATGTTGAAAAATTTTAGAAAATTTCTACAAAATTTTGGAAAAAAATATGGGAATGTTTTAATGATATTTTTGCTTGAAATTTGATTATTTTACTTGAATTTTGTGTGTGCGTGTTGTAATGATTTTAAAAATGGTAAAGAGATATTTTAGATCTCACCTGTATTAGCTCTGAGGGGGGGTTTTATCTAACAAGATCCCTCGTTTGGAGGTCTTATTAGAAATTCTTGATCGCACTTTGATTTTAATTTTAATTTTATTTATTTATTTGTTTATTTGTTTGCTTGTTTGCTTATTTATTTATTTTGTTTATTTTAAAGGAGTTAATTGAAGACCACTAGATTCAATTTAGGGATGATTCATAATTAATTAGGTACTGTTCATAGAATGGGTGTGTAGGGGTTGATAGTACCTTCTCTTCACATAATTGTACTCCCGATCCCAACTTTGGTAAAGTAGACTAAGACTACTGGTTCCTTTGCCTAGGATTGGTCTAGAGACCAATCAATGAGTAGTAATTAGGTGATCTAACTGCACCAAGATAAATAACAAGTTAGTGGTGGCTCCATCAAAATTTTCAATACTATTATCCCTCGTCATTGTGGACCCTTCTCCGAGACGACGTGATAGCGATCATCAAAATTCTGCAGAAGCAGAAACCAGTGTGCTTGCACTGTTCTGCAACTTTTTGTAAAAATTACAATTGTGCCCCTGATTTCAAAAGTTTAATTTTTAGGCACTATCTTGCAACACCACCACTACCATCAGCAGTAGGCACCACTGAAAGGCCTACCTGCTAAGTTTCATTGTCATCTGATCACTGGAAAAGCTCCACACGCTTGCAGAAGATTCCCCAGCCATCAGCCCTTCAAAATCCCCACCAGCCTGTTATTTCTCATCACACCATCACCACCACTCTATTCCCCACCAACTGATCTACTTTGGCTTGAAATTTCACTGCGAGAGGACCCTCACCAGACCAGCAATGCGTGTGAGGAAAATTTCCAATCTGCCTTGCATTTTTCAGTTTCGCCAGAAATTGCTCCCATTTTAAGTTTTTGGGCTTTCTTCACGATATTTTAAGCTGCAAGGGGATATTTTGATTGTGGAAACTAGAAATTGTCACTACCAGCATAAAAAATCAGGTTTTGTTGCTGTAATCTTTGAGTTCTATAAGTGAATTTGTTTCAATTCTATGTGATACTCAAGATTAAAGGTGACTTGAAGATAGCTCTTGAAAATTGGAGTTGTCCTGTGGTTTTACATGAATGGTTTCTACAAATGGAGTCACGCGTATGCTACTTCATCTAGAACCTCACCCATAGCGTTATGTGATGTCTTGGATTGATAACACTACCTTACATGTTTATAAAAGATGTTTGGTTCCTAGCCAAATGGGTGACAATTTTGATAATGTTTGGTGTGATTTCATACCTATGAAGATTGGCTATGCACTTGTTGGTTGTCCTTGGTTGGTTGATTTGGGTGCGACTCTAGGACATGAAAACACATATGTATTCCACTATAATGGGAAGAAAATCATTTTGAAGTCTGCTCTAACAAACCAAGACAAAGAATCAGTCACAATTTCTCAACTTGAAGACTCTATGAGCAAGGAATGCATGTGTTTGAAGACATCCAAAGTCTCTCCTACATTCCTATTGTTGAGTTTGTCATCCCTATGTTCATTGAGGCTAATTCTCAATTCAAGTCTATGGTGCTGGCAATGGAGCGTGGTTTTTTTTTTGTATTACTCAAGCGCTGGCTTTCAAAGAGTCTAAGTTCACTTTGTACTTCTGATCCTTCAGCATTTTGAAATTCAAGGCCAAATTTGTTTTTGAATTGGGGGAGATTTGATGTAGGATAAGAAGCAAGACCTTGGGAAGATCCTTGTTGGAGAGTAATTAAGAAGTTGTGCCAAAGGATTATTGGGTTTAGTTTATAGTTTATTATATGTTTAGTTTAATTAGTTACTATCATGTGTATTTGGCGGCTTGTTTGTTATATTTGCGCATTCCAGGGATATGTTTTTTGTAAAATCGTGATAAATATTGTTGGCCCACAAACTAATAACTTAAGATTTTAGGTAAAGTGGTAATCTAATATGGTATCAAAGCTGGTTACCACTAGGTCCTGTTTTTTAGTCTTGTTGCCCTAGTTTATTGTGTGGTATTTAAAAAATTATTGTGTTCCTTATCATGGGTGTTATTTATCGTGTGTTTATCTCTTGACACGCTATCGGGCTTGCACATGCGGGGGAGTGTTAAAGCTTGATATACATTGTTGGCCCATAACCTAATAGCTTAAGCTTTTAGATAAATTAGTAATATACCATTTTGTAATGCAATGTAGTTTTAAGGGTACATGTGTCATTTCATGTGTTTAGAGGCTTTCTTATAAATGGTGTGTGAAAGCCATGTTGTAGGAAGTTGTTGAATTTGAATTTGAAGTGAATGTGAGTTTCCCCATGTAAATCCTCTCTCCTCTCTTCCCCTTCTCTTCAATTTCTTCTATTTTATCCCCATGGCTGCAGATCCTTGATGCTGCCTTTGCATTAGATGGGCTATATTATTTCGATGGAAGTGGTGGTAGTTCTCTTTTCTTCTCGCATGGATCTTCATTTCTTTCACATTGTGTTTCTTTAGTAGCTTGCCCCCGTTGGTTCTTTATCTCTTATGAGAATACAACAAATTCTGCTGGATTTTAATTCTACCTCTAATCTTGAATGTCATGCCTCTTAGTTAGGGAGGCATAGTAGGTGTTCCTTTCACCCTAGGGTTGAGCCTTAGGGTAAATACTTATTTTCTCTTATTCAGACAGATAGCTGAGTCTGTATGCTGTTGTGTCAAGAATCCATCTGGGTATCAATATTGTGTCTTTTGTGGATAGTTTTCTCATGACTAGATAGGCTGAGTTCTTTAATGTGTTTATCCAATTTTACCAGTGATTTAAAAGGTGTCTTTGAGGTTCGCCTTGATGCGTTTTGAGGCTTGAATGCCCCAAGGCGTAGCGTAAAAGGCTAAAGGCCCAAAAGGCGTACACATTTTGGAGTTGGGCGTACGCATTGGCAAAAAACAATTTGCATTTCATGCCTTTACAGAAAAAGGCGTATGCATTTTGGAACCCATTTGTGCAAGTTACAGAAAGGTAGCTTCCCTCGAAGGAGTCTATCTTCTCCAGCGAGACTCTTTCAACACGAAGGTGGGTTTGTTGACTCTCTTCAGCCGATCAAGCATCACGACCATGAGTTGTCGTCTCTCCGACGAGATTCCTCCAACACAATGATTGGGCTATCCTCTCTCTCGACCTGCTTTGGTCATCGGTCAACCTCAAATCTTCTCAGGATCTGCGCTTTCTATTCTCAGGCGATCTCGACTTCTCTCATAATTATTCCATTTGGAGAGCCATTTGGAGAGAGAGAGAGAGAGAGAGAGAGAGAGAGAGAGAGAGAGAGAGAGAGAGAGATGGTTAGGTGTTTCTGTTTATATTTTATAATCACCTTGACTGTTGAAAGACTAAGCCTGGTTGGTGGCCAAGGAGGTATGCTCAGACTTATGGCATGGATTTCTTTGAGACATTGTCTTGGGTTAAGTCTCATTGGAAGCTAATTTCAAATGACACATTGTACTAATTAGATGTTATATGGAACCTAGAGGAAGAGGTGTGCATGGAGCAATCTTCCAGATATGTTGCTGAGGAGGAGAGTGGCAATGTTTGCAAGTTGCATAGGCCATTTTTGGTCTTAAGTCAGCTCGTAGCACAGTAGCACTTGGCTTTGACAAATTCATCAAAGTGTTATCTGAGTTCAACTTTATACAGTATTATTCAAATCACTTTGCGGGAGGGATTTGCGGGAGGAATGAGACAGGTTTTGTGCTTGCTTTTGGTTGTGCATGTAGACAGTAAGATTTGCATATGTTGTGTTGTCTTCGGAAATAGGTCCAGTTTTTCAGATCAAGGGCTTGGAGACCCTCTGTTACTTCTTGTTATTGAGGTTGTCAAGTGTGTCAAAGGCTTAAAGTCTGTCGCAATGAAAGTGTGCTTTAAACTTTTTAACTGAGACAGGTATGTTGGGAGCTAAATGAGTGGATTCTCCCATGGATGCAAATGTGACATTGTGTTAGAGATGATGAAGCATTTTTGGAAGACAAAACATCATTACATGAAGTTGGTTGCAAAGCTGACATACCTTCTTTGTGAGAGTGGTCTGGCTTGTGTGAATGGTTCTCTCTGCTCCAAAATTTCTCTCTTGTTTTCTTCTTTGTTTTCTCCTGGCTTGCCTTAATGTAAACCCACATTATCTAGAAATCAAATTCAGTATCTCAGGTTTACAACATGGAGATCACACATACTGTGAGTTTATTTCATCCCAGAACTTACCAACTGGTAGATTTTTTTTTTTCTTTTCTTATCTTTTTGTAGTCTGAAAATTTTGTAGAAGGTTTTAATACCCTTCCACTGCCCAATGACAGTTAATACAATGCCTGCTTTAATAATTTCAAGAAAATCCCTTCAGTTCCTTTTATACCAGGCAATTACAACCAATTTCCTCTCTAGTTACTCCACCATACGTGCTTTAGGTTTGTCAGGAAAACAATAGGCACAAAAAGCACTACCCGATTGCCAACTATTAGATTGGAAATACATTTTAATGCAGATTATGATCTCATTGATGTGTAGTAATTGCTAAAGTGCAACAACTTTTTGTAGTTGCTTTGAGGATCTCTTGTCCTGTTCTAGGCTGTGTTTCTATCCTCTCTTTCTTAATACGTTTCTTTTGCTATAAAAAAAAGGAAAAAAAAAAAAAGCAACTTGCTGCAGTTGCTACTTAATTCCTGAAGGATTAAAGCTAGCTATTTGCTCTAGTTGCATTTAATTGTTAATTTTTGACACATGGCCCGGAAATGTAAATGATACCTTGATCACACTAGCTAAGTGGCACTTGAAACAATATAGGAAGTTATTTTTGTTGCCATTGTCATAAAAGGTGAGAATTTGCTTTAAACATGTCAGGAATAGCGTCCTTTTCTATTATGGGGGATTTTTTTTTTTTGGGGGGTGGGGGGTTTTGCTTTGCTGGTTTTCTGTTTGGGTTGTCTAATGAATTTGCTTATCTAGCCTACATGAATCTTCATCCCTCCTGCTTTGTGTTTCTGAGTTTTTTTCTTCTGACTTTGGATTAACTTCTATTTTAAAAAGGAAGGGGCTGCTAAGGAAGATATTGATCGATTGCCAAAGTACAAATATCAAAGAATTAGTGATTTTGAGAAACTTAATGGTGAGATTCAAGAATCATTCGGGGGAATAATGACTGAATGCAACACTGACAGTCCCATTGAGCATATTCTTTCTGCAGAGGATGCTGTAAGTTTTCCATTATATAGATTTCTAATATTTCAAGTATGTTTTTGTATGGATGCTCTGGGTTACACCAATTTCTTCAATAGTATGATTTTTTTTCTAAACCTCAGGCTTATCTTGGCTTTGCAAGCACTCTAAATAAACATGGTGCATTGGAGCACTCAATGTGCATGCATGCAAGATGGTCTTCGTGTGTGCGAATTCAGTTAAAAATTCTCAATGCTAATGAGTTGTATTTGACATTTTCACCTTCTTATACAAATAGGAAAGGTTTTAAAAAAAGAAAAAAAATAGTCAAAAGAGATGATTAAATCAGGATGTTAATTCATTTGACCGCCTATGAAATTACACCATGCATGTAAATCAAATAAATACTTGGTGTAACACCTGTTAGGAGGCACTACTGTAGTAGCAAATAATTTGCACCAATGAAATTCCTCTTTTGACTGAATCTCATGGTAAATTGTAGGAATGCTGCATCTGCCTTTGTGCTTATGATGATGGAACAGAACTGCGCGAACTTCCTTGTCGTCACCATTTTCACTGTTCCTGCATAGACAAATGGTTGTACATTAATGCCACCTGTCCTCTCTGTAAGTTCAACATACTGAAGAGCGAGAGCCAAAGTGGGAGCGAAGAAGTATAGAAACCTGTGTCCTACAATCGAGTGCAGACCTGTAAGCCTTTATCTTCATGTGTATGTATTTTGTGCATATAGGGCAGCCTTTGGTACTTGTGACTTACTGCTTGCTTGAGACTGGTTTGGTAACAGTGCTGCTAGCAAGGGTGCCTTGTGTGTTGTAGCATTGTGTTGTTTTTGCATACATACATATATCAGTTTGTATAGGAGAATCCACTCATTCTGCATTGTGTTTTAGATGGTAGTTGTTCTCTGCCCTACTTCCAACATTTAATTTCTGGGAAGTGGCTGCCCTAATGGTATTTTGTTCCCTTTTAAATAGCAGCCCAAACCTTTCCCCTTGCTACTCATCTGTTTAAGTTCAATCTATTTGGTGTCAGGACAAGAATAATTTTGTTCAAATATAATATTTTGTTTTTTTGTTTTTGTTTGGGGAGTTGGCTAGTTGATTCTCCTTGAGTCAAAATTCAAGTAAACAATGATATTCATTTGAACAAAATAACACTAATATTTTTGAACATTAAAATGAATACAAATAAACATAAAATAGAAGGAAAAAAAAGAGATGGAAGAATGGATAATCTATACCTTAAAAAAAAGGAAAAAAAGAAAAACATGTACAAAGGGTATGACGATTAGTTAATTCTAAGACAGGCTAAACAAGATCAACGACCACAATGAAAATCACAGGAGCATGGAAGCTGGTTGAAGCTGGTTCAACTCCTCACTGCCCAATAACTTGTGCAAAAAAAACCATGTCTACTCTCTCTCTCTCCCAATTTCCACCCTAGATGTTCACAAGTATCATTGAGAGCAATTCAATCTTTTCTTTCCTGACCTCTCTAATCGCATTGAACTTTAATTTGTTTAGTTACCATATTGAATCCCGATGCCCCAAGTGCTTTGAGCCACGTCGATGGCAAGGTTCAGACAAGCTTTGGAGAACATAACATACAAGAGAAGCTTGATTGGTCATCTAGTTTTGTGTCCATACTCATACCCTTCACATTCACTAGTAGGATGCTAAATCTTATCATTATGTTGTGGCCCTAATCTATGTTTGGACGTTTCAATCAACTTGTTTGGCATATTTTACTTCTAATGTTTTTCCAAATATCTTGAGTTATTAGATGTAAGAATAGAGAAAGGAAAAGAAAGCTGCTGCAGGAAAACTCTGATAATGTATTAATTTTCTGTATATCTAAACTGTGTACGATCTTGATTATTTATACAAGGAAAGGTAAAAACAGATTGTAAACAACCAAAGAATATTCTAACAACTAGTTAAAACAAATTAAGTAATTACAAAATGGTACAAAGACACCTCAGCTGTGGATGGGGCTATTATGTAAATTTCCTGAATTAGCTTCACATGAGGTGTACCCAGCTAGTGTAGGATGGGGCTGAGTTGCAACATGGACATGGGACTGCTCTGATACCCCCCACAAGATGGAGAGTAGATGTTAGCTACTCTCAGCTTGGATAGATGGAAGTAGAGTAAATGAGATGGTAAGGACTTGGTAAACATATCTGCAACCTGCAACAAAGTAGAAACATGAGCAGTTCGGAGAGTGCCAGCTTGTATATTTTCCCGAATAAGATGACAATCCACTTCAATGTGTTTTGTCCTTTCGTGAAACACTAGGTTCGCAGCAATGTGTAAAGCAACTTGATTGTCACAAAATAACTCAGTTGGTTGAGGGTGAGAGATGGAAAGATCAGTCAATAAATGTTGGAGCTAGGTGAGTTCAGTAGAGATGGAGGCCATGGTCCGCTATTCAGCCTCAGCAGAGGATCGGGAAACCACTGTTTGCTTCTTTGATCGTCAAGAGATGAGAGAGTGTCCCAGAGACACACAAAAACCAGTGACGGACCTGCGAGAGTCTGGGCAAGAAGCCCAGTTCGAATCAGAATAACCAATGAATTGAATGGAAGAAGTATCAGACAAGAGGATGCCTTGACCAGGTGCTTGCTTGAGTTAGCGAAGCACTTTGTGTGCTGCAGCGAGGTGAGTAGTTGAAGGACGATCCATATATTGACTGAGGACTTGAATGATATAGCTAATGTCAGGTTTGGTGAGGGTGAGATAAAGCAAACGACCAATGAGTTGGCAATAAGGAGTGGGATCGGACAAAGGAAGGCCAGAGGATTTTGATAATTTGTGGTTCTGATCCATGGGAAGTTTAAGGGGTTTGGAAGCAATATGGCTAGTGTCAGCTAAAATATCTAATGTGTATTTGCGTTGGCAGAGAAAAATTCCTTCGGGGGATTGAGCCACTTCAATGCCTAAGAAATACCGTAGGGGACCAAGATCTTTGATACGTAAATGGTTGTTTAAAAATTTACGGAGAAGGGAAATGGAGGTAAGGGAGCTGCTAGCAACAATTATGTCATCGACATAGATAAGAAGAGCTGTGAAACCAGTAGCAGTTAAGCAAGTAAAAAGGCTACAATTAGCCTTGGATTGTTGGAAACCAAAACTGATTAAAGATTGAGAAAATTTATCATACCATTGCCGAGAGGCCTGTTTAAGGCCATAAAGACTTTTGAGGAGTCGGCAAACCTGGCCTGGGTGACCTTTAGTGTATCCCAGTGGCTTCTTCATATATATATTTCTTCATGTAAATCACCATGAATGAAAGCATTGTTAACATCAAATTGCTGCAAATGCCATCCTTTAATGGCAGCTAAGGCAAGCAGAGTGCGAACTGTGACAATTTTGGCAACGGGAGAAAAAGTTTCATGATAATCCACATCCTTTTGCTGAGTAAAACCACGAGCAACTAAGCGTGCTTTCTTCCTTTCAAGAGTACCATCAGAATTGTATTTGCTTTTATACACATATTTGCAATCAATTGGAGATTTCCTAGGAGGTAAATTTGTAAGGACCCAGGTGTCGTTGAATTCTAAGGCTGCAATTTCAGTTTCCATTGCTTTGCACTAGTTAGGGTCCTTGGCAGCTTGATTGAAAGATTGGGGGTTTTGTTGTGAAGAAATGGTAGAAGAAAATAAAGCAAAAGAAGGTGATAAACGTGCATAAGAAATGGAAGAAGACAGAGGAAAAGAAATACTTGGGTGAGGGGCTGCCATATCCAATGGTTGGTTGGATGAAATGGAGCTGGCCTGTTGACAATGAAAGTCATGTAAATAATGAGGAGCTGTTCTGGCACGAGTGGATCTGCGAAGGAGGGGAGGTGCTGGAATAGTAGGGATGATTAAGGGAGGAGAATCTGTGGAAGGTGAAGAAATATGTGGTGATAATGCGGTAGGTAACTTGGGAAGGGGAGAAATGGGAGAAGGTGAGATAAGTGAGGAAGGAGGGGAGGAATTGTCTGATATGGAGTTGGGAGGAATTAAGGAAGGAGAAGGAGGAGGATTTAATGAGGCAGATTGCATGGGATAAGGAGAGGGTAAAGATAAAGATAGAGTAGGGGATGTAGGAGTAGGTAGTTGATAGAAGGGAAAGATGTGTTCATGGAATGTAACATTTTAGATATGAAAACAGACTTAGAATTGAGATCAAGTAATTTGTAGCCTTTTATACCAAAGGGATAACCAAGGAAAACACAATGTCGACCTTTTGAATCAAATTTGTGGCAATTTTGGGAGATGGTGGAAGCAAAACAAATACATCCAAATACTCTCATGTGAGAGTATGTGGGAAGCTTGTTAAACAAAAGCTCAAATGGTGTTTTATTTGAAAGTAATGGACTAAGAATGCAATTAATAATGTAAGCTGCTGTGAGGATGCAATCTGTCCAATACAAGAGAGGGAGGTTGGACTGAATTCTTAAGGCTCGGGCAATGTTTAATAAGTGCTGATGTTTACGTTCAACCTTTCCATTTTGTTGTGGAGTTTCCACACAAGTTTGTTGATGAATAATGCCTCGGTTGTTGAAGAATTCAGTCATTTGAAATTCAAGACCATTATCACTACGAAGGATTTGAACTTTGGTGTGAAATTGAGTGTCAATCAAATTGCAAAAGGCCTCAATACACTTCTTGGCATCAGATTTGAGTTTAAGCAAATATATCTAAGTACACCGAGAAAAGTCATCAACAATGGTTAAAAAATATTTGGTGCCATCATATGCCATAATGGAATGAGGTCCCCATATATCGCAATGTATGAGTTTGAAAAGAGCTGTACTCTGGTGAGTACTATCAGGAAATGGGAGACGATGATGCTTTGCAAGTGGACAAATAAGACATGGATTCTTATCAGAGACGGTGAAAATATGATTACTAATGCAGGGATCTTTGATTACATGAAGCTTTGAAAGGGGAGTATGACCCAATCGACAATGCCAGAGATCAGAAATCAAATTCACATATTTGGAAATTGCTGAAACAGAAATGGTTTTATGTAATGAAATGGGAAAATGGTCGAAAAGAGCTGCAGGAGGGACTGGAGCAGTAATTAGATTGTAAAGTCCAACTTTCATCTCACCCATGCCAATCGTGGTCCATGACAAAAGGTCCCGAATAAAACAATATTGGGAAAAGAAAAGAACACAACAAGAAAAAGAGTTGATTAGCTGTTTGACAGAAACCAAATTGAAATGGAAAGAGGGAACACATAAAACATTGTGTAAAGTTAATTTTGGATTGATACGAACAATACCAATGTGGGAAATAAGAGCTGTGTGACCATTAGGTAGCTTAACAACAAATGAAACAGAAGATGTTATTGAGGAAAAGAAGGAAGTGCTGTAGATCATGTGATCTATAGCTCTTGTGTCTATTAACCAAGGAGTGTGTGAAAATGGAGAGATACCATTCATGGTGGGTGGGTGTGAACAATCTGCCTGGACATTGTTGATTGAATGCGTACCAATGGAAGTCTCAGTAGGCTTCAAAAGAGCCAACAATTGCTAGTATTGAGTTTTGGTGAAGGTCATCTTGTCATTTGAGATTTCTTCTACTGGGTCGAGAGAAGACATATTAGCAGATGGATTAAACTGCGTGGATTTGCCATGAAACTTGTGGCCTGGTGGATACCCATGCAGTTTATAGCACTTTGTAGCAATGTGTCCTGTTATATGACAGTGGGTGCAGGTTGGACGTTGAGCATTTCTTGCTTTGAAGCAAACATCAAGAGTGTGACCTTGAATTTTGCAATGGGTGCAAAATGGTCTGTCATGTTTGGATGATTTGAAAGGTTTAGGAGAGAATTTATATGAAGGATAAGATCGGTTAACAGCAAGTGCCATGGATTCAGTAGATGGGAGATTAGGTACCATGAAATGTTGTAGTTCCTGCTGTTGAACCATAGAAAAAACTTTATTTATGGGAGGTAATGGATCCAAGATCATAATCTGATCGCGGGTGGCATTGTATGAATCATTAAGGCCCATAAGGAATTGGATTACACAATCCCTTTGATATCGATCAAGAAGAACAACCAACTTGCCACAGGTACAGTCAGGTAAGGGATCATACAGAAGAAGCTCATCCCACAGAGTCTTCAGTTTGCTAAAATAAACAGAAACAAAATCATTGTCTTGGGTGAGACCTGTTAATGCCTTTTTGAGTTGAAAAATGCGATGACCATTTGATTGAGTGAATCGTTCTTGGACTTCTTTCCAGACCTGAGTAGGATCGTCCACCAAAGCAATGCTGGATTTGAGAGATGGATTTATGGAGTTATGCAACCAGGAAACCACCAGATCATTGCATCGCTCCCACGCATCAAAGAGTGGATCTGAGGTGGAACTTGGTCTGGAGAAGGTGCCATTGATGAAGTCGAGCTTATTTTTTGCACGAAGAGCCCTGCACATGGCTCTCGACCAAGTAGTGTAGTTATCGACAGTAAGAAGATCAGGGACTAAGGGAAGAGATGGATTATCTCCATGGTCAAGTTGATAGGGGTTGGTTGGGTTGGAGAAATCCAGAAAAGAGGATTTGAATGAGTTGGGAGCTTCAGCAGCCATTAAAAAAATTTACGCTAAACCTGGCTCTGATATCATGTAAGAATAGAGAAAGGAAAAGAAAGCTGCTGTAGGAAAACCTTGATAATGTATTAATTTTCTGTATATCTAAACCGTACACGATCTTGATTATTTATACAGGGAAAGGTAAAAACAGATTGTAAACAACCAAAGAATATTCTAGCAACTAGTTAAAACAAATTGAGTAATTACAAAATGGTACAAAGACACCTCAGCTGTGGATGAGGCTATTATGTAAATTTCCTGAATTAGCATCACATGAGGTGTACCCAACTGGTGTAGGATGTGGTTGAGTTGCAGCATGGATATGGACATGGGACTGCTCTGATATCAGATGTCATTTAATTTTATGTGGATGCCCCCACCCCCCATGTCTTCTCATGCCAAGGGGGCTTGAATTCTTATTTAGGATGTGCCCTACTCTATTCATGGGTGAACTTAGGGTACTCTTTAAAATCGTTTTCAAATATTAATAGCTCAACATGGTCATCAGGTCATCAATAAAATTTGTGGGTTTCATTAAGCCTTCAAGTAGGCCAGCCAATTTTATTTAACCATACACAAAAAATTATTAGGTTGGGCATTGTGGGATGTCTTAAGCCGTTGTGTGGCCGAAGGCACACACTCTCTCTCTCTCACACATTTTTTCCCCGTCTCGTTGGCAACCGTTTTGAGCATTTTGGATAGGTACTAAATACTAAGTCATTTAACCCTAAGCAACATTGTCTCACTAGAGGTTAGAAAATAGAAGATGGTTAGATGTGGAGATTTAGGGGTCAAAAGAAAGAGTGCACCTATATTTGTGTCCTTAAAAAAGGGTTTGAGAAGTATGCCATAGCATCATAACAAATATCAAATATTTAGTAAAAAATTTTATCAATCAATCTCCATTTACTAACCTCAAAGTATCTACCAGAAACATTAAATATGCACATCTAAACAATAACATCAAAATGGAAACAAATATCAATAAGAAAAAATGAGTTGAGTACAAATTTATAGTTTATTACAAGACCACTGTTTCTACCTTTTGATTCGGAAATCTTTTTTATTAAGCAACCCCATTTTAGGTTTCACTTATTGACATATGTATATGTAATTGAAGAAATAATAAATAGTAATTTAATACTTTGAGGATTCACGCTTTCATGGTTTGGAAATAAGAAAGAAATTGTCACAAGTTATAGGGGAACGTGTTGTTCCATTTATTTATTAATTAAAAAAATCAATCAAAATTAATGTAATTGCATACAAAATTTTAAAATATAAAAAAATGTGACATTTGATAAAATACTCAAAACACCCAAACTTCTAATTTTGGTGTGTAAGAATACAATGTATTAGTACGGAATGAAATTGATTTTATTGATTGATTTTGTCATACTTAACATTCAAATTTTCATTATGTCCTACTTCTATCAAATTACATTCTGCAAATCAAACACGACGTAAGATTACTGTATAACTAGAAATACATTAAATAGTTTATTATTTCATATCTTGAAGATTTGTCATCTTTTATTTATTGTTCAAATATTTTAATCACATATCGGGGTGAACATGATTACTAAATCAAGTAAAAAAACATAAACAAAAGAATTGAACATTGTATTAGCAACCATTAAGATGTAGTGACACAATGTTAAATAAAAAGAAAAGAATTTTTTAATTAATTTAAACTGATTACCTTTTAGATATGGACAGAAAAAAGAGCAAAAAAATTAAAGACTTCACATTTGACAAAAAAAAAAAAACAAAAACAAAAACAAAATCAATCTTTAGTGCTTCTTGTCTAAGGTTCCAAAAAATTCTTATTACTAATGCAAAAGTTTTCTTGCATTAAACATGGATTAGGATAAGGATATACTAGCCATTAGGTTATCAATTCCATGTTATGGATTAACAAATTTTTTGTATTTTCATTTCTTTTTTCTTGATAGAAGATGGGAAGCAAAGTAGAATGAAAATTGTCGTACAAAAAGGCCTAATCCTCTTAAATTATTATTAAACAAGAGTATATGCAAAAGATGTATATATATATATATCCTCAACTCATTTAACAATTAGGCTACAACATTGGGGTACAAATTTAATCTCAAACATAGCTAATCTACTAATAATAAATTCAAGTGATTCAAATTATTAGAATTATAATTAAGCATCATATGGCTAATTTCTACTTTTTTTTGGGGTAGAATTTGGTTTATTTTTGTCAATTAGCAATAGGACTTTTCTTAATCAAAGGATAGTTATTTACATCGTGAAAAGCTAAAGCAAAATGCTTTTTACTGGACTAGAAAGTAAAACTCAAAATCTAAACTGTTTTATAGTGTACGAGCGAACTAAATTTCGACAAATCTAAACTAGACAAGTGACGATAAGGTCTTAACTATTCAAGCGGGAATGCCATTACTTTTAAATTTCTAAAATATTACTCAACACACAAATTCTTTTATGTGACGGAAGTTTTTAAGTCTCGTAGAGGTTATTTGAGTAATCTTATGTTTCGTTAAGCGAAGTAGTGTTTCGTTAAGCGAAGTAGTGTAACTCTATAAGCCAAGAAGACACAATGCTAAAAATAAGGGACTATGTTACAACTTTGCCCCCGTCCACAATTTATGACCCATTAAGTAGCTCAAAGTTCCACCAATAATATGTTTTTTCACTAATAATAAGCTATCTCCTCGGCTGACACCTCGTCTGGTGACTATAAATTTTTTTTAAATATCAAACTAACTTTTGAAAATTCGATTTATGAAATATTACATATTTGTATTTTTTTAATATATTTTCTTAATAATACCTTCACTCAAGGACGTCGTAGGAGAACAACCCCACGTCCCCATCATCCAACAACCGCCACGACATGCCAACAGCCCAATCCACCTGTAGAGCATGACTGCCCAATCAAGCGACTCCTTGATCATCGCTCGGCGCTCTCATTGGTCAGACGGCCTCCCTTGTCCACCACCACCACTCCCTGTCGCTAACACAATTTCTCTCCCCGCTCTTCAACGCCACGCGTTCAGTCTAAATAAAGAACCAAGAGTTTTTTCCCGTTTTAATTTTATTATTTAATAAAATATTAATAAAATTTTATTTGGGAAAAAAAATTTCATTAAAGGTTTGTGAATCTCATCGGACCAAACTGTGATATTTGAAGAGCCAAGGGTTCTCATGGTGACGCGTGGCAGAAAATCTCGTAGGATAGTCTTACGAGATTTGCCTGAAAAATAGAACGTCATGCGGCAAATCGTGCAGGACCCATCCTACGAGATTTGCTTCAACTACTCATTTTCTCTTATATAAAATATATATATTTTTGGTAGTAAAAATATGAAATCTCCCACTGCTGAAAATTCGGTAATTTCGCTTCACCCCACACCTTTCCTTAACTGATTTTAAATTAATTAATATATTTATTTCTATAAACAAAAAATTTGTAAATTTAAAATATGAATTCATAATTAATAAAAATTGAATTACGAGCTATAATAATTACATGTGTCCATGTATTATTATTTCTAGAAAATTCGTCAATGTTAATAAAATAATAGTTATTAGTAGCACGTCTAGGCTCTTTCTATTTAAAATATTTATTATAAAAGTAAACTTTGATTTTTTCTAAAAATAATACATGGAAACATGTAATTATTATAGCTCGCAATTCAATTTTTATTAATTATGAATTCATCTTTTAAATTTATAATTTTTTATTTATAAAAATAAATATATTAAAGGTTAAGGGAAAGGTGTGGGGGTGAAAGCAGTGGGAGATTTCATATTTTTATTAAAAAAAAATATATATATATATATATATTTCATTAAGGGGAAAGAAGCAGTTCAAGCAAATCTTGCCTATGATCATATTTGCCATGCATTTCCATTTTCTGGACAAATCTCGCAAGATCATTCTACGAGATTTTTTGCCACGTGTCACAACGAGAACCCCTGGCCTTTTAAATCTTGTAGCTTGGTTCGTGAGATTACATAAACCTTAAAATGAAAATTTTTTTTTCAAAATAAAGTATTATTTAATATTTTATTGAATAATAAAATTAAAATGGGAAAAAAGTCAAAAATGTAAAAAGTTTAGAAACCTCGGACCTCTTTCTCTCTCTTTTCTTTCCATCTTCCTTCTGGAAGCCCTATAAAAATATTCCCATGCATCTTCCAACCCGTTCTACATTAATTCAGCACTTCTTCTTTAATTTAAACAACATGGACTTCACTCCTCCGCCGCCGCCGCCGCCGCTGCCTTCGTCTTCGTCCTCTTTGCGAACTCTGGAAATCAACGTGATATCCGGCGAGCGCCTGCGCCTCGGCGCCCGGAGAACGGCCAGGAACGCCTTCGTCACGATCCGAACGGACCATTACAACAGCCGGACGACAAGGGTCGATCCCGAAGGCGGCAGCCACCCGTCTTGGAACGAGAAACTGGTGCTGGATTTGCCGGTTCACTCCCGGTTCGTGACCGTGGAGGTGCAGTGCAGGGCCGGGTCGGGCAGCCGACCAGTGGGGACGGCGCAGATTCCGGTAACGGAATTCTCTGGTGGATACACGCCGGAGAGCTACCTGCATTTCTTGAGTTATCGGTTGAGGAACCCCACCGGGGGTAGGAATGGGATTATAAATATTTCGGTGAGAGTGAAAGCGGCGCCGGAGGGTGGTGGCGCATCGTCGTCGACGGAATTATCGAGGCCGTACAGGGAGGAGGGAAGCTTGGCTTGCGGAAAGGATTCTTGGGGGGTGGTGACTGGAGTCCCGATTTGGAATTGATCATACATATATAATATGAGGCTGCCTACAATTAGGAACACAACCATCCCCTCAAAAGTGAGTCTCAAAAGTGTGTATCTTCTATTAGCTTGCAACTAATAATACTATTCAAAGAAGAGGCTGATGTTAGCCCTACGTGTGTCTTGTGCAAGAAGGAATGTGAAGTAGTTGATCATCTCTTTCTATATCATCATTTCAATAAGAAGATTTGTGAGGATGTTAAATCATCTAGTCATGCCGAATACCTTGACATTAATGTTTTTAGTTTGGAAATTTTCAAAGCTCAAGGGATGTCTTAGAAGAATGATGAAAGGAGCAATTCCGACAGTTATATGTTGGGAAATCTAGAAAGAGAAATGGAATAATCTTCAAGGAGAAATAATCTACTATCTCAAGTGTGTTTGATAATTGTTTATCAAATATATTTCATTGGTTTAGGTCCAATACCCTTTTATCATCCTTAGATTGGGAAGAGTTCACTTGTATTTTCGCTGATTTTAGAGGGTGATTTTAATCATGCCTTAAACCATTGTATTGTTCAAAGAATCCAAGCTACTTGCTTGAATTCTCCTCTCTGTAATGATATTATCGGTTTTAAAAAAAAATACACTATAATATTTAAAAAAAAAAATATGTAAACATATATTTTTTTTGAATGAATTTTATTAAAACTAAAACAAGCTGACTCTAGCCAGTAGCTTGAGAAAACACTAAAGCCAATTCTTCAACACAGTAGAGAAAGCAGATAAAACAAGAAATAAACCAACCAGAAGATAGAAATCCTCGGCTGACAACAACAACAAACCGGAGCAACATATTATAGCAGAACAATAAGCAGATAGACTAATCAGAAACCATAAGAGCAACAACAATATGTAATAGACAACAACTGAAATGAACATAAACTATTGAGACTGAACACTGGACCATGAACTACTAACACCAGCAGAAACGAACAGCAGCTAAACCCAATAACCCCTCGTCTGAAATTGTATCGACCGCCACTGCCAAATTCCCAATGCAGCAGAAGAGGTCCACAGATTCCAGATAAGTTCTGGCTTAAGTTACAACCCTATAAGGAAGAGACGTTAGAGTTTACAAGAAGTTTGTTATAGCTGTTATGGGTAGTTAAATTAGTTTATTTGTTCATAATTTTAGTGGTCCAAATGTCAAGTTGTAATTGGTCATTGTTTCTATATAAGTGAGCCAATTGTATAGCATTGAAAATCAATCTTTCAAAATAAGAAGTATTGATTCTTGTTTTACTCTCATTTCTCTCTATGTTTGAAGCTTGTTAAGATATAGCTTCTTATATTTTACATGGTATCAGAGCACTGCGTAAGAGCAGTATATTTTGGTAGTACATTGAATTTTGTAAGAGACGACCATTGCAGAGGAAGCATCGTCCTCTTCATCAAATTCTCTTGCCGGGAACCAGGGAAGAGAAAAGTGATTACAGACAGAGTAGCTGTTATTAGCTAAAGGGGCTTTCGAGTTTCAGAAATTGGTTAATTCAATTTCTGCTGCCCTCTTCAAATTTTCTGCAAATTTTTTTTTTTTACTTCTATATGGTGGAACACTACAAAAAAATTGATTTTTAGTGATGAACGTATTAGTGACGAATTGAATTTCGTTACTAAAAGTTGGTATTAGTGACGGTTTTTAAGAGCCGTCGCTAATAGTGTAAACATTAGTGACGGTTTCAGTAGCCGCCACTAATACGACACTTTTAGTAACGATTTTAAAATCATCACTAAAAACAACGCGATAGACAATTTTTGCACGAAAATTTTTTCGGGAAAATATTAGCGACGATTCTAGGGTATTAGTGACGGATTAAATTCGTTACTAAAAGTTACTTATTAGTAACGATTAACTAACCGTCACTACTAATATTTATGAATAAATTTAAAAAAATTAGTTAAGGGTATTAGTGATGGTTCACCCAAACCGTCACTAATAATAGGCTATTAGTGACGGTTTTGAAACCGTCAATAGTAGTGTTTTTATTTTAAAAATATTAAAAAAAATTTAGTTAAGGGTATTAGTTACGGTTTGGGAGAATCGTCACTAATAATAGGGTATTAGTGACGGTTTTAAAACCGTTACTACTAGCATTTTATTTAAAAAATATAAAAAATTAGTTAAGGGTATTAGTGACGGTTTGGGAGAACTGTCACTAATAATAGGGTATTAGTGACGGTTTTGATACCGTTACTACTAGCTTTTTTATTTAAAAAATATAAAAAAAATTAGTTAAGGGTATCAATAATGGTTTGGAAGAACCATCACTAATAATAGGGTATTAGTGACGGTTTTGAAAACCGTTACTACTACTGTTTTTATTTAAAAAATATAAAAAAATTAGTTAAGGGTATCAGTGACGGTTTAGGAGAACCGTCACTAATAATAGGGTATTGAAACTGTCACTACTAGTGTTTTTATTTAAAAAATAAAAAAAAAAATTAGTTAAGGGTATTAGTAACGGTTTTGAAACCGTTACTACTAATGTTTTTATTTAAAAAATATAAAAAAAATTAATTAAGGGTATTAGTGATGGTTTTGAAACCGTTACTACTAGCGTTTTTATTTAAAAAATATAAAAAAAATTAGTTAAAGGTATTAGTGACGGTTTTTAAACAGTCACTACTAGCGTTTTTATTTAAAAGATATAAAAAAAAAATAGTTAAAAGTATTAGTGACGGTTTTGAAACCGTCACTACTAGTGTTTTATTTAAAAAATATAAAAAAATTTAGTTAAGGGTATTAGTGACGGTTTTGAAACCGTTACTACTAATGTTTTTATTCAAATGGTATAAAAAAAATTAGTAAGGTTATTAGTGGTGGTTGTGGGAACCCTATCATATGATACTTATTATTTTACGTATTTTCATTGGATGAGAACTATTTGACGTTGCCGTATGAGAACTATTTTTTTTTTTTTAACTTCTCGGCATGCATGGATCATCACCCCATGCAGATAAGTCGAGTGCTTGATGGAAATATTAAGGAAAAAGAAAAAAGAAAAAATCCAAGTATGTTTGGGTTGGGGAAGAAGTATGGAAATAAGTCCAACCGACTTTCGGAAAGTCGGTTGGATATTTTATAAAAAAAAAAAGTATTGAACTGAATTGGTTTTCCAATGAATAAGAAGGTTGGCCATGGATTGGATTACACGCCACTGGTTCAGTTTAGCTCTATTATTTGACAAGTTCAGGTTCAGCTCTGTTATTTGACAATGCAACGCTCTTATTTTCTTTAAAAAAAAAAAAGGTAATATCATTATAAAGAAGAAGACAAGCAACTGCTCGAAAACTCCGAACATGATAATAGAAAAAGGCAAGGAACTAAAATCCTCCCACATCAGAGAAAATACAAAGAACGCAACCTAATCCGAACACCACCATCACCTGCAAACAAACAAGTAAGACTTTCATGCAACTGAAATTAAGGCTAAGTTGTGGATTAACTGCTCTTCCTCCCTCTCGATCTCTCTCTGAAACTTGCTTGACTTATTTCAATGGAGGTTCTCGGATCGTCTTCTTTCCCCTCTTCTTGCCTTGAAGCGGTTCCACTCAGATTTCTGGCTATCTCCTCCGGCAAACCCATATGCCATCTTCCATGTAATCAATTTACCCACTTCCCCTTTCCTGTCAATTCGCAGCCGAGCCGCAAAATCCAAGCTCCTGTGTGCTATATCTTCCCCTGTTTCAACGGAAAACAACCCACCTGAGCTGGAGGCCAAATTTCATGGACAGAACGAGAAATTCAACTGGTTTGCCCAATGGTAACTGATAATGCCGGGGTGCGATCTGGATAAGCGAGTGCCTCACGCGAAGAAGGTAATGGGTTGGACATGGTGGTGTGGTGGGATCGGAACGAGAGTGCGTGGAAGGTGTTTGATGACTGTCTTTAATTTTTTTTTTTTCTGTGCTGTGGCGAGAGAACCACTTTCCAAAGATTAGAAAATGCGACTCTGGTTAAGAAAATATTTGTTCTTGCAGCCACACAATGTTGGTTTAATTTTTGGTGATTTAGTTTTGGTTTAGATGGAGAATTTGAACAATTCATGTAATTTTTCTGTGTTTAGATTAGATTGAATATAGTTATACTCTTAACTATCAGTTTGTTGGCTAGGAAACAGATGCTTCCAATTCTCCTAAAAAATTTTGATCCAATATAATTCGGTTTTTTCTTTTTTTTTTGCAGGCAGTATATGATGATGTCCAACTAACCGGTGAATTGCAATTCTAAAATTAAAATTTTGTCATCTTAAACTGGCTTTGAATGAATCTGCTAGTGTGATTTGCTGAAAAAAATTGGTTCACACGATTTGCAGTTATCACAGATTTTCTTCTTCATGTTCCTAGTGTCCATGTTGATGGCTTGATGTTAACTTGTTTTGTAGAGACTCGATCTTAGGAAATAAAGGAAAATAAATAAAAGAAAAGGAAAGAAGGAAATTGGTTTGATACAGGATTAAACCGTCGACGGTTTCAGGAAGTCTCAGAAAAATCATCGACAGTTGCAACTACCGAAAGCAATTTAAGTGTCAAATTATCGACAGTTTCGTAAAGCCCAAAAAAACCATCGGCAGTTTCCCGCAGGCCAACTTCTCTATAAATAGAAGAGTGAGCTCATTTTTTTAGGAAAAATACATTTCCTCTCTCTCTCTCTCTCTCTCTCTCTCTCTCTCTCTCTCTCTCTCTCTCTCTCTCTCTCTCTCTCTCTCTCTCCCGCGTGTCTCTCTCTCTTCCTAGGCTTCCCGGGATCTGCTCTCACTCTTCGATAGTCTCTCTCTCCATTCTTGGCTTGCCAGATCAGTTCCCGCAGCGGTTTCGAAAAGCTAGGGTTTTCGTATTCACGATCGTTTTAGGCAAATTTTCATGAACAGGTAAGGGAAATAAATTATGTTAGCTTTTTATTAAATTTGAACCGATTAAACTAGAGTTTGTGATACTAGAAACGTTATACTAGTTGTATTTCAAAATCCAACCGATTGAAGTTGAGTATGGGCATGGGGATTATATTATATCATTTTAATTTGGGAATTGAACTGTTTAAAAATTGAGTATGTGGATACAGGAACATCATATGGTATTTTCTAAATGTAATATACGTATGAAATTGATGGTTTTGGTGGTTATAACCATATTTTGGGAAAACTAAAGTGAGTAGGGTTGATCATCTCCGTTTTCCTGTAAACTATATATTTTAAGTTAAATTAAAATGGTAGAGGTGATCATACCCTGGGTTTCATTAAAGTATATTGAGTATTATATGATATATGTTCTCCGGTTAAATTATTAAGGTATGGTATAACATTCAAATTGTATGGCATGAGATTAATTCTTCATAATGAATCGATTGTGATTTCAGTGATGGAAAACTTATATGTTTGGGTGATTATTCATGTATTTCACAATACATACGTTGGCAGGCCTAAGAAGTTCGTTATATTGTCCTTGATATAAATCGCGATATAACGTTGGCAGGAATGAGGAGTTCGTTATATTGTCATTTATATAAAGGGGGTAAAATGTTGGCAGTTAATGAGGAGGTCGTTTTATTGATTTACCATGAATAGGTCATTGTGAAAGTATAACAGCTGTCTGTTGTTAAGTACGTGCTAAGAACGATGGGAGGGATGCTCAGTACGTAAAGGGAACGATGGGAAGGGATGCCCTGAGAAACATGAGAAGTGAAGTACTTGTGCATTATCCTTTATGGGTGTGCGTACTTATATGTGAATAAAATGTATTGTGATTGTGAATGTGATGTGGTATTACGTACAATACATGTATGTAGTTTCCTATGTTATGATTGATGATGTATGTGTGAGTGCAGTTCATGAGTGTTCTTATAGTTGTATTTGATGAACAAACGGTTATATTTTGTATACACCAAAACTCATGTTAGCTACACACTAGTAATAATTTATTCTGTCTTACTGAGAAGTGTCTCACCCCATATTACAACTCATTTTTCAGGACCCTCTAGTGATCGAACTTAGCCAGCTCCAGGGCAGGGTTGGATAGTTTAGAATAGTGTGAGTGGTTGTAAGAACTAGAAGTATTTAAGTTTATGTTTTTAAAATTCTTGGTTATGTAATATGATTGAATTGATACACGTTTTTGGATGTATAGTATAGAACTCTAGTATTTTATTTGAGGATGTTTAATTATTTTTCGCTGCTTGGATGATATTTACGGTATCAGAGATCTGTGAATGGAACACATAACATCCCGAGCCCCACTCTCAGGTTTGGGGCGTTACAAGTGGTATTAGAGCTCTAGATTGTTAGGTTCTGCAGACTTTAGGGATGAGTAATACCAGAGTATAGGAATGAATGAAGAAGAGGGTAGGAAATGGGTAGATTAGATGTTGAAAGGTTTAGGATTTTGTCTTGTGACCTGAAAGTGACAATACGTCGAAGACTTTCTGTGATTTTTCTGAAGCAGTCGACGGTTTCAGAAAAGCCATGGCAAACCATAGACGATTTCCTTTCTAAGTTGTGAGACTGGTCCTTAAATTGAGAACTTGGACGTATATTGGTCTTTAGTTTAATGTTGCATCGATTAGATTACGATATTGGAATTCTAAATTCATTTCTCTCTTATCTTTAGGATGGATCCCAGAGGTAAGGACATGGACGCTGGAGGGAATAATGGTTTAGGGGCTTCCAAAGGGGATGAGATTGATACCTCCATATTGCTGCGAGGTTTAGCCTGATAGATTAGGGTAGAGATTATGCGGGACTCCGGGTGACAGAATTGCCCACCTTTTAACCATGGCTGCTCTATCGAGCAATTTACTCGCCTAAAACCCTCTACTTTTGCGGGTGGCATTGACCCCATCATGGTTGAGAATTGGGTGTAGAAGATGGAGAAGATACTGACAGTGTTATGTTGCATTGAGGAGCAGAAGGTTCTCTTTACCACCTTTAAACTGACAAGAGAGGTCAGGCGGTGGTGGCTAGCGGTGAACCTACTGGAGGAGCAACGGGCAGTACTCGCAGTTATGACCTGGAGTCATTTCAAGGAAGTCTTCTACGATCGGTACTTTCCCGCCACGACCAAGGATGCAAAGAAGGACGAATTTTTTAACCTAGCCCAGGGGCAGCTCACCAATCAGCAGTACGCTGCCAAGTTCATGGAGCTATCTCGCATCGGCCCCTATATAGTCTTAGATGAATACAGAAAAGTGCAAAGGTTTGAGAGGGGCCTGAAACAGAGCATCCATGAGCAGGTAGTACTCTTTCAGATATAGAATTTCTCGAAGCTGGTGGATAAAGCCACTGTAGCAGAGTTGAGCCTGCAGAGAGGTGCAAAGATGTCAAAGCAGAGGAAGAGACTCATGCCTCCTAGCTTCCATGCGGATGCTAGACAGGGTTCATCGAGGGGAGACAGTGATACTGTGGGCCAGAGGCCAGATAGGGATGATCGAGGCTATTGGGGTAATTCATCAGGCTTTACTGTGTTAGATGTAATCGAAGGCATTGGGGAGAATGCTAGGGTAGGGGTGCTGCGTGCTATTGGTGTGGCAAATACAACCATATATCTTGAGATTGTTATGGACCACCGAACAACGCACTCACTCCTAATCAGAACAGGGGGAACAATCACGCTTCTTGTGGTAGCCATGCACGTGTTTATACACTTACCCCTACTGAAGTAGATATTGCTAGAGGCGTGGTAGCAGGTAACGTGTTTATGTTTTAAGGCAAATAATAGTTTTATTTTATACTGGGATAACGTAGTTATTCATATCTATGGAATATGTTTAAAATTGTTGAATGAGGTTAGTTATGTACTACCGGAGTTAAGTAAAATGATCGGTTAACAAATTTTGAGGAAGAAATTTTTATAAGGGGGGGAGAATGTAGACCTGAACCCAATAAATAAAGGAAAATAAATAAAAGAAAAGGAAAGAAGGAAATCGGTTTGGCACAGGACTAAACCATCGACGGTTTTAGGGCGTCTTAGAAAAATCGTTGACAATTACAACTATCGAGAGCAATTTAAGTGTCAAACCGTTGACGATTTCATAAAACCCAGAAAAATAGTCAACGGTTTCTTGCGGGCCAGCTTCTCTATAAATAGAAGTGAGCTCATTTTTTTTAGGAAAAATACGTTTCTTCTCTCTCTCTCTCCTAGGTATCTTTCTCTCTTCATAGGCTTCTCGGGATCCGCTCTCATCTCCGATCGTCTCTCTTATCTCCGATCGTCTCTCTCTCCATTCTGGCTTGTCAGCTCAGTTCCCGCGGCGGTTTCGAAGAGCTAGGGTTTTCGTATTCCCGATCGTTATAAGCAAATTTTTAGGAACAGGTAAGGGGGAAAAATTATGCCAGCTTTTTATTAAATTTGAACTAATTAAATTAGAGTTTATGATACTAGAAAAGTTATACTAGTTGTATTTCAAAATCCAACCGATTGAAGTTGAGTATGGGTACGAGGATTATTATATATAAGTTTAATTTGGAATCAATGGAACTATTTAATATTGAGGATGTGGATATAGGAACATCATATGGTATTTTCTAAATGTAATATACGTATGAAATCGATGGTTTTGGTGGTTATAACCATATTTTGGGAAAACTAAAGTGAGTAGGGTTGATCATCTCCGTTTTCCTGTAAACTATATATTTTGAGTTAAATTAAAATGACAGAGTTGATCATACCCTGGGTTTCATTAAAGTATATTGAGTATTATATGATATATGTTCTTCGGTTAAATTATTAGGGTAGGATATAACATTCAAATCGTGTGGCATGAGATTAATTCTTCATAATGAACCGATTGTGATTACTGTGGTGGATAAACTTATATGTTTGAGTGATTTGTTTTGTGTGGTTATTCGTATATTTCACAATATATACGTTGGTAGACCTAAGGAGTTCATTATATTGTCCTTGATATAAATCGCGATATAACGTTGGTAGGAATTAGAAGTTCGTTATATTGTTATTTATATAAAGGGGGTAAAACGTTGGCAGTGAATGAGGAGGTCGTTTTACTAATTTACCGTGAATAGGTTATTGTGAAAGTGTAACAGCTATCTGTTGTGAAGTACATGTTGAGAACGATGGGGAGGGATGCTCAGTACGTAGAGGGAATGATGGGGAGGGATGCCCTGAGAACCATGAGAAGTGAAGTACTTGTGCATTATTCTTTGTGGGTGTGAGTACTTGTATGTGAATAATATGTATTGTGATTGTAAATGTGATGTGGTATTACATATAATACGTGTATGTAGTTACTCGTGTTATAATTGATGATGTATGTGTGAGTACAGTTCATGAGTGTCCTTATAGTTGTAGTTGATTAACAAACAATTATATTTTGTATACACCAAAACTCATGTTAGCCACACACTGGTAATAATTTATTTCGTTTTACTGAGAAATGTCTCACCCCATATTACAACTCATTTTTCATGACCTTCTGGTGATCGAACTTAGCTAGTTCCAGGGCAAGGTTGGATAGTTTAGAATAGTGTGAGTTGTTGTAAGAACTTGAAGTATTTGAGTTTATGTTATTTTAAAATTCCTTGTTATGTAATATGGTTGAATGGATACATCTTTTTTGATATATAGTATAGAACTTTAGTATTTTTATTGAGGATGTTTAATTATTTACCGCTGCTTGGATGATATTTATGATATCAGAGATATGTGAATGGAACACATAACACTCCGGGCTCCACTCTCAGGTTCGAAGCGTTACATGTTTCATAGAAAATAATCCAAAATGAACTGAAAGCCCCAAATGGAAGTGCATTACGTAAACAATGCTGTAAGAAACATGCATGTGCCATTTAAACCAAACCGACTTTTGAAAAGTCGTCTTGGTTACTTTAATATATTTGTTTTTTAGATTTTCATGTTCTATCTTGCTGTCTTGTCCGCTGCCGGTGCCAATGCATTGAACCGACTTTTCAAAAGTCAATTCTCATTTTTTCAATTTTTTAAAAAATTTTTGCCCTGATTGCTGCACAATTTTATTATTATTATTATTATTATTATTATTATTATTATAACAAATCAGTTTTTAAAAAGTCATTTATGTAATATTTGCTTACATATTTGTGTTTTTTTCTCTTTTTTTTTTCTTAATAATTACGTAAAAACTCCAGAGAAGTCTGCGCATGGTCAACGCGCTCTCCCGTTGAGTCCGGTACGACTCAACGATGTCGTAGGAGAACAACCTCATCCAACAGCCGGCAGGACACGCCAAATTTGAAGTTCCCGAACAGATCGACTCAGCGTCCCAATCCACATGTAGAGCGTGACCCAATCAAACGACTCCTTGATCACGCTCGGCGCTCTCATTGGCCAGCTGTCCCCCGTGTCCACTACTCGCTGTCACTAACACAATTTCTCTCCTCCGCTCGTCCACGCTCACGCGTTCAGTCTAAATAAAGCAATGTAAAAAGTTTAGAAACCACGTTCCTCTTTCTCTCTCTTTTCTTTCCATCTTCCTTCTCGAAGCCCAATAAATATATTCCCATGCATCTTCCAACCCTTCTACATTAATTAAGCACTTCTTCTTTAATTTAATCAACATGGACTTCACTCCTCCTCCTTCGCCGCCGTCGTCGTCCTCTTTGCGTACTCTGGAAATCACCGTGATATCCGGCGAGGGCCTGCGCCTCGGCGGCCGGAGAAAGGCCAAGAATGCCTTCGTCACGATCCGAACGGACCATTACAACAGCCGGACGACAAGGGTCGATCCCGAAGGCGGCAGCCACCCCTCGTGGAACGAGAAACTGGTGGTGGATTTGCCGGTTCACTCCAGGTTCGTGACCGTGGCGGTGCAGTGCCGGGCCGGGTCGGGCACCCGACCAGTGGGGACGGCGCTGATTCCTGCAACGGACTTCTTTGGGGGATACACGCCGGAGAACTACCTGCATTTCTTGAGTTATCGGTTGAGGGACCCCACCGGCGTTCGGAATGGGATTATTAATATTTCGGTGAGAGTGAAAGCGGCGCCGGAGGTTGGTGGCGTATCTTCGTGGACGGAATTATCGCGGCCGTACAGGGTGGAGGGAAGCTTGGCGTGCGGGAAGGATTCTTGGGGGGCGGTGACTGGAGTCCCGGTTTGGTGTTGATCATATATATATATATATATAACTTTTTCAAGTTGTAGGAGAAAGTGTTGTTTCATTTATTTATTTATTTGTCTTCCATGTAGTTAAAAAAAAATCAATCAAAATTAATGTAAATGCCTATAAAATTTTTATATATTAAAAATGTGACATTTGATAAAATAATAAGAGAGTTGGTGACTCCCAACATCAAATTTGTGTACATATACTGATAGAATGTATTAGAATGGAATGAAATTCAATTTATTAGTTGATTTTGTCCTACTCAGCATTCAAATTTTTATTACATCCTATTTCTATAGAATTACATTCGGCAAATCAAATATATGTATAACTAGAGATACATTAAATCGTTCTTAACATTAAAAGTTTTATACTATTTCATATCTTGAAGATTTGTCATCTTCTATTTATTATTCAAATATTTTAATCACATATCCAGGTGAACATGATTACTAAATCAAGTTAAACATAAATAAAACAATTGAACATTATATCAACAACCATTAGCCATGTAGTGATACAATCTTAAATAAAAATAAAAGAATTTTTTTAATTAACTTAAACTGATTACCTTTTAGATATGGATAGAAAAAAGAGTAAAAAAAATCAAAGATTTCACATTTGACAAAAAAAAAAAAAAAAACAAAATCAAATCTTCGGTGCTTCTTGTCCAAGCTAGGTTCCAAAATATTACTATTACTAATGCAAAAGTTTTCTTGCATTAAACAGGGATTAGGATAAGGATATATTTGCCATTAGGTTATCAAATCCATGCTATAAATTACTGAATTTTTTGTATTTTCTTTTTTGAGAAGGTAAAAGCTGAAGTATATTCATAAAAGACTGAAAATTACAGACTCAAGCCATAGAAAAGACCAACACTCCAACACAACGGTAAAACAACCTGAAACCAAGAAAAGCAAGATGGCAGCAACCAACAAACTACTACCCAAACTGCTTCCAGGGCCAACTCCACGACCTTAAAAAGAAGAAACCAGGACTCCCAAGCAATGGACAGCAGCCCAAAAAATCCAACAGACCTTACAATGGAAAAAGTAACCGACACTTAAATTCAACCAACAGCAAACGAGGATGCACCATTTTAATCTTCCAAAGTACCTGCTCCAAGGAATTATTGCTGTCTCTGAACTCAAAAAGTGAGTGATTAAAATGGCATTCTGATTTGTAACCATGACATACTACAGTAGAACTCCAGCGCACAACCTTCCATCTCGCAGGTTTGTGAAGGCAGACAACAAGCCTTCGGAGAACCTCCTCTGATCGGGAAATATAGCAGCACGAACAACAGGCTTCCATCAAATAAAATTGAAGGTAGGCTTGCGAGCTTGAAAAAGGACGAGCTCCACAAAAGGCAGCCTTCCAACTCAACCAAGGGCCATAGCTGTTGTAATATGTAACTCATATGTTGGGTGGAATGCATGTACAAAAAAAAAACATGGTGGAAAACAAAGATGCTAGTTTGTAGGATCAAATCATCGACGGTTTTGTCAAATTCAGAAGAAAACAGTCGACTGTTATGCAGTGTTACATCGACTGTGTTTGGTCTCGACTTCAAATCGTCAACGGTTTTACTTAGTTACTGCGCTAGTTTTCAAATTTTGAATTGGGAAGTTATATAGGTTGGGTTGAGGGGGTAAAACCTCCGATAGGATATATATACATGCTGTCTGATATAATCCATATGTCTTTTGATAGAAGATAGTGAAAAATCACTGTCGTTTACTTTGGTGGATGTAGGCATTGCTGAATCACTTAATTTTTCGTGTCATTGTTTTATTACTTTCATATAATCTGCGTGATTATATTTTCTGTATATTTCACTATTGGTTTCTACGTTGTAAGATCGTTTTTTTTCGTTGTGCATTCATTTGCACAACAAATTGGATCCTAACAACTGGTAATGAGAGTATAAGACACCAGATCATCAAATCTATATGAAAGTTGTGGCGACTAATAGGTTTTGTCTAGCCGATGACATGTTGTATCATGTCATGGATGAGGAATCTCCTTCGGTTGTTTGGCAGAAACTTGAAAGTTGATATATGTCTAAGTCTTTAACGAACAAGTTGAATCTTAAGAAAAAAGTTGTATTGACTTAAGATGGCGGAGGGTTTGGATTTGAACCAACACAACAATGTATTCAATCATATTATAAGTGATTTGATGTGAGTTAATGTAAAGTTCGGGAAAGAAGATAAAGCGTTAATGCTATTGAATTCCCTATCTGCGTCTCGTATGTTTGAAAATTTGGTTACTGCTCTAACATGAGGTACTAAAAAAACCCTGAATTTGGAAGAGGTAACAAGCACTCTATTGGGTTTTCATCAATGGACGAAAGTTTGTGATGAAATGTTGTAAGGTGAAGGGCTTGTGGTAAAGGGTAACCAAGAACATGGGAGAAGTTTTTGAACAGATCGAGTGGTAAAAGTCTCGGTCGAGTCCAAGAAGAATAAGGATATAAGGTGTTTTAAGTGCGGGAAAAAAGGGGCACAAAAAATTGGAGTGTCTGGAAAGGACGAAGGGAAATGCAGAAAATCAAGAGGGTTCTTCAAAATCGGTAAATGTAGTTGAAGAATGAGACTTAGAGAGTGATGATGGTGATATTATTTCTGTTTCATTGGGGTCAGATCGCCTTATAGATTTTTGGATCTTAGATTAGGCGTGCTCTTATCACATGACACCAAATAAAGAATGGTTCAACACCTATAGGTCAGTTAATTCTTATTCTGTTCTAATGGGAAATGAAGCTTCATGCAAAATTGTTGGAATATGAAACATAAGAATTAAAATGTATGATAGTGTTGTGAGAACATTATGTGATGTAAGGCACATACTGGATCTACGTACGAAAGAATTTAATTTCATTGGACACTTTGGATTGTAACAAGTTTAGTTACAAGACTGAAAGTAGGGTGTAATGAAGGTGTGTAAAGGCGTTCTAACAGTGATGACGGGGTAGAAGTTAGCAGGAAATATCTACGCACTGTTGGGCACTACAATTGTAGGTGGAGCTGTAGTTGCAGATTCTGAGTTAGATAATACTATTTTGTGGCATATGTGATTAGGGCATATGGGTGAGCATGGGATGAAGGAACTTCATAAGAGGAATCTGTTAGCATTGGTGGCTACATCATCATTGTTTAAAGTGTTAATGATATTAACCTATATATTATTCCTAATGTTTTCCTATCTTTGCAGATCATGTTTAGTACAGGTACTCGTACATAAAGTACTGAATCGAAAGCAAAGATCGGACCGAGTAGACGTCAAAAAAGAAAGATCAAATGGACACGTACTCAAAAGGACCCAAGCATGATCAAAGGAAGTTTAATGTGGTCTTATATGTATTTGGGGAGTGTTTGAGGTAGTCTATGTTGTAACTCTTGCGGGTGTGGTTCTTGCATGATTTCTAAGTAAGAGTTGAGCCAATGCATGCATACTAGGATACTTGAGTTTATAGGATTGCACTAAAAGTCACAAAATATGTAATAACCCCAAAAAGGGCTATACATGATTAGTGGGGTGATTCCAAAAAATAAATAATAATAAAAATAAAACTAATTTTAATTATTTTTTTCTTTTTTCTTTTTTTATTCAATTAATTAATTAATTATTTTAATTTTAATTTTTATTTATTTTTTTGGGAATCACCCCACTAATCTTTTATAGCTCTTTTTTGAGGTTATTATATGTTTTCAAAAAGGGACAAGTTTTCAATATCTTGGTATTTTGAACACCTTCATACTTGGTTCCGGTTTATCAAAACATGGTTAATGTCCTAAAGTTTCAAAGAAGTCAAATACTTTTTATCAAGTACATTCTAAGCATATAAGATATCAAATGATGATCTTTCAAAGATGTTTTCATAAATCAAGATATCTTACATTTAAGTGGAAACTCACTTGAACAAGTTTTAATTTTCATTAGACTTTATATATTTTATATACTTTTGTTCAAGAATGTTTTAAGTGATTAAAAGGCTTTTTGGTTGAGTTTAAAATCTCAGTTATGCACTTATCAAATTTTCTGAACACCCTTTGGCATTTGAGGCATAACTTTTGCTATAAAAGTTCAAAAATGACGATATTGGTGTCCCTAGAAAGTTAAGAAAAAAATTTCACAACTTTAATATTGATGACTTTTCTAATTCAGTGCACTCTTTGACGAGAATAGGGGATTTGTAGACGAGTTACTAGTTGACACTAGTCAATGAGTATAACCAATAGCCAACACGAGTTTCCTGCCCAGGTGACTAGTCGACAAGTGTAGGGGACTCGTCGACGAGTGGTCTCGTGCCCAGTGCCATAACGGCTAGAAAACGACTAGTTTTTCTTGGGAGTTGCTCCCAATGACTAGTAAGGGTTTTTGGCTATATATATATATATATATATATATATATATATATGTCTATAGACTTGCTAAGCATGGTTTTTGATGATTTATACAAGCATTTAGTCAAAAGATTTCTTTGAATCCAAAAACTAGGCACTATTGCATTCTAGTTATTCATTTCAAAGTGCTCAATCTCTCATGCTCTATAAATTGTATTTGATTCAATCCTTGAGAGATTACGTGTGAGACTTGTTTTGTATTTATTATTAGCTCAAATCAAAGGAGCATCATTTGTATTTAATCATCTTCTTGTAAAGGTTCTTTGTGAACCACGTTGTAAGGTTCTTGGTGAACCATTTGGTGAAGGCTCTTAGTGAGCGTGGTAGTGATTTGTTCCTGAGTTGTGAGGCTTGCTCCGCCGGTGAAGGAATTCATAGTGGATTGTGGAATCCTTGACTTGGTGCTAAGGCATGGACGTAAGCTTGGAGCCAAACCACGTAAAAATACTGGTGTTTATTTTCTCTCCTTATACTCTTTATTATTTATTTTGTGCATGATTTAAATTTCATATATTGTGATATAATGACTTGCATCTTACCTAGAGTTTTGTTTTGTAGAGAAAATCGTTTATACGTGAAAAGAGTCTATTCACCCTCCTTTAGACTATATACTCTCGGCTGGGACGTCCAATAGAATCTTTTGAAGGGTGTCAAAATATGCAGGCTGAATTTCTGCAAGTATTGTATTCTTAAGAAATAGAACAGGGGGTTTAGTTCAAAACAGATGCTCACAAGATGAAGGGTATTCTTGACTACATTTATTCGGATGTTTGGGGCCGGTGAGAATAGCATCACGAGGTGGAAATATGTACTTCGTGAGTTTTATCGATGATTACTCACGAAAGGATTGGGTGTACTTCATGCGACAGAAGTTAGAGACGTTTGCTAGGTTTTAATTGTGGAAAGTTGAGGTGAAAAATCATACTGGGATGAGAATTAAATGCCTCAGATTAGATAATGGAATCAAACACGCCGATTCGAGGTTCATGGAGTTTTTCGAGTAGCATAGTATAAGGAGACTTTTCATAGTACATAGGACACCACAACAGAATGGTGTGACTGAAAGAATGAACCAAACTCTAGCTAAAAGAGCTCAGTGTCTCAGGTTTAATGCAAGGCTAGCAAAGAACTTTTGGGCTGAGGTAGTGAATATGGCGTGCTTCTTGGTTAACCGATCACCAAGGGCATCACTAAAGGGGAAAGTTACAGAGGAGGTATGAACAAGTAATGCGGCAGACTACTCCGGTTTGAGAGTATTTGGTTTTTCAACCTATGTGCACATTTCTAGTGAGGAGAGATCAAAGCATGATGCAAAGTTTTGACGTTGCATTTTTCTAGGGTATCAGAATGGTGTGAAAATGTTCAAGCCATGGGATCCATTGGCAAACGAGGTGGTAATCAGTGAAGACATGGTTTTCGATAAGAAAGCCATGGTGAAGCGTATTCAAGAGGAAGAAGAAGAGAAACAGGTACTAGAAAACTGGAGTAGAAATAAGCATGTGGTGCAGGTGGAGTTAGAGACTCAAGGCAGTGATGATAGTGTTCTGAATGTAGGGAGTTGTAGCTCGGGATACTAGCAGGATCACAGTATTGTTTTACACAGACCCAAACATGCACACTATCAGGCCACCACCCAAGTATGGATTTAATGATCTAGTGTCTTATGCTCTAATTACCAGTTGCAAGGATCCAACTACTTTTCAAGAGGCGGTGTACAGTCAGGAGAAAATTAGATGGACGGGTGCTATGGTGGAGGAAATGGAGTTATTGCATAAGAACCAGACGTTGGATTTGGTGGAGCTTCCAAAAGGGAAGATGGTGATAGGTTGCAAGTGGGTGTATAGGAAGAAGGAAGCGGTATTAGAAAAGGGAAAAGAGAAGTTCAAGGCTCGGTTAGTAGCAAAGGGATACTCACAAAAGGAAGGGGTTGATTATGATGAAATATTCTCCCCTGTGATAAGACACACTTCCATTAGGGTAGTGTTGGGATTGGTGGCGCATTACGATATGCAATTGGAGCAAATCTGATAGCTTCACCGGGTCATTCACGAGTCTAGGTTTAAAACTATGGTATAAGCAATATGTGTGCTTAATTTTTTTTTTTTTTAAATCTATTGTTTTTATGAGATAATGGAAATTAAAAATATTTATTTAAATTTTAAATGTGTCTCTTATTTTCATTTTCTATTTTTAAGAGATAATAGGGAGTTAAAAAGGTAGTGGGGAGTTATTTTTTTTTATTTAAAAATAAAAATAAATTTTAAATTAATTATGGGTCCATAATTTGTAAAATATTTCTTAAATTGAGGGTATTTTTATAAAATGATTCAAGAAAAAAAGATAATTAAAAATGAATTTTCTTGATTAATAATAGAGATTAAAGGGATGAACTAAAAGAAAAATAGGCTAGAGCAACAAACAATTATTTAGTTACAAAAATGTCCTTTTTCATTGCTAAAGCGGGTTTAATGATAGCAATGGGATGTCGCCCATTTTGTTGCAAAAAGCTCCATTGCAAATTCATTAGCAATTGTCCATCGTTAAATTTGGCACTAACCCCTTGCTAAGTTTGTTGCTAGCCTTATAGCTAAAATATATATTTTAATATTGTAGCAAAAAGTGGAAATTATTATCGTTGACAAATACATTTTTGAATTATAGCAATAACATTGTTCTGTCGCTATTTCACGAACATATATCACTTAAGTGAAATACTTTTCCTAAAAGATTAATAATTTGTGACAATAATGTTAACTTTTAGCGACAAATTGGACTGTTGCTAACAAAATTAAATATATACCTTATAAGAACTGTAAAAATTGTTGTAAGTACCTTTATTCTTGTTTTTTTTTTTTTTTTTGTAATTTACATCCTACAATTATCACATCAACATCACCATCCCATGCAATAAACTTTTATTATATATATATATATATATATATATATATATATTATAATGATGGAAAATATAAATGTTAACGTGTATTCCTTATTTACTAGTACTACATTTGTACTGCACTTGTACTACACTCCATGCCTCCTATATAAATAGGCACCCATGTATAATCTTATAGATAAAAAATACAATAATACTTGTTAACATGGTATCAGAGCTACTGCTCTAACCTTTTCTTAGTAGTCTTGATTTCTTGGTGTTGCTCATTCCCTATCATGCTTTCGCTGCTGTTAAGGAACCACGCCACAAACAACTACATCCTTAATCGCCTGTGCCCACACGTTAGCTTGCCATGTTAGCATGCTACGTCAGCTTACCACGTTAGCACGCTACGTCAGCTTGCCATGTCAGCAGTGTTGACCGTTGACCCCCGAGCGTTGGTCGTTGACTAGACCGTTGACCATTGACTTTCCATGGTTAACTTTTTCAAACTGGGTTCTCCTTACCCAGTTTTTCGCTTAGATTTCATTTTTGCAATCTATTTTTGCATATTGTGTCTCTAAATGGATAAAAGGGACATTTTTCTTCCTCACTCCATCAATACTACATTGGATCAGGGGACAAGGAATTATTTATCTTGGTCTCAAGCTATGCACAACTTTCTTAAGGGTCGCATGCTTTGGCTATATTGTGCTAGTGCAATCACTAATCCTGTCAAGGGGGTAGTTGAACAAGCTACTGCATTCGCTGCTCACCTAGTTGAATGGGATAGTCATAACTATATGATCCTTACTTGGCTCTAAAACACACTCCATTCCTTCCATCTCCAATTTGTTGGGCACCTTTGATGATGCAAAATCTGCATGAGATATGTTGGCCAAAATATATTCCACTTCTCACGGATCCATGAAATATCAGTTAGTGGTTGAGTTGCATCAGGTCCGGAAAGAACTAGTGCAATCTATCAATGACTACTATGATCAGCTTCACTTTCTTTGGGACCAAATTGACCTCTTTGATCCAACTTGGGAATGCTCAAAAGATGCTCAACAATATGCCGCTGTTCGAGATGAATTATGTCTCTATGAATTCTTGATGTCACTTGACAAAGCTTATGAGCACATTCGAGGTTAGTTTCTTAATCACAGTCCTCCTACCTCTCTTAATACTCCTATAAATGAGTTGGCTGGAGAAGAAGCTCTTCTTGCAACCCTTCAAGCCCAAAATAAGTTGAATGTTTTAACTATTGCTCCCTATGCTCCCATAAAGCAACCTTCGCAATTAGGGTTTGATGCTTTTAGCTCTGGTAATCATCACAAGCAGTCCAATAAAAAATTCTGCAACTATTGTAAGTGTCTTGGCCACACTATTGAGACTTGTTATCTTCGCAACAAATCTACTGCAGCTATTGCAAATTCTGAGTCTACTCCACCAATGCCTTCTGTCTCAGCTAAGTCTCAGTCTTCTAGATTCACTATCCACCTCTCCTCAATTGAACTACAGGACATTATAGCTCAGACTATTTGTATGGCTGGCAATGTATCTCTTTCCACTACTCTCTCAGTCTTGCCTGGTAAGTCTCAATCTTGGCTCTTTGATTCTGCTTGTTGCAACCACATGACACCTCAGTACTCATCTTTATTTTCTAAACTTGAACCTACACCGCACCCTCTAAATATCCATATAGCTTATGGTTCCACTTTACATGACAATAGTCTAGGGCCTGTTTCGACCTCCAACCTTTTAGTTCCTGGGGTCTTCCATGTACATGACCAATCCTATAATTTATTCTCTATGAGACAATTAGTTAAACTAGGTAATCGCCTTACCTTTGACTATTCTGTATATATTGTGCAGGATCCAAAGACGGGGCAGGAGCTTGGGACCGGTCCTAGAGTTGGGCGTATATTTCCTGTGGACAACCTTCATCTTCCACATGTTGCTTTTGTTTCTATTGCTGCTGCAGCTACTGCAGTTTCTTCTTAACCTTCTCTCGCACTTTGGCATACTCGTCTTAGTCATGCACCCTCTTCTCGGGTACAACAATTAGCTTCTAGGGGTCTATTAGATTCTGTGTCAAAAGACAATTTTGATTGTACTTCATGCCAGTTAGGAAAACAACCAGCTTTACCTTTCAATAGTAGTGAATATGTTACTAATATCATTTTTGAGTTAATTTATTCTGATGTTTGGAGACCTTCTCCTATTACTAGTATTGGTGGATCTCGATATTTTGTTATCTTTATTGATGATTATTCTCATTATAGTTGGATTTTTCTCGTGAAATCTCATTCTAAATTACTACCAATCTATAGTAACTTTGCAAAAATAGTTGAAACACAATTTTCCAAACGTATCAAGATTTTTTGATCTGATAATGCTCTTGAATATACTCAATATGATTTTCAAGCCATTTTTGCATTCCTATGGGACTGTACATCACCTAACTTTTCCAGGTACCTCTTAGAAAAGTGGTAAAGCCGAACAAAAACTTCATCATATTCTGGACACTCTTCGTGCTCTCCTTCTCTCTACTACAGTTCTTTCTCCTTTTTGGGGTGAAGCTGCTCTTTATGTTGTTCACACTATCAATCGCATTCCTAGTTTTGTCATCAAAATTCAAACTCCATATGAGCGTCTTTTTGGGTCACATCCAGACCATCATCACCTTCACTTCTTTGGTTCTACTTGTTTCGTTCTTCTTTAGCCATATGAGCACAACAAACTCGAGCCTCGATCCAGACTTTGTTGTTTCCTTGGCTATGGCGAAACTCAAAAGGGGTATTGGTGTTATGATCCTGTCTCTCATCATCTTTGTGTCTCCCATAATGTTGTCTTTTGGGAACATCGATCCTTTGTTAAGCTCTATCTCACTTTCGTTCTTCCTTGTCTACCTCATCTATGTCAGAAATCTTTCCAGACGAGTCACCTATTTCCTCTATGGATACTCATGATCCTCCTATAGACTTCTCTGTTCAACCACCAGATACTTTTGATCCCTTTCCCAGTTCACCCTTTAATGAACAATTTGAAGATGAACATATAGGTCGATGACAAGCTACCCAACCCTAAGCTTGGGTCCCGTGCTCCTACTCCACCTGAATATCTTGTAGAAGACATTCCACCTCATCACTTAACCCGAGTAAGATCCATTCCTGCTCATTTACTTGACTATCATTGTTACACTGCCCTTGTTACACTGCACGAGCCTCACCTATCGTTAGGCCTCCACTGACCCTTTATGGCAAATTGCAATGAAAGAGGAATTTGATGCATTATCTAAGAACCATACTTGGGACTTGGTTACTCTCCCTCCTAGATAATCCGTTGTTGGTTGTAAGTGGATCTACAAGATCAAGACTCGCTCTATGAATCCATTGAGCGCTATAAGGCTCGGCTTGTTGCAAAAGGTTTTACACAAGAGTATGTGATTGATTATGAGGAGACCTTTGCTCCAGTTGCTCGTATCTCATTAGTTCGTGCTCTTTTAGCTGTTGTTGTAGCTAGTAAGTGGAACCTTTTTTTAGATGGATGTCAAAAATGCCTTCCTTAATGGGGAGTAAAGTGAAGAAGTTTATATACAACCTCCACCTAGTCTCTCTATTGAACCAAACAAGGTTTGTCACCTTTGACGTGCACTTTATGGTCTTAAACAAGCTCCACGGGCTTGGTTTGCCTAGTTCAGCTCCACCATCTTTCGCTTGGGCTACACTGCAAGTTCTTATGATTCTGTCTTATTTCTTCGTCGCATTGACAAAGGCGTCATTTTGCTTCTCCTATATGTGGATGATATGATCATAACTGGTGATGACCTCAGTGGCATTCAAGAACTCAAGGATTTTCTCAGTCAGCAGTTTGAGATGAAAGATCTTTGTCATCTCGATCAGCTACTTCTTGGGTCTTGAAATCATTCATTCCACAAATGATATTTACATTTCTTAAGCCAAGTATGCATGTGAACTCTTGTCTCAAGATGGACTCACTGATAACAAGACTGTTGACACTCCAGTTGATCTTAATGCGTATCTGACTCCTTCAAGGGGGAAACCATTGTTTAATCCCTCTCTTTACAGACACTTGATTGGCAGCCTATTTTATCTCACTGTCACTCGTCCAAACATCTCCTATATTGTTTAACAGGTGAGCTAGTATCTCTCTGCTCCACGATCGACTTAATTACTATGCTGCTATTCTGCGCATTCTTTAATATTTGAAGGGCACTCTCTTCCATGGCCTTTTCTACTCTGCTCAGTCTCCACTTGTTCTTTGTGCATTCTCTTATGCTGATTGGGCAGGAGATCCCACTTATCGCAGGTTCACCATTGGTTATTGTTTTCTTCTTGGCACTTCTTTGATTTCTTGGCGAAGTAAGAAACAAACCCTTGTGGCCAACTCCAGTACTGAAGCAGAATATCGTGCCCTTGCTGATACCACATGTGAGCTCCTTTGGTTACAATGGCTTCTCAAGGACTTAAGTGTGTTCACATTCTCTACAAATCCCCTTTATTGTGACAATCAAAGTGCCATTCACATTGCTCACAATGATGTCTTCCTTGAATGAATTAAACACATCGAGATTGATGGTCATTTTATCCGTTATCATCTTGTCCATGGTGCTCTCAAGCTCTTCTCAGTTTCTTCTAAACATCAGCTTGTAGATATCTTTACCAAGTCACATCCTAAGGGACGTCATTGTGCTTTGGTCTCCAACCACAAGCTGGTCTCCCACCCACATTGAGTTTGAGGGGGGGTTGTTAACGTGTATTCCTTATTTAGTTAACGTGTATTCCTTATTTTCTTGTACTATACTTATACTACACTTGTACAACACTTCGTGCCTCCTATATAAATAAGCACCCATGTATACTCTTATAGATAAGAAATACGATAATACTTGTTTAGTATTTCTAACATTAAAAGTGTCATGTCATAGTTAAACAACCACACAAAACACCTTATTAAAAAAGAAAAAAAAATAGTAACTAGAGTCCATGTCAAGTGTAACAATTTAGGTCTTTCTAAATTTGTGATGGAGCATTGCAAAAGTTTACTCGCAGCTTGGGGGTAGGTCTCCCCATGAGTGCTTGCGACTCATCTAAGATCACAATATTGGATTGATAATTATTTTTGAATATTAAAAATTTTAGTTCGTACCTCAAGATCACGGGTTTGATTCCCCCTTGAGAGTTTACCCCAGTGAATTATTAGAGATGTGTGAATGGGCGGACGGCTTTCACCTGTGGATTTGGTGCCGCACCATAGTATTCAGAGTTGTGCGATGGTGACTGAAGTCCCCAAATTATATAATAAAAAAAAATTAGTTCGTACATATCCAAGAAACATGATATCTCCCATTAAAATTTAAGTGATCAGCTCTATGAGTCTAACACTCCCTCCTCATGTTAGAATATTAGATCCATCATTTAGGTTTTTATCACCTACAAATAAATCATTGTAATCACCAAAAAACTTTATTATATTGTTATGTAATAGGCAAAAAGATCTATTGTTATTTATTTTTTTGGAAAAGAAAAAGATCTATTGTTATTATATAATAAATAGTTATGTAAAGAACACCTGGGTATAAAATCTTTACACCTCAATCATTATCTCTCAGTTCATCCTTATCCTACATGACATCATTGGAGATTCAAATCATTATTTTTTTCGAGTATATATATATATATATATATATATATATATATTATTTTACTCCACATTCAAACTAATTTCGTGCAATGAAAATATACACATGAAATAATAGGCCTCATTAAATTATACTTATTATTTGATATATTTTTGTTGCACGAGAGCTATTTCACGTATGAGATTGCCTCATAAGAGGAGAAGGCCTAAATTTATTTATTTATTTATATTTTTAACTACTCGGCATGCGTGGATCATCCGCCCATGCAGAAAAGTCTGCGCGTGGTCTACACGCTGTCCTGTTGACTCTGGTACGAAACAACGAAGCCGTGGGAGAACAACCTCATCCAACAGCCGCACGCCAAATTTGAAGTTCCCGAACAGATCAACTCAGTGTTCCAATCCACCTGTTGAGCGTGACTGCCCAATCAAGCGACTCCTTGATGCGCTCTCATTGGCCAGCCGTCCCCCTTTGTCCACCACTTGGTGTGACTAAGACAATTTCCTTCTTTGCTCTTCCACGCGCATGCGTTCAGTCTAAATAAAGAAAGAAATGTAAAAAGTTAAGAAACCACGTACCTCTTTCTCTCTCTTTTCTTTCCATCTTCCTTCTCGAAGCCCTATAAAAATATTCCCATGCATCTTCCAACCCTTCAACATTAATTAAGCACTTCTTTAATTTAATCAACATGGACTTCACTCCTCCGCCGATGCCGCCGCCCTCGTCGTCGTCTTCGTCTTCGTCTTCGTCCTCTTTGCGTACTCTGGAAATCACCGTGATATCCGGCGAGGGCCTGCGCCTCGGCAGCCGGAGAACGGCCAAGAACGCCTTCGTCACGATCCAAACGGACCATTACAACAGCCGGACGACGAGGGTCGATACCGAAGGCGGCAGCCACCCCTCGTGGAACGAGAAACTGGTGGTGGATTTGCCGGTTCACTCCCGGTTCGTGACCGTGGAGGTGCAGTGCAGGGCCGGGTCGGGCAGCCGAACAGTAGGGACGGCACAGATTCCTGCAACAGACTTCGTTGGGGGATACACGCCGGAGAACTACCTGCATTTCTTGAGTTATCGGTTGAGGGACCCCGCCGGGGTTCGAAATGGGATCATTAATATTTCGGTGAGAGTGAAAGCGGGGCCGGAGGGTGGTGGCACATCGTCGTGGCCGGAATTATCGCGGCCGTACAGGATGGAGGGAAGCTTGGCGTGCGGGAAGGATTCTGGGTGGGTGGTGACTGGAATCCCGGTTTGGTATTGATCATATATATATATATCCGATGTAAATTTCGCGGGTTGATGAATTTGAAACCTTCTGTAAATAGCGTACTCAAATTGAGGGATTGATTTATTAATTTTACCTTTTTTTTTTTTCCTTTTTTGGTTTTTATCTTTTCGATTTAATATTGGGAGCTCAATTTATTGAGTTTAAACTGTTAATCTGAGAACCAAAATAATTGGGTTTTAACTATTTATTTATTTATGATTACCCTTCTTAATATTTATGATTTTAGATAAAATTTAATATGATTTGGTAATCTAAATTTACGCATATTGAAATTCATAATTCCAAACACATTGTTTGAGTATATATATATTTAAAAGGAGTTATTTTTTGCACTTAATGGGTGGCTGCTACATAGGTAATGGGAGATAATTCATTTAATTATGTATAAATTTTAAGTTTTGATCACTAACATGTCTCCTCAAAATAAACAAAATATTATTTATAAATATTATTGCTGCAAAATTAATTGAGAGGATATATATCCTACTTTCTTTTTAATCCCCCTTCAAAATATTGAAAATACGTATTTTAAAAAAGAATGGACACCTAATTAAACTATACTCTATTTATTAAAAAATATTAATTGGTACTCCTTTCCTAATTATATTATGTATGTCGTAAAAAATTATACTACCTCATACAAAAGAAGACAATGTTTTTGACAAAAGACCTTTCCTAATAACAATATTTAATTCATAGTCACATATCTTTATTACAATATTGTGCTATAAAAGAAACTCAAATGCACTTGAGTATATATCACGCACTATGAGAATCCAAAGAAATTTAGAAAGACGCACTTAAAAATACTTAATAAGAGCTTATAAGAATACTAGAGGTAGACCCAACGAAGATACCTAGCTAGATGCTTCTCTAGCCTCCTTCAGTGGTCGAGGTCCTATTCCATTCTTTCAATTTTGGACTGACAAGAGTTTTATTGCTTTTTTAGCTGATTTAGGAGGCTAATCTTGACTGCTTTTTGGTTGGAGTTTTTTTCTTTGGTTGGTCGTTTCTTGTGTGTCGGTGTCATTGTGGTGTGTTTTGCTTTGGATCGTTAAATTTATCGTGTTGGCAGTGTTCTGTTTCATTCCTCAAGCTTCTGACTTGAGTTGGTAAGTTCTGTTCGGTTTCTTCGTTTTAATAAAATATTTACCTTATCAAAAAATTAATAATAATAATAATAATAATAATAATAATAATAATAATTACCTACACATAATATTTATGATTATAGGGTAAGTGCAGGTAACACAATCATAAGCTGAGGTAGGGTTACATTTTGATAAGACATTATTATGTATGATTGCTCTTATTTAAATCAAACACATTTCACACATATCCTTTAAAAATATATCTCAGTGATTTAAATTTAACACTTTCATGATTAAAGTTTTGTGTCTAACAAGGAATGGAAAAGGTATATGCAATGGGATTGAGATAGAAATTACTTCTTATTGTGTAGCTCAACTTAATGTGGATCTCTAATTGTTGGAATTGATGTCTTCCCAAGAGGGGGGTGAATTAGGTATTTAAAAATTTATGCCTAGGTTAAACCAGATATCAGTAATACATAACCTAAGGTCTTTCTAAGCACATACAATTGTGCAGATAAAAATAATATGCAGAAATTAAATCATGCATAACATTCACAGCCTATCGAATATAACATACAATGCCGAGATATAATGTGTTGGAAATTAACAGTAAACACACAATATGTTATCGGGGTTCGGCCAATACTGCCTACGTCCCCGCCTCAGCTCGCAAGCTCGAAGATTCCACTAATGCTCACTTAATGGGTGGAACGACACCATTTACAATCAGGTCAAATTATCAGGGCTGACCACAACCTTTATAACCTCTCCTTAACTGGGTGGAGAAGACCCACCTGAGGCCACTCCTGAATTACAACAATGAATATAAATTTGCGTACAATTCAAATGCTTCTCAACTAAGCAAATATGTACCAATACGCACAAATAATAATCGATGCACTCACAGATGATAGTATTTATGCTCAAGTGAGATCTTGAAAATTTAATTCAAGATAATATATTCAACGAGTAAATATTCAAGGTTACCTCAAAACCCTAATCAAGTATCACACAAATATTTTATTAAATATAATCACAACAGATACTTGAGGTTTAAACTTGCAAAAGATTTATCAAATAAAGTATGCAAGCTCTCAAGTCTTACAATTTGAATGCAAAGATTAGGAAGTTAAAAACAAGTTATTCCCAATCAAATATTTATATACGAAATATTATGAGAATAAACGGCAATCAAGCAAAACTCTCAAAAAGGTTTTTTCAAATATGTATGAATATGAGAGAGTAATGTCAAGAAAATGATTTGAAATATGCAAACAATAAAGCAATCAAATCTTCCTACACCTTGCAATTGATTTGCAAGTGAGGAGAACTAGAAAAATAAACTCTTTCTTTCAAAATGATATTTGCTAATAAGTATGTAAGAGAGTATGAAAAATATGTTTCGACTATTGAGTATATAGCAAAAGAGGTATAAATTGAGAGAATTTTTCCTAATTACTTTTACTAATCTAGTTGCTAATTAAGGCAAATAAGGGGGTATATATAGATATCCCTCAAATTTTGACCGTTGGGGACCTATTGGGTATTTTAAAATTATTTAAGTAAAAATTAATCCCAATTACCCTTAATAAACTGTTAGCTTTGATGCAATCCCAAGAGGGGGGTGAATTGGAGATTAAAAACTTACCTCCTAGGTTTATCTAATCCAATAATCAGTATCACGCAACCTATTGGCAGTTTAAGCGATTTCGATCCCAAACAGATATTTAATCAAAACATAAACATACAGGTGCAGAAAATAAAGTGTGAAAAGTAAACTGACACCATATATGTTTTCGGGGTTCGGCCAAATTGCCTACGTCCCCACCTTGGCTACACCAACACAAGGATTCTACTATGACTCACTTAACGGGTGGAGCAGCACCGTTTACAACCAGGTCAATTAGCGGGGTTGACCTCAACCTACACCTTACCAAGATAGTGCACCTAACTTTCCTAACCGGGTTTAAGACAATCCGGGATTATTCAATAGGGCTAGTCTTTCTCTTCAGGCCCACGCTTGGAATACAACCAATGTGTATACAATTTTGCGTATAAGGAAATATGCTTCTTCAAAAGCATATATGTACACTAGTATAACTCAAGCAATAATGCAAACACGAATAATATGTAAATATGCTTAGTGCTTAAATATGTGTGCTAAACACTCAATCAAGTAAGAATAATCAATCAAGGTCTAGAGTGTATATCAAAGCAAGATTTGAAACACAATATTTGAATATCACAATATCAGATCATGGTTTCAAAAAAAATGCTAACAAGATGATTCAAACAACCTTAACAAGATGTTCTCAATATACTAATCACAAGGGATGTTTGAATGCAAACTTGTAAAACAATTTTTGTATACAAAAATATAGGCTAAGGTAACTTGCAATAACAATGCAAGAACCACAAGTGTAACAACCCAAAAATTACACCATTTTTTTCCATATATATATATATATATATAAATTACTCTGATACCCCTGTTATACTTGCTATAATATCTCAGGCCTCAGGTGGGCACTTAGGTATCCCTATACACAAATTGACACACCTATGCAGCGAAAAATATAAAGTCATACACCCATATTTACAATACCAGAATTTAGTGTTTCCAAACCATATATACATATTTACATATCACCCCAGTATCATTTGCTCAAAAACATAATCCCCTGAATACACTTACCCTATAAGCAGGGAAAAATAAAAGATCTCTCTATCTGCGAGCCTGGTCTGCGAGCCTAATTGGATCACCTGAAAAATATTAAACCACTGGTATGAGACAACACTCAGTAAGAGGAAATATGTTATTACTAGTGTATGGCGACTGAGTTCCATAAATATTATATTGATAGAATATGAAACTATAAAAGCTGGTAATTCAATATACAGTATAGCTTGTGATGATCATAGTTTAAAATATAATTGTAATAGATGAGTTTTCTACTTTTCATACTTCTAGTATCATACTATATCTGCTGAAATTCTGTAAATCTGTATACATATACATAACTAAAACGTTTACCTTGGAAAATTGTGTGTCATGATTTAACCCCTCGTGATAGGGTTGTGCGGCCCGTAGGCGGGACTTAAACCTAGTTGGCCTACCAGGCAAGTCAACTATATTCTACCAATCCTCAGTCTGACCAAACTGCATCTTCTCCTAAGCACAGAACTGGTATCTACCTCGTCAAACTGGTTTCCTCAACCCAGAATATTGGGGAGACTACAATCTCTCCAGACATAGTTTGACGGAATCCACATACTATCTGAGATATGTGATTGCACTCTGATTTGAAAATAGCAACGGTATCATGCTCTACTAACTGAACATTAACTAAATTCATTAGGGTCTGATACTGTATATACTATTTCTATATATATCCTACTGTTTTAATCATGATTTTAAAATAATCATAACACTATAAATCTGGTCTGAAAATACTATAAAATCTAACTGTAATAACTATAATGTTTGATTGATTAATCTACAATGTCTAAGTGTTATGGTTTTGGAAAACATGACATTCTGTAATTACTAGAAAATACTTGTCTGTATATTATCTATAAATAACTGTTTGGTAAATATATATCTGTCTATATATATACACTGTAAATCATAATGTTTGTAGCTACGTAAATATTGTGCTAATATATTATGAGCTCATGCCACACGATTTAAATAAATAAATAAATTCACATGCTCTAAAATCTGTATTCTCTGCTAAACATATATATATTTTATAATCATAATAATAATAATATGATAAAACACATAATTTCCGCTGATAATCATACTAAAATTCCTAGCATAGCATATTTCCCTTACCTGACTATTTGAACACTAGTTGCTATCAACTGTCTCACACATATGACATTTATAATTTCAACATCCTGCGATATACACATATAATTCCCAAATCAAACAACTGAATTCACCTAGAAGTTATCATATACATACTCCCCAAATCTACATATCCACAATTCCTAAACCATAATCTATATATCATTTACCTGGGTTTCTAAAATACCACCCGTTGGGTCCTTAACCCTTGCCTGTAGGGTCCTAAAACACCCTATTCCTAAAAATATATTACCTCAATTTTACTTCACAAAACTCTAGTATATTCGCACGTAATACTAAATTTGACCCCAAATGAACTTGGTAATACTAAAAATGCTCAAATAATCCACTCACCCTAGTTTTGGGATGGTTCACAAACTTCTTAAATCGACATTTCACTCCGGCTATGTTGTAGAGAATCTCCCCAGGATCACCGTGGTAGCTTTTGATCGTCTACCGAGGAGAGATTGAGCCGAAAACTTAGAGAGAAGTGAGAGAATCTCATTTTTAGAGAGAGAAAGTGAGAGAAAAAAATTACTTCGCTGAAATCAGTTTCCTGCATATTTATAGATGTCTTGACACGTGGCCTCGTCGACGAGAGAAAAAGGAGTTTCGTTGACGAACCCTTACTACTCCTCGATGAAATTCAGGTCCTGAAAACTGTCCTCTCGGTATCTTCTCATTGACGAGACACGTGTCCACATCGACGATCCCAAGAAGCCTATTCGTCGAAGAGACCCTGCTGACCCTCTTAAAATTCTCCTTTACTTCCTCTTTTATTTTATTATTTAATTACCACAATTCTACGGGTCTCTACAACAAGCCTTTAAGTCTTCCCACATAATATTTATCAAATAAAATCAATGGAGGAACTTAATGCTTTAGTCTCAATAAAAATCAATCAATCAATACAACAAATGAGAGTATGAACAAATTAGAATGAAGCACAAGCACACTAAATATACTCACAACACTTGATTGATCAAGGAAAATGGAGTGTATGAGTATATGGGAGTAGTATAAGCTATAAAATGATTTTTGAATTTGAGAGAATTTTGGCCTTAATGATCTTGCTAATCATTGCTAATCTTTGCAAATGAACAAGTATATATAGGCAAGGGCAGATTTATGATCGTTGTGAACCTAATGGGAACTATTTGAAAAGTTTTAAACTTGTTTAAAGAAAATAACCCCATTTAACCATTTTAACTATGGTAAAAATTAATTCAACCCGAGAGCTTTCAAGTACCCGGTCCAAGGTTCGAGTGCCCGAATAGAGACAACACAAAAAGGTGTTTTTGAGTTTCGATCGTCTGAAAAGTAGTTCGATTTGCTGAATCGAGTGATTCCTCAAAGAGATCGCAGTTCAGGTGCCCGGTTTGAAGTTCGGTTGACCAAACTCACAGGTTCGGTCGCCCGAGGCCATTTTGAACGCAAAGGTTCGGGCACTCGGGTTGGTGAAAAGTACTTAGACAGGTGTTTGGTCGACCAAGGAAGATATGTTCAAAAATGATTCGTTCTACCGAACACAAGTCAACAAGTTGACATGTCCATGGTTCGGTCACCCAAGGCGTTTTGAACGCCACAGGTTCGGTCACCCGAGTCATTTTGAACGTCATAGGTTCGGTCACCCGACCTCTCACAAGATTTTCAATTAAGTCAAATTTTGCTTCAGTTAACTCTCCTGATATATTAAGTGATGTTGGGGACTTAGTGCACTATGTGTAGGTACCTAAAGTCCAACTAGGGTCGATTTGAGCATACCTACCTATCATGCATGATGCAAGTGCCATCGTATGCAAATGAATAAATAATTACAAATACAGCACAAATATCTTCATTCTTCTGTTTGATCATCGTATGTCATCATGATATGTCTTTCAGTTCGAATACACGCGTAAGGTGAACCTGCATGCAAGCCTCAATACAAACATTAGTACCAAAAGTATTTCTCATTGTCAAAACTGGGTGTGACCTATCAGGTCAACATAAAACCACGGTAAAAATAAGGCAACCCGAGAGTTTTTTTCGCTCTGTTCTTAGGGACAGTCGCCTAAACAGACACAAAGAAAAGTAACATTTTCACGTTCGGGTGCCCGAAGGAAGGTTCAGGTGGCTGAGCCAAGGTGATTTCCCAATCGTTCGAGGTTAGGTTGCCTGGTGGTAAGTTCGGTCTGCCGAACTTCATAATTTGGTCGCCCAGTGATTACGCGTCACAATTGCATGATTATGCATTTAATTTCATGCATTCAATATCATAATTTTAATTAAAATGCCCAACTTTGTCTAATAGTTTAATCATTGAGCTCACCCGATAACTTTAAGATAATTACTTTATCTGTTGCCAAACATTTATGGACACTCATGTTTGATTATTGCAAGATAGTTTTTTTTTTTTTAACATGAAAATTGAAATTAGAATGTACGCGAGTCATGAGCATGAAGATGTGTCGTGTATATGAGGTAGAGTCCAAATCAAGACTGTGAGAATTCAGGATTTTCATGAACATTCAAAGGATAATTTTCAGAAGTCAAGTCATGCACGCAAAGAGAGACCGTTTTCAATACCACTTCGTAATTTATGTGTAACTCTCTCTCATCCGACCTCCAATTTAAATGATTCAGGATGCCATAAAAAAAAAAAAAAATGCTCTACAATTTTCATGTTTTGTGTTTTGTGAAATACTGGTTGCATCAAGGTCGAAATCAAAAATGAATTTACCATACACTATTTTATGGACTATTTCAACAATTCTCTGTAATATGGGCGTAACTTTCTCGTCCGAGTTCCGATCAAGACGATTCAAAATTATGGGGAAATATGAGAAAGAGCTCTACAACTTTTGTGATTTGAGATTTGAGAGTTATGGGCTGTAGTAGGGTCGAAATTGGGCTTGAAGGTGGAAGGCAGACTGTGTGCCTTTGAAAAAAGACAAGAAAAAAAATAACTAGAATAAAATAAAATAAAGTGAGATATGGCCTGGCCATGCAGCCGGGTCATCTTAGCATGTGCTAGGTGAGGCGTTGGGGACAACACAAAGAAAATAAAGGAAAATCAAAGGAAAAAAGGAAGGATTTTGGAAAGAAAAAAAAAAAAAGAAGCTGGGGTAGCTTTTTGGGTTTTTTAGGTTTTTCTAGGGAGAGGCATGTGCTTGGGCTGAAGATTGGATGCCGCACCACACAGGAGAAAAAGGTAATTTTATTTTGTGAGAGACATAGGGGAGGCCGCAGAAAAAAAAAAGATTGAGGGTTGGAATTCTTTTGGGGGCGCACAGATTGGAGACCGAATAGGAACGCAGCAGCAGCTCCTTGGAGATATTTTTTTGTTTCTTTTGAGGGTGCTATGAAGACACACACACGCCCAGCAAAGGAGAGGTGGCGGCGTGTAGCAAATTAAAATCTTTTCTGAATCGGAAGGCGACAGACAACGGCGGTGCTCGAGGTGTTCGGTGAGCGACGACGGTGCTGCGAGTGTTGATTTTTCCTCTACTCTTCAAATAAAAGAAAACATGGTGAAATTTTTATTGTTGGATTTAATTTTCATAATGAACTAATTTTTGTATTTTAGGAAAATAATGTAACCCAGTTTTAAACTATGCTTGCTCATTAATGCTAATTTGAAGTAGTTTTTCTGCGCTTAATGCTTTTAATTAACTGACCATTAATTAAACGATATTAGTCTTATGATTTGCTACCGAAAAGGGGGATTATAGGATAGACCTTGGATAATTTAGCATAGGTAAATATAGAGATCGAAAGACTTGTATAAACCTGCGTAATATTAAAAATCAAGGGTCTTATTGCATTTTTGCGTTATTAATTTACATAATCGTATGTTGAATAATAAACAAGAATAAGTTCTGATTGACTATCGAAAGAAGTTTTTGGAAAAATTGGAGATTTGCTAACAAACAGAGAATACGAATTCGAATTTGCTAGATGAGTAAAACATAGTGAGAAACAAGGTGAAATTGGTTTCTTAAAAGTTTTTACTATCAATAATTTGATAAGCGGCATCCAGTTTTAAATTCTCTTGAATAGTTTATTTAAAGTAGCTTTGTTTAAATTTCGCAATCTAAAATTATTAATTTTTCTAAATAAAATCAAGGTTATTATGAATTCTATACTTGGTAAAATTAAAACATCAATCCCTGAGGACGATACTCTACACATCATTATATTATAAAATTACGATACTGTGCACTTGCAATTTGTACCGATCACCCGGAGAAGGAAAAAAGTGACTGTTCTTATGTTCGGTCGCTCGTGGATTTTCAGTTCAAATTAGGTTCGGTCGCCCGGGGCATGGTCAACTGTTGACCCTTTGCACATTCGGTCGCCCAAACCACTTTTAACTCTTTAGGTTTGGTCGCCCGAATCCCTATTTTTGTCCTATTTAAGATTAAACAATTTACCCCTGTTTTCATAGATATGACTTATAAGATAGAAGCGATTTTCCAAGTGATGTGTAAGGACCTAGGGTCAGTCTACGGCTTAGGCTTTTTAATTAAGCCTCAAAACCTGTCGTCAGTCAACCGAATCTATGATCTTTTGATTTCCCTATGGTCAGACTATGACCTTTGAGCATAAACCTATCATGCATGTAGATGCATTATTACAGACCATAATAATTATTACAGACCTCAAATGAAAATATAACGTATTTGTTGGAATTGGTGTGATCTCAAGAGGGGGGGTGAATTGGGTTTTAAAAACTTTTTGGCTAGTTTTAACAATTCGCCGATTCACCATAGTATCATATCCTATTTAACATGTAAACGTGTATGTAAAGCGAGTTTAACAATAAAATCAAACATACACGTGTGCAGTATCTTATTTAAATAAAATGTGTGCATGAGAATAATTTCGACATTAAATAAACATTCATATACATACTGAAATTAAAGTGCATGAATTTAAATAAGATAGAAAGAGTGACACCAGATTTGTTATCGAGGTTCGGCCAAATGAGCCTACATCCCCGCCTTGGGCTTACCCCCAAGGATTCCACTCTACCTGCTCACTTAACCGGGCAGAGCAAAAGCCTTTTGCATCCTCTCCTTATGGGGCGAGGAAAACCCCAATTCAATTACTAGGCTGAGCCGAACTAGTCTCACTTACGGGGCTGAGACTCCCCAGTTCAATTTCGGACTGAATTGAACTGGTCTCACTTGCGGGGCTGAGACTCCCAAGTTCAATTAACGGGCTGAACCGAACCGTTACATTAAAAACATTTTTGTACATATGAAGAAGCTTCTAAATATAAGCATGAATGTACACACTAAGCTCATACAAATACACACTCCAATGATGTGAAATAATGTTCAGGAGAGTAAGGGTGCTTATCTACATTTCAACCCTAATAAAAAGTTTTTTCCAAAAAAATATTTCAATAATAATATGGGAGAACTTAGGGTTTTGCTCTTTCAATGATTTTTGCACAACTAGAATGTGTATGAAAAATGTGTAATTATATTCTCCAATAAATATTTATGCAAGTGAAAAATACTTGGAGAATCTAGGAGTTAAGCTCAATAAAATATTTGTGCAATAAATAACTTCTCCCAAAATATATTTATCAAGGAAATAATCTGGGAGAAAACCTAAGCAATATTCTCAAAAATGTTTTTCAAATATTTGATGCCTAATGAGAATATGTGCAAATGAAATGCCCTAAATAAAATACTCTTCTCAAAGAAGATTTTGAAATAAATACATGAAAGGGAGTTGGAGAGATTTGAATAAAAAATATTTGACCCCAAAAGAGTGATTTAAACAATAAAAAGCATTTTAGGGGAACTTTGATTAACCAAGGATTAGAGAGACATTTTGAGTTAATCAAAGTTACTAATCTAGAGTAATAAGGGGGTATTTATAGAGTTTGTGAGAAATATGACAGCTGGGGACATGGAGGTCATTTTATAAAAAGTTTAATGATGTTTAATTAAAATTAACCTCGTTTTAAAAAGTTAACCGCGGTAAAAATTCGGACCAACCTGAGAGAATCGGTCGACCAGAAGACTTTCGATCGACCGAAGTTCATATGGCTCGGTCGACCAGGCCAATTTTGAACTCCAGGGTCTGTAGACCAAGAAGGGCGATTTTTACAAATTAGCGTGGTTCGGTCGACCAGGATGAAAATGAACTAACTTGTCGGTCGATCGGAAGAGGCGATTTTTCAAAACAGTGAAGTTCGGTCGACCGAGACATTTTGAACTGAGAGGTTCGGTCAACCAAGTTGTTGGGGCATCTCCCGAGGACCCTCGGTCGACCAGAGCATTAGAGTACATTTTGGGTTCGATCGACTAGGTGGTCAATATGTTAACTCCAAGGGAGTTCGATCGACCGGATATAAATGAATTGGCAAGTTCGGTCGACTGGGTCGTGGTCAAACTGTTGACCCAGACAAGGTTCGGTCGACTATGTCCATTTTGAACTACATAGGTCGGTCGACCGGGCTATGGTCAACTTGTTGACCTGGTCCGGGTTTGGTCGACCAAGGCATTTTGTACATGGTAGTTCGGTCGATCGAATGTGCACATTTTGTGCATTTTGGTCCTGTTTAAGCCGCCAGTTATCCTATTTCAAATGACCAAACATATGTATGCATAAGTGAGTGTCCTAAGGTCATTCTAGGTCTTTTTGAAGACACCAAAAATTCGATGTCGGTCGACCTAGTTTTTATAAACTTTGTTCTAGCCCTGATTTTGACCCTAAAACTATTCCAAAAACTTTGTATGATTTTAGCCTTTTTAGAAAAAGGTTTTTGGTAAGATTTGCTGGTCCCTAAGGTCTATCTATGGTCGTTCTGAACATTCAAACACATCATGCAAATGCATGCATTATTACAGACCAGAGATATAAAATTAAATGCAATTACAAATTAAAAACAAATGTCTTCGTCTTTTTGCTCTTCCGACTTCATTAAATGTGCTTGATCGTATAGTCTTTAAGTCCTGTAAGCTTCCATCGCCGTTTCCTTATGTGTGTGTTAAATAAATGGACATGTTCACATGCTAAATACACACATAAGAAACATGTATTTTGTCAGCATCAAAACAGGGATCAGACTTAAAAAGTCAATAGTATTACAACACAACTTGAAACAAACAAAAAACTTCATGCTCTACTCCTCTACAAATTCATGGATTGCGCCGAATGGTGTGCGCATTTAAGTGTTTTTCGACTTCCATTGCTCATCTGTTATTCGTGCTTAGAAAAATAAACTTGTTCAAACATTTAGCACACAAATGAAATAATGTGATTTGTCATAATCAAAATAGGGATCAGACTCAAAAAGTTAATACTAATTAACTAAAAAAATAAATGGCTTCAAATAGGTCGATGGTGTGTTAAATAAAGTTATATGACGGAATGTTCAACATCATGGATTTTAGGACTTGCATAGATATGGATTTGAAAGAAATTTAATATAATCTTATCTTGTATTTTTTTATAATCCATTGTATCAATACAGATCAAAGTCTAAGGCTTAAATTTCATGTTCCAAAATATAGAAAAATTTAGAAAAGAAAAAAAAATATTGTTTCTAACATTTCTTTATAAATTTAAAAAGTTAAAAAACAATGTGACATTTTTATAATTTTATGAAAATTTAAAATAAAAAATAAAACTATTTCCAAAAGCAATTAGTATCCAAACTTAATATTATTGTTCATTTTTATATAAATATTGTAAAAAAAAATACCTATTTTTTGTGATTTTTATTAAATTAAATTGTAAACTAAAAAATTGTTTTCCACAACTAAATGGTTGTAAAGTTTTATCACATATATTCTATTTTGTTTGATCGCATTTTATTTTTCTTAATATTTCCTCAAATTGCTTCAATATTTCTTTTGGTCTACAAAAATAATGGTGTGGTATTTTTCTTTTTTCCATTAATTTTGGGTTAAAATGCATTCAAACATATTCACGTTTTTTAAAACGACAGTATATTATATTTTTAAAATTACCTAAAGGTTCCTTAATTATAAAATTAATAACAAAAATGTCCATGCTATTAATATTCTTTAAAAATAATTATTTTGCTTAAAATTTCTATTATATCTTTTTCCACCTATTTAATCGCAAATTTACTTTTTGTTTATCACTTGAAAGATTATATATCTCATAATTTATTGTGTATGAGTATATTGTTGACACATGTATTTATTGTTGTGGTGTGCATGTATACATGCATTTGTAAAATTGTGTATAAATGTATGCATGTGTCAACATGAAAATTTGTACATTTTCATATTAAATCAAAGCATAGCAAAACTTACCATATCTTTTTAACCTAGAAATTATGTTTGTGAGCAGAGATTTCATATTCAAGTTTAAGTGGATTTTAATAAATTTTAATAAAATTTTATATTAAGGAATCGTTTGGAACCAATTATGCAGAAGTAGTTTTTTAGAAAAAAAAATGCTAAATTTAATAAGTGCTGATAAAAAGTGCTGAAATAGAAAAGTACTTAAAGTTATAAGTGGTATTTGGTTGTATTTAAAATAAGTGGTATTTAGACACTTAATTTTATTATAGAGTACTATAACATTGTTTTTAACATATTTGAAATTACAAGTATTAATATTTTTAATTAAATATTTCAATAAAAATTATTTTAATTATTTATAATTAAATTTTAAATATTTTTTATTAAAAAATAATATAGGATTATCATTTTTAATTAATAATAATATTGTTATTAATGTATATTTATAACATATTACTATCACATTAAATTATGATAAAAATAATATTATTAATTAAATTTAAAATTTTAATTTATTTAATGTTAATTTAAATTAATAAATAATTCATGATCAATTCAAAATTGAATTATAATAATTAATATGTATTTTTAAACATATTTTAAATAAATATATTCCTATTTTTAGAATTACAAATTTAAATGATAATTATATGATTTTTTAATTAAAATTTAAATATTTTATACTAACTAAAATAATATAATATTATTTATTAATTAACAATAATTTTGTTATTAATGTATATTTATAACATATGATTATCACATTCATTTATATTTAAAAAGTATTAATAAGTACTAAATTAAAATTTTAATTTATTTAATATTAATTTAAATTTATAGATGGTTCTTTTTATTCATCGCATAATTTAGTTATATTCTATTAATAATTAATAGATGGTATTTGTTAGCCCTGTCAACGACACTATTTTGGTTTATATATTTTGATGATATTAACCTATTTGTTGTTTTTAGTATTTTCCATCCTTGCATATCTTATCTAGTACAGGTACAAAGTATCAGATACACGGAGGTACCAAATCAGAAGCAAATATCGGGCCGAGTAGACATCAAATAGAAAAATCGGAAGGACACAGACTTAAAAGTACCAAAGCACATCTCAGAGTTTTTGTTGTGTATAAATTAATTGTAATAAGGGTCGTGTCAGTGAGTGCGTATTGTAAATCTTGCGGTGGGTGTCTTACATGATTTTTGAGTAAGAGTTGAGTCATTGCATAAGCATACTAGGACACATTAGCATATAGGATTTGCACAAAAATAACAAACTCACAATTCATAGTTTTCAAAGTAAAAACAAAGAGTTTGTCAAAATAATCCTATACTCAATTAAGTTTTCAAAATGGGACAAGTGTTAAGTAATATATGAGTTATAAATATTTTCAAAACTTGGTCCTGATTTTACAAAACTAGTTCTACGTCCTAAAGTCCTAAAAGTCAAGCATATTTTCAATAAAGGATATACTAAGCATATAAGATATCGAAACGAATTTTTAAATATGTTTTCATAAAACAAGATATCTTATATTTATGGGGAAACTCATTTAGACAAGTTTCAATCTTCATTAGACTCAATATATTTTATATACTTTTGTCCAAAAATGTTTTAAGTCATTAAAACGCTTTTTTGATAAGGAAAAACAAAGCAATCGTCACTACTGTAGTATAGCATTGAGTCCTAAACACCCTTCGGTATTTTGGGCATAACTTTTTCTAGAAAAGTCAAAATGGGACAATCTTGGTGTCCCTGAAAAGCTAAGACAAAATTCTACAACTTTTACTTTATTAATTTTTCTGATTCAGGGACCTCGTCCACGAAAACAGAGGATTCTTCGACGAGTTTAACGGGCAGAATGACACTAACGGGCGGAAAACGACTAGTTTGCCAAATAAAATATTTTTTCTTCCCCCCTACGGCTAGTTAACGGCTCCTAAGACTCTTAGGCTCTAAATACAAGCTATTAGACTTGTATTAATATGGTTTTGAAGATCTTTGATCATTGTTAGTAAAAAACATCATTTTATACAAAACCTAGCACATTACATATTAGTTCTTCATTACATGTGCTCATTCTCTCTTACTCACTTATTGTGTTTGATTCAATTCTTGAGAGAATAGTGTGAGGTTTGAGTTTTAAATTATATTTGCTCATTGTAAAGAGCATTCTTTGTAATCTTCCATTTTCATGTGAAAGGTTCTTTGTGAATCATGTTGTAAGGTTCTTTGTGAACCGAATTGATAAAGGCTCTTTGTGAGCGGTAGGGATTTGTTCCCAAGTTTGTAAGGCTTGCTCTGCTGCAGAAGGAGCGATTATAGCGGATTGTGGAATCCTTGGCTTGGTGCTAAGGCATGGACGTAGGCTTGGTACCGAACCACGTAAAAATACCGGTGTTGTTCTTTTTCTCCCTTATACTCTTTATTTTATATCTTGTGCATGATTTATATTCATATTGCAATATAATTTCTTATATCTTGCCAAGAGTTTTTATTTTGTAAAAAAATACGTATTCCACGAAAAGAGTCTATTCACCCCCCCTCTAGACTATATACTCCCGGGTTGGGACTTCCAACAGTATTATAAAATTCAAATTCAAGATTTCCCTAAATATAGGTGAGTATATTAAATGAATTAGGTCCCATTCATGTTAATAATTAGACTATAATTACTAGAAAAAGTGTTGGGTCATTAGTCATGGAAATTAAATAGTTTTCACTTTTTCTTTTAGTTTCCAAAAAATTATAAAAGATTTAGTTAATTTTTCATATGTGTAAAAAATTCATAAATAAAAAATTGTAAAATATCTTGACACCATGCAGTTGAAGAAAATAGTTTTATTTTGAAAAAATAAATTGACCTCTCCCGAACTTTGATGAAATCAAAGACATGAGCGAGCGTCTCTTGAGGTTTCAAAAATTATAAAGACCTTCTTTGAGATTTGATAAAAGGAAACTAATTTTTTCCAAGATTATAAAATTTTTATGGACATCTCCTAAAGCTTGCCATAAAAACTCATACATCTACTTGTATTTACTAAATAGACAAACCCATGAATGAGTGGATGTGTCCAAAAAATCAAGTGTCAGGGAAGGTATATAAGATTTTTAAAACCTCGAGGAAGGTATATGTTTATGTCATATTTTAGGAAAAATCCACAAAAGTTTTGAAAATTTTGAAAAAAAATTGTGCCTTTCTGTTAAAACTTGAGGAAAATCAATGTATTTTATCCTTTTATTTTTAAAATTATTAAAAAAGTATGCCTTATGTTTAAAATTTTTTAAAAAAATTTATATAAAAGCTAGAATTAGATTACTAATTTCTTATATATTTTTTTTAAAATTTTGAAAATAAGATATAATTTTGTAGTTATTTGAAAATCTAAAAAAGAAAAACTATTATTATTTTCTTAGAGCAAGTAAATTCTTTATTTTTTATTTTTAAATAAGTGAACCATTTTTCATAACTAAAATCGCCTACAAGTTTATTGCTATTTTCCCATCCCTTGTCAGCAATTTTGGTCTCACTTAAGACTTAAAACGACGTCGTTGTTACCATGCTCTATCCACAACTTCAGACATCCCCACTGCATCGCCAGCACCGAGACAGACATGGCTACTTTTCAGCTCTCGCTCCTCTTACCGCCTCCTTCCAAGCCAACGTGCCTTCTCCCAACCCTTCCCCTCTCGCAGCCGACGATCGCCGCGCCCCGCTTCTCCCGATTCAAATGTTCCGCTGGGCAGACTGGGTTCTTCACTCGCCTCGGCCGCCTCATCAGAGAGAAGGCCAAGGGCGACGTCGACAAGATCTTCTCCGGCTTCTCCAAAACGCGCAGCAACCTCGCCGTCGTCGACGAACTCCTTCTCTACTGGAACCTCACCGACACCGACCGCGTCCTCGACGAACTTGAAGAGGTTCTTTTCCTCTCTTTCCTCCCCAAAACAGACTCTGTAAAATGCTTCTCTTTAATTTTTCTTATAATTATTGAGATTGTTTGTGCGAATTCGATAGTTTTAGGGTGCAAATTTTCTTTGTTTTATCCATTTTTTGGAGAAGGTGATCTCAACTCACGTAGAGGTGGATGTGATTATTTGTGCGAAATTTAATTTTTTAATGTTTGAATTTCAATTTTCTTTTCCGATTAGGAAATTTTGTGGCAAATTTTTTTTTTGTAAGAAGCTTGTTGAAGATTAACTCGTCGAATAGCTGAAGTTAGAGTTGAATCTTAGAGAGAAAACAGTCGAGGTGTACTTAACTGTTTAGACTAGTTCACTACTATGACTTCGTAACAGCTTCGTGCTTTAGCATAAACATAAGTTTGGTTTTTTATAACAATATTTTGATTCTTCTGGTTGAAAACGTATTGCTCAACGGAAATTGAATTGTTTTATATTGTGTTAGGTTGGATAATTCTGGCCTTGGAATTGGAGGTCTTGTTACAAAGACACTCTTTGGTTAAGCACAAAATTGAGAAAAGAAATCCTGATAAAGACTCTTGATTTCCAACTTCAACAGAATTGGTCTTCTGAATTAAAGAATTCAAGTTTTGAGCCTAAAGCAGTCTTGCCATATTTTGCACAGGACTGAGGCGACAGGCCCTTCTTCCCAACTGAGGCCATTAGAAAAATTAGAGCTACGAGCATATCTGATGGTGTGTTTCAATTTTTAGGATCTCATGAAACTCTGCCTTTGCCAATATTTATAGGCATTCATCATAATGGCTGCCATTCTATTTCCCATTCATAATGACGATTTTGCCTGCAAAATTATATACAGCAGACAATGAGAAAATTTCAATTTCAATGGGACATCCAAATGCACCTTTTTGATTGAAATGACCAAGTGTAAGATTTCTATGCAACACAAAAAGAAAATATAACTGGAAAACTTTCTTAGATACCATTGACTGTTAACTGAGAAGTTCTATCTAAACTTGGACTTGAAGCAGTGATTTGCAGTGATCCTTGATTTCAGGCTTTGCTGGTGTCTGACTTTGGGCCAAGAATCACCGTCAAGATTGTAGAAAGCTTGCGGAAAGATATATTGCTTGGGAAGCTTAAATCAGGGAGTGAGATAAAGGTATTGTCACAGAGTTTGGAGCTTGTAATAGTTGTTAGCAAAGCTATTTTGTAATTGTGATGCTTAATCAATGAACTATGAAATCTTATTATTCATTAATGTTTTTGTAGGATGCTTTGAAAAAGAGTGTGTTGGATTTGCTGACCAAGAAAGGGAATAAAACTGAGCTTCAACTTGGATTCAGGTTTTGTATTTTCAGTTTCCTGGCTATTTTCAATTAGATATTAAAGTTTTGTCGAACTTAAAGCTCACTCTGACTAAAGTTGTTTTTGCTTGCCTTTATGCTGTCAGAAAACCAGCTGTTATCATGATTGTTGGTGTCAATGGAGGTGGGAAGACAACTTCTCTCGGTAAGATATTGGATGAAGGAGATCAAATCCTCCACCTAATAACCTTTTTCTATTTCACAAAATCTCAAAAAAATGAAAGAAAATTATGAGTTACTGTTATTTGCGCAGGGAAGTTGGCCAATAGGTTGAAGAAAGAAGGAGCTAAGGCAAGATGATCTTATTTCGGTATTTCTTGCAGTATGATGGGACTTATTTTTTAACCTGATGCTTTTTCAAATAGTTTATGAGAAAAGAGTTTTATGCCTCAGAAACACTAAGTCAATGCTGCACTAATTTTTATTTTATTTTATTTGATAGCATGGGAGCAGCATGGCTTCCTCTCTCCTCCCCCCTCTCCCCGTCCCCGTCCCCCTCCCCCGCCCCCTCCACAACTATCATGATGCATCTCCTTTCCTTTGGGATGAGGATTATCTCCCAGTCCATATAAGAGCAGCATAGAATTTTGTTGATTCTATCTGTCAATTCTAAAGATTTTAGGTGGTTTGGATCTTAAGGTTTTTGTCAGAGATTCAAAATATGATATACAAATCTCTTACCTAGAGATGAAATTTGGAAAGTGCAGTTGAAAATCAGATTAGAGAGGTCCTATGGTCGAGTTCCAACTGTGACATTGACAAGTTGAAATTTGATTTAGCACTCAACTGACCCAACTTAAGCCTTTCCAAGCTTTGGTAGCTATTGTAATTTGTAAAGCATCGGGTAGGCTTGAAATTGGATAAATGAGACCACTTAAACAAGGTTAGGTGAAGTCCCAGACCTGGACTGTTGGTTAAATGATCCAATCTAAAATTTAACATTTAGTGGTGAATTCATGTTCTCATTCTAGAGCGGGTGAGAAAACGAGAGGATACTTTTCTTTTGCTTGTGTGAATTGAAAATTTTTTTTGAACACACTACTTGTCTATATTCACCATGTGTCAAAAAGTGTTTGGTTGATTTGGATTTAAAAATTTGTGATGGGTTGAGTTTGAGTTGTAGACTTGTAGTGGATCCTATTTGACATTGATTTAACCACCTGTGTTTTAGTTTCTACATTGGTACTAGACCATGGTTTTAAATACAGTAGCAGATAGTGTAGCATAACGGATGGGTGTAGTCGAAAGCAAGAGTAGTAGATGTTACATAATAGGAAGCAGGTGTAATGGCCTTGAATTTTTTCAAAGCATGCATAACGTCATCAATATTGGTAGAGTTGCATGCTTAAGCCCTCAAGACTTAAGAAAATTTTTTGGTAAGGATAATTAATTTTCCATTAGTTTTAGAAAACTACGGACCACGGAGTATTGAGAAAAGTTATATATTTTTTTTCATTTTTCATTCATCTTACATGTGATAAATAGATTAACCGAAAAAAATATGTTAGGTTGTAACATGATATAGTCCATTAATCTATATGGTACATGAAACATACAAGAAGTTAAACAAGTCCTATTATTAGCTAAAGTAATAAAAAAATATATAAAATGTAGACTAACGAGTTATATTGTATAACTAAGCTTTAAATTACAATATTACAATCATAAAATTTATCATTAAAAAAAATAAAATATTAACAACTTGGACAAGACAAAAACTAGAAAAGGAAGGTTGAAGTTGGACAATATAGAAATAAAAGTGTGTATGTATACATATATATATGTATAAATAATTTTTAAACAAAACAGTGTTCATACCAATTTGATAATTAATGCATCTCTTGTAAATGTAACAAAAAAATAAATAATTATGCATCATTTTGTACTCATTATAGTCTTCTCCTAACCCTCCTTGTCTCATAGTTGATTAAGATCGATTTGCAAAAGCAAAATGACAGAAAATGAGGGGGAAAGGTGTAAAAATTTAATAATAATTTTTTTACCTGTAGCAGTGCATGGTGTGTAACGGTCTCAGGACCCAAAGTTTTGTTATGTAATAAAGTGTTATGTAATGGTCAAGAGTGCTATTTAACCATGTGGCAAACTAAAGTCTGCAACTACTCAATTAGAACATACCCATTAACTGCCTATCATTCACAATGATTTATGACAAAAATTGGTAGTTGAAGTTAGGGATTGATGGTTGCTTGACACATTTTTACAACTAAGGGTTAGGCACTTAGGCTGACACGTTTTCTTCTGGAAAACGTGTACACTCATATGGGTTGAGAACATTATGGTGTGAATATCTGTAATTTTCTAGGATTCAGTCTGTACTGACTGCTGCTCCATCAGGTCTATTCACCTTGAGCTGTAATTTTTTTAAATATATCAGAATCAGGCAAATGTGGCTTCATTAACCATAGATGAGAAAACTTTTATAGGGGGGAGGTAAATGATGCTTATGGGCAACATCATGGGGTGCCAGTGATGTCGAAAACATTATGTAAGGGGCTAGAGATATTCCCAGAGCTCAAAGAGTTTAATTCTGATTTATTTCCAATTGCATTCATGAATGACACAAGTGTGTTCATGCGTGTTCTTACTGTATTGTGTTTACGATTTATTTCTTCATATTTCCTTCTTTCTTGTTCCCCTGCATGTTCTTTTAACAACTACAATGTAGAATAGCATGCCCTTTTACAGGTTTTCTTCATCACCTTCTGGTCTGAAATTGTACCAGATATTAATGGCAGCAGGCGATACATTTAGAGCAGCTGCTAGTGATCAGCTTGAGATATGGGCCGAGAGGGCTGGGTGTGAGATTGTTGTAGCTGAAGGAGATAAAGCCAAAGCATCATCAGGTATACAAATAGAAGAGTCTAATGTATATGATGAGGCATTTTTAAGAAAAATTATATCATTTTGAATTATTAAGTGACATGGTATAACTACTAATAGATGATCTTAAGGTGCTTTCTGAGTAGTTCTTTCACAGGCTGTGAAAAGGGGGAAGGAACAAGGATTTGATGTTGTCTTGTGTGATACATCTGGACGTAAGTATGAGGAACTTTAGTAGGAAACTGTCATTGAAAATTTTATGGTTCTTAGCAGGTAAGGTGTCATTGTGACTGTTTGTTTATATCTTTAGGTCTTCATACTAATTACAGCCTTATGGAGGAGTTGATTGCATGTAAGAAAGCTGTTAGTAAAGTTGTTCCTGATGCCCCGAATGTAAGCTCAACTATCTGGCTCTTCTGGTAGTATTTTATTACTTAAAATATTAAATCTTTGGGTCATGTTAAAAATTGGTAATATGTGCTCAGAACAATACAAATTAAGCGCACAGTTTTATTCAGAAGTATTTGTTATGTAACTTTGTATTATATAGTATGTCTCCATTTTCAAGAAGCCATTATTTGAAACTCTAATTTTACAAGTTTCTTCATGTGATGTAAATGCAATTGATTTCTGGAAACCTATTTTATTTATATGTGTCTGTTTTATCTTTTAGGATGATAAGATATCAGAATTTGGGGCAAGAATTGGACAACACTTGTCAAACTGATGGTTTTTACAGTATTATCACTACTTAACCTAAAAGCTAAAGTATGTTAGTTGAGGCCTGATGAATGATTTTAATATCCCCCTAACATTCCCTTGCACACAAAAGCCCATATTGGGCTTTATGAGTGGATAAGCACAGGCATACATATTTCTCGG